>NW_027203471.1:1055000-1527500 GCF_024711535.1 Dipodomys merriami
ATAAATATGTTAGAAACAACTGCATGAAAGAAAAAAAAAACTTATCTTGGGGTTCATTCAACTAACATCAACTTCATCAACTAGTTATTGCAAATAAGGGAAGCCGTGGGACCTATGTTTCTTTGGGTCTGGTATACTTAATATAATTTTTTCCAAGTTTATCCATTTCATAACAAATGGGGCAATGTCATTCTTTCTGATGGAGGCATAGAATTCCATTGTGTATATATACCACATTTTCTTGATCCATTCATCTACTGAGGGGCATCTGGGTTGGTTCCATATCATAGCTATGGTAAATAATTCTGCTATAAACATAGGTGTGCTGGTAGCTTTACTATGATCTTGTTTGTGATCATGTGGGTTAATGCCCCAAAGTGGGATTGCTAGGTCATAGGGGAGCTCTATGTGGAGTCTTTTGAGGAACCTCCATACTGCTTTCCACAGTGGTTGAACAAGTTTACACTCCCACCAAAAATGTAGTAAGGTTCCCTTCTGTCTACATTCCCTCCAGCATCTGTTGTTATTAGAGTTCTTGATTATAGCCATTCTAACTGTTGTGAGGTGGTACCTCAATGTTTTTATTTGCAAATCTTTTAGGGCTAGAGAGGTTGAGTATTTCTTCATGTGTTTATTGGCCATCCTTTTTTTCCTCTTCAGAGAAGTTTCTCTTTAAGTCTTTAGCCCACTTATTAACTGGGCATTTGTTTCTTTGAGGATTTGTTGTTGGGGGATTTAATTTTTTGAGTTCCAGATATATTTTAGGTATATTTTAGATATATTTTAGATATTTTAGATATGAGTTGCAGGCATATTTTAGATTTGTCCATTGTATGGCTAGTGCAGATCTTTTCCCAATCTGTCGGCTTTCTAGTAATTTTGCTAGCTATGTCCTTTGCCATGAAGAAGCTCTGCTATTCCAAGCAATCCAATTTGTCCCATTAGTCTTTGATTTTTTTTTATTTCTGGGACTCTATTAAGAAAATTTTGGCCTGTGCCATGGAGAAGTTGAGTTTCTCCTATTCCGTACTGTAATGTTTTCAGAGTAAGACTTGAAACTTTTAGAGTTTCAGATATTACAGGAAGATCTTTGATTCACGTTGAACTGATGTGAGTAGATTGAGCTGTTGCATATATTTGTGTGTGTGTGTGTGTGTGTGTGTGTGTGTGTGTGTAAGGCGAGTTATGTTTATCATTGAAATCAAGGATAAGGAACTTGGTTATTTTTTCTGAGATATACATTATGGTGTTTCTTTGTTGGAGGTAGGCTTGCCTTTGCCTGATGTGTACATTTCAGCTCAATTTTTCAATTAAAGTTTCTTAATTATTATTGAACATATAGTGCTCTGATATTGCTTTGTCTTTAGTCTGCCACCTAGGATATTCTTTTCCTCTTAAATGTTAACATTCAATATAAATTTTACCTCCTGACTGATTTTCCCCTTTAATTTGCATTTTGAAATAACTACGATAATATCTTTGATCTCTGTATTCATGAAGAAAAACCATTTTGAATTCTCTGTTTAATGTAATAACACCTGGACAGATTTTTTAGCAGCAAGACCTTAAATTTTCTTTTTTAGTTTTAGTTTAAAATAGCCCTCCTCCATGTTTTTAGCATGGGTAGACAAAGAATTCCCACAATGTCTTACAACTTTTATCTTTCACTTTCTCTATGCTTGTTTGTCCCTGCTAAATTTTTCTGGATGCCTGTATTAGCTACCCCAACCCTTGCAAAACTGTTGCTGCTACCCAATTTCCTGCCACTACAACTCAGCAATTACATTCACAATTACCCTTTCCCTGGTACTCCCTTTCTATGCTATTCATTTTGCTACCCATAATTCTTAACACTATGTTTCCAGCCACCTGATTCCTGACAACCCTGTCTCTGCTACCACATTCCTAAACAAAGCAAGGCAAGAGTAGTCACAGACAGTCGACTTGGGTACTCCCCTTGCAGGCACAATGGGATGTTATTCCTCATGTATTTTCATAAGGAACTAACTAGTGGTGGAAAGAAAAGAAGTTATTCAAAGGAGACTAAAATCCAAGTATATCAACTTATAACTTATTGCTAGGAAAAAGTCCTAAGGTGAAAGCTAATGAGAAAAGAAAATTTGACAAAAATATTGGGGATGATATAAAAGTTTAGCTTAGTCTCTTGTGCCAGTGATCTGAACTAATTTATGATATAGATATGTAACTAGTTTGCATTTTAAAAAGTTTATGAAGATGCACATTTATGTGGTACTTATATTATTTATGAAACAGTTGCATACGATCATGTTTATGATATTCAATAGTTTATGCTTTATTATATGCTCATTACTCTGCCTTTGGCAATATGAATTGAGCTCTCTAAAAATAAATGGAATTTCATTGTCAAATACTACAAGGAGATTACTAAGGCTAATACTAAAACGAAAGCTGGTACAAGAAAACTGAACAAAACTACAAGTTCGAAAGGAAGGGGTCAGTGGTAAGGGCTATGATAAAAGAGAAATTCTTCACCATAGAATCTTGGAAGAATAGAATGTGTCTTGTTGAATTACTAGCTTTTTAAACATTCTTAGAAAGCAGAACATGATTTTTGATTCTTGATTTTTGGAACCTCTTTAATGAGTGGTTAAACAAAAAAATTATCGAAATGACTGAAAATCCACTGACATGAATTATTAGATTAATATTATACTCAAAGTTGCCTTGAGATACATGAAGGCTGGATTCCTTTCCTATTAAGTTAATGGAATAAGTTTCCTTTTGGATGGTTTTACAGTCCATGACACTTGTTCCAAAACAAGGAAAGATACTGTAGAGAAAAAAAGAGGAAGGAGAGGTAAGGCTGCTGAAATTAGCATATTTCCCATTTGGACTTTACTTGGTTGTTACTACAAAGAATTAGAATTTCACCTTAAGATAATTTCAAAATGGATGTGCTAAAGGATAACTCCGAAATGTAATATTTAATGCTGTTTGATTACTTGAAGACAAAGGTTTACAGAAAACTGTCATGTACCAATAAACATCTAGAAGAAATATAATTTTAAAATTCACATGTTCAAAGAAAACCCTGGCATGAAAGTCTGTGAGTCACTTATCTCCAAATAGGAAGTGGCCCTGTGGCTCAATTGGGAGAGGGCTCCCCTTGAGCTCAAGCCCCATGATTGACAAGAAGAAATTTTAAAGAATTAAACCATTAGGGCTGGAAGGAGACTCGGTGGTAGAATGTTTGTCTTGCATGCATGAGGTCCTGGGTTCAATTCCTCAGCACCACATAAGCAGAAAAAAATGGAAGTGGCACTGTGTCTGAAGTGGTAGTGCACTAGCCTTGAGATGAGCAGCTCAGGGACAGCACCCAGACACAGAAATCAGGCCCACCTACCAACAACAACAACAACAATAAAAATTAAAGCATCAAACAGCCTGAAGATGTTGTCCAGAATAATGAATGCAGCATTATCCGTTTACATGACTTAGTGAATTAAAACCTAGTTTACCAGGGGAGATGGTGGGCATTTTGTGTGTGTGCCAAAGCCTTCAAAATTATTTTGTAATTTCCCAGGGAGGGAGAAAGGAGGAAATGGGGGGGAGGAGTGAGGTTTTTGGTGGACTTGCCTTTTGATTCACTGATTGTTTTCTGGAGTCAAATTCAGAGAAATTCTGCTTGCAATCCTAGTTGCATGGGGAATGAAGAAGCCATGTCCTGGAAATGGTTTTGTCTTGTCCTTGGCCTGGTTCTAACCACCACTGGATAAGTCAAGTCCCACTTCAGGACCAAGATGGCTTGAAGAATACTGATCCATTGGGCAGGTGGACCTAACCACAGCCAGAATAGGCAGAAAATGCAATTCAGAGGGCAGCACTGGAAATCTACACCAGGCAGAGATTTTTTAATATATATTTTAACGTAAAAATACTGTACAGAGGACTCAGAGTTACAGGACCAGGTAATGAGTACATATCTTATAGAGCATTGTTATCTCCTCCTTTGTTTTTCCCCTGCCATGTTTTCCTTCCCCACATCTCCAAATCCCCCCTCGTCGACCCCTGCCTGACATTGTAAATTCATTTTCAACACAGTGTCCTGTACATCTCATTGTCACAATGGGTCAACCTGCAACCAGCTATTTCCCTTCCACTCTCCAAATTACATTTATATATATATATATATATATATATATATATATGCTATATAACTATCTATATCTATATCTATCTATCTATCTATCTATCTATCTATCTATCTATCTATCTATCTATCTATCTATCTATCTATCTATCTATCTATCTATCTATCTATCTATCTATCTATGATCCAGAACACTTGAATCAAATACAGTGAAAACAGGGGTATACCGTGGGGGGATGAACCTACAATAGAATCACATAGTGCATTATAAGCATATTAAAAACCAAAGAAAGAAAGGAAAAACCACTTGTGTTTCTGACTTGGGGTACACTTCGCTTGTATGTTCATATGTTCTTAGCCTTTGATCTTCTCTGCTTGTCCTAGACATGTTCTAATCCTTGCAAACAAAGGTAAAACAAGGTAAACCATGGGTCCTATGTTTCTTTGGGTCAGGCTTACTTCACTTAATATAATTTTTTGCCAAGACTTTCCATTTCCTAACATATGGAACAATGTCATTCTTTCTGATGGAAGCATAGAATTCCAGTGTGTGTGTGTGTGTGTGTGTGTGTGTGTGTGTGTGTGTGTGTGTGTGTGTGTGTGTGTGTGTGTGTGTGTGTGTGTGTGTGTATACACCACATTTTCTTGATCCATTCATCTGCTGAGGTGCATTGGGGTTGGTTCCATATCATAGCTATGGTGAATAATACTGCAATAAACATGGTTGTGTTGGTAGCTTTGTGATCATTTGGGTAAGTGCCCAAAAGTGGAATTGCTGGGTCATTGGGAAGCTCTAGAAGGAGTCTTGAAGAAATTCCTTACTGCTTTCCAAAGTGGTTAAACAAGTTTACACTCCTACCAATAATGAAGTAGGGTTCCCTTTTAGCCACATCCCCACCAGCATCTGTCATTATTACATTTCTTGATTATAGCCATTCTAACTGGAGTGAAGTAAAATTTCAATGTTTTGATTTGCATTTCTTTTATGACTAGAAAAGTTGAGTATTTCTTCAATTGTCTAATGGACAGTTTTTATTTCATCTTCAAAGAAGTCTCTCCTTAAGTCTTCAGCCCACTTAATTATTGGGCAGTTGTTCCTTTGAGGATTTGTTGTTGGAGGATTTATGATTTTGAGTTCTAATTATATTTTAGATATAAGACTTTGTCTGTTCTATGACTCATGAAGAACTTCTCCCAGTAAGTGGACTTTCTATTGATCTTGCTATCTATGAGCTTTACCTTGCAGAAGCTCTGCTGTTTCATGCAATCCCATTTCTCCAATGTTTCTTTGATTTGTTTTGTTTCTGGTTCTCTATTAAGAACATTTTGGCCTGTGCTAAAGAGCCCTAGAGTTCCTCTTATCTTTCATGTAATGTTTTCACGGTGTCTGCTTTTATTTTGAGGGCTTTGATCCATTTGGACTTGATTCTCATGCAGACTGATATATATACATATATATATATATATATATATATATATATATATATATATATATATATATATATATATATATATATATATAGCTTTAGTTTTCCACAGGTGTTTAACCAATTTTGCCAACACCATTTACTGAAAAGGCTGTCTTTCTTCCATTCTATTTTTTAGCTCCTTTGTCAAAGATTAGGTGGCTATAGGTCACTTGGTTCTTTTCTGAGTCTTCTGTCCTATTCCATTGGTCCTCAGGACTGTTCTTGTGCCAGTAGCAAGATGTTCTTATTACTATGGCTTTTCGCTTCAGTTTGAAATTTGGATATTGCTCCAGTGCTGTTCTTTTGGCTAAGGATTGACGAACCTACAGCCAGCATTATACTTAATGGTGAAAAGTTAATGTCATTTCTCATAAATTCAGGAAAGAGATAAGGATGTCTTCTCTCTCCACTCCTCTTGAATTTAGTATAAGAATGCTAGCAGGGATAATAAGACAAGATCTAAACTTAAAGGAAATCCAAACAGGTAAAGATGAAGTAAACATACAAGATGACCAATGGAATAGAATTGAAAACCCAGAAATGAACCTACAGTCCCATAGGCATCTAACTTTCAATAGGGCAGCTAAAAAAATAGAATGGAAGAAAGACAGCCTCTTCAGCAAATTGTGCTGGCAAAATTGGTTAACTAATTGTAGAAAACTAAAGCTAGATCCTTATTTATCACCCTGCAGTAGTATCAACTCTAAATGGATCAAAGACCTCAGAGTCAAAGCAGACACTCTGAAAATATTACAGGATGGAATAGCATAATCTCTAGGTCTCCTTGGCACAGTCTGAAATTTTCTTAATAGAGATCCAGACACAAAAAAAATCTAAGACAAATGGGACAAATGGGATTGCATGCAATTGCAAAGCTTCTGCATGGCAAAGGACATAGCTAGCAAGATCACTAGAAAGCCCACGGATTGGGAGAACATCTTCACTAGCCATATAATAGACAAGGGTCTCATATCTAAAATATACCTGGAACTCAAAAAATTAAATCCCCCAACAACAAATCTTCAAAGAAACAACTGCCCAATAAATAAGTGGCCTAAATACTTAATGAGAAATTTCACTGAAGAGGAATGAAGGATGGCCAATAAATGCATGTAGAAATGCTCTTTAGTAATGAAAGAAATGCAAATCAAAACAACATTGAAATACCATCTCATCCATTTAGAATGGCTATAATCAAGAACTCTAATAACAACAGACGATGGAGGGGATATAGACAGAAGGGAACCTTACTGCACTATTGGTGGCAGTGTAAACTTGTTCAACCACTTTGGAAAGCAATATGGAGGTTCCTCAAAAGACTCCACATAGACTTCCCCTATGACCCATTAATCCTACTTTCTGGCATTTACCCAAATGTTCACAAACAAGACAACACTAAAGCTTCCAGCACGACTATGTTTATTGCATCATTATTTACCATAGATAAGATATGGAACCAACCCAGATGCCCTTCAGTAGATGAATGGATCAAGAAAATGTAGTATATATACACAACAGAATTCTATGCCTCCAGAAAGAATGACATTGCCCCATTTGTTAGGAAATAGAAAGACTTGGAAAAAATTATATTAAGCGAAGTAAGCCAGACCCAAAGAAACATAGGTACCATGGTCTCCCTTATTTGCTAACTATAATATGCCTGAGTAAATCAGAATATGTCAAATAAGTTGATGTTAGGGAAATGAAAGGTTAGATATGTATTCAATTTTTTTTTATTTCATGGGATTGTTTCTAACACATTTATAAGATTATTTCGTTGTTGCTTTCTATGTCCCTCCCCCATGGTATAACCCCTGCTTTAACTGTATTTGATGTCCGTATAATTTCTGGATGGGAATGGCAAAAACAAATCGTTTGACTACGGATACAGGTGGACCCATTGCAACAATAAGATGTACAAGTCATTATGTCCAAATCGAACTTTACAACTTTGGTGGGGGGGAGGAGGATTGGGTGGGGGCAAGGGAGGTAGATGGGAAGGGATGGATAGGGGAAACAAAGTAGAAGGCTACAATGCTTGACAGGAAATGTACTCATTATCTTGTCCAGGTAATTTTAACCCTTATGTACACTATTTTCACCAGAAAAAATAATAAATTAAAAAAAAAAGAAAACAAGAAAAAAAACCCATGAACATTACATGATCTTGTATTTAATGGACTCCATGGACTCCACTCCCAAGTTACTTGAGATGATCAGAAACTCTGGTGAACTAGCAGAAAATATTTTTTTCTCAATAAAACCATCCAAGAAAGGAATAAAAATAAACAAGAAAGGAATACACAGTTGGAAATTTGGGCTAATTTTGTCATTATGTTTTGAGAAGTCAAGTTTCCTATAGAAATGCAACTCATATATAATCCTCAGTTGTGTTTTAAATGTTGTTTTAATTAAAGATCATTTCTAGATGCAAAAGAGCTCATGATTCTGAACCAAAAATTTGAAAAAGTAAGCATCATTCTGTTAAATTCCAAAGAAATGATGAAGGATTACAAAAGTTTAAGCCTGGAGAAATAGGAAAGTTCATTTAATGTAGGACTTTGTAGATCTGGCTAAATTAGAATTTAGATTTAAAATAGATATTTTTATTTGTAATTTAATATTCTATATGATACTACAAAATTATTTTCAGGTAAAAGATTTAATTTACAAACTCACAAATGATTCTGGCATTCTAATTGACTAGAGTAGTTTTTCAAGTGAGGTATAATAAGAAATTTGTTGATAGATAATTCCAACAGTTCATGTGTAAAATGATAATGTGAATAATCTAGACAAATAGCCAACAAATTGATTGTATTAATTTATAAATATAGAAACAGAGCAATCTTTTGAGACTTTGGTGTAACATGGTATGAAGAGTAATTGGGTGACATCTTTTTTTTCTACCTATACATATCACAGGAAGAAATTTCCTTAATTATGTACCTCTGTATACAATGAGAAAAATGCTACGTTTGAGGTTTGTTTTTATTTTGTTTTTGTTGATTGGTTTATCCTAGGGCTTAACCTCTGGTCTCGGGCACTGTCCCTGAGCCTGTTTATGCTCAAGGCTATTGCTCTACAACTTGAACCTCAGTGCCACTTGGGTCTGGCTTTTCCTTATGAGTTTATTGGAGATAAGAATTCAAGGAAATTTCTTGCCTGGGTGGGCTTTCAACCATAATCTTGAAATCTTAATATTAAGATATACAGATCTCTTGAATATCTATGATAGATTATATATATAATAAAATAAATAAAAATAAAAATAAATAATATTTGCAAGTGTTCTGATCTCAAGAAAACCACTGCGGGGAAAATGATATAGGAAAGTTTAGTGTAGTATTCTTTCCACAATAGGAAGGGCATGACATTAGCAGAAGTGTAGTATTTTTTCACAATAGTGATAAAGTAGTCATGATGTGAATTTAGGGAATTTTAAGGCACACCTTACAAGTTGGAAATTGTTGTGCTAGGATGATTTGACGGCATAAAAACTTGGGATTGATTCTTATAGAAATAATAGCTTACTCTGATGAACAAATGTTTACTCTTACGGAATTATTTATTGGAAGTGGCACTGTGGCTCAAGCGGTAGAACTCTCACCTTGAGCTGCAGAGCACAGGGACAGCGCCCATGCCCAGAGTTCAAGCCCCATGACTGACCAAAAAAAAAAGGAATTAATTATTATAGATACTTCATAGTTTTATCCTCTACAAGAACGTGTCTATTTTTTCTGTTGGCTTTTAAATATGTAATGCCTCAATGAAAACTGCATCTATTGCAGAATTAAATATAATGCAAACAGGTACTATTTTGAATGTCTCTGGTATGGCATGTTCAGAATTTGAAAATGAGTAGTTAGTAGTCTTAGGAATGTTGAGGAACAGATATATTCTGTCCTCTTAACAATTAGTCAGTTTTCAGTTTTCAGTTAGGAGTTTCCATAGAATTGAACTGTTTTCTGTTTTAGTATGAGACAATACGAAAATAATATTTTTTCAAAGTAATGGCAAGTATATTCTGAAAATATTGTATAGTTTGATAACATTCCAGTTGATGTCCCTCTGATAAAGAAAGAGTAAATTCAAGTTAGCAGCCAAAATGTTCATTTTTTAAAAAGGTAATACACATAGAATAATATTTACTCTACCAATACAGTGAAATTATATTTTATGCAGCTCATTTTAACTTAATTTTATTAAGGTCATATATAGAAAAGGTTGCAGTAATTGTAAGGTATTGAATACATAACATGTCAAAATTTTTACCCCCTCCCTCATTTTTCTCACACTTTTCTTTACCCCATACCCCTCACAAGTTATAATGTCAATTTCCAACATGTTGTCCTGTGAGTATGGCTATTGCATTGGTTAACCTTTTGTCCTTTGTCTCGCCATTTTATTGTTCTGCTTCCCTTGCCAAATGAACATAAATGTATATACAATACACAGAATACTGAAATCAAATACAACAGTGGCCAAACCATAGGGGAAAACACAAAAGAAAAAAGAAATCACATAGTATATTAAAAACAACATCCACAAAGAAAAACCTCTCTTTCCATATCTAGGAGATTATTTTGCTCAGCATCATTTTATATGGTCATTTATACCTAGCTATTGAGCCATTCTACTCATCTGCTAGGACTATTTCCTATTTATTATTAATTTTTATTATTAATAACTTTTTCCTATTACAAATGAGGGAAACCATGGAATCTGTTTCTTTGTGTCTTACTTATTTTTCTTTGTAGGATTTTTCCAAGTCTTTCCATTTCCTTATGAATAGGAAGCATAGGATTACTCCGTATATATATAAACCACATTTTGTCAATTTGTTCATCTACTGAGTGGCATATTGGTTTAAAACATGATTGCATGTAAATATCACTTAAGGCCATTCAAAAATGACAGATTCCACCTCACCAGATATAATATCATGATTTCTAAGTAAGATAATATTTTATGGTGGTACAAGTTTTGAGATATAGGATGAGTCTAATGTATATCTTTCACTGAATTAAGCAGGAAGATATCCAATATCATGTAGGACTAAAGTCGTAGTGACAAAATATTTCCCTTGAGAAAGATATAGGAGGCTGCCAGAAGTATGAAGTAGTTCAGATAATTTTGAAGAATTTAGAAATGCAAGCTCAATTATGTCTCTTTAAATAATAATTATCCAAGTGGAAGGGCAAAAGAAGGGTAAGAGAAGAAAATAACTGACAGCAGATCATTGTCCCAAGTTAGAGAATAAAAAAACATAATCTATAACTTCCAAGTTAAAGAGAAACCAATATAATACGTCCCACTTAATTTAGGTACATGCAAAATATTTACTTGGCTTTTCCCTAGTTAATGATCCAAAATAAATGAACATTTATAAGAAAAGTTATGTGATTGAAATTGCTTCAACTTGAACACTAATTGTGATCAGCCCTTTTATTCTCACTTTGTACTTGGAAAATTGTCCCTAAGTTGATGATTTTGTGGCTGATTAGATTCAGAGTTAGGGGCTTCTACTTGTACAATTAGCCCAGAATAGTTTAAAGCAGTTTTCCACCCAAGATATCCAACTAACATTGTCTGAATCTGTACTTTGAACACACACTCACACCTGAGCACATTATTTGAAATTATAATTCAGCTTTCCTTGGCACATTCTACTTTGTGCCTTTGTCTTCTTTGCATATGCCTTTTGAGTTCATAGTTGCTCTATTTCCATTTCTTCTATACAAACTGCTCAGAACATTGTTCAACTACCACTTCTTATTTGTACAGGCCCAGTCTGTGTATGAAGGTTCTTTGTCCATGTTAAGCAATAGGATAATACTAACTCTCTGAGAAGAAAAGTTCCACAATATAACCCTATGCCCACATTAAAGGATGTAGAATTTAAAGCATTTTGAGACAGTGATATTAGAATTAAAAGGCTCCTTAGGGACATTTTCCTGGAGTTCATCAGTTTACCCAGGAGAAATATAAATATCCACAAAATTTGGAGCTAATTAGTAAGTATCCGAATTAACATTAGATCCTAGATGTTGTGTTAATACAAGTCAAGATTGTATTATTGTTAAATCAGAATCCTTCAATCCTTGACAATGTGTATGAGAAAGTGAAAGAAAGACATTAAATCAGAATATCTTATCTTTTTAGTCATTTAATCCTAGTGGTGAGAGTAATGTCTGAACTTTTCCATTCATTAAAAGCTTGAAGTTTATAAGAACATTTTCCTACATAAAAGAATTTGTGTCAGGTTTGTTCACACAGCATGGAGATATACCTAACAAGAATTAGATTTCAATAGTGTATATGGAAGTTATGATGTGTCAATGGCTATTGAGGCATTTTCTGTTCTAAAGAGGAATCAATTCCAGGAGTCTTCAGTCACATCAGTAAAGCTGTATGTTTAACCTAATACTTGGTTTTACTTGTCCTACATTTATAATGAGTAGGCTGATAAGATATCCAAACATATCTAAATATTTTTCAATAAAATCCCAAACTGATATGGATAGATGGGTCACTAATTGGAACTGTAGCACCAATTAGGCTTGTTTGTGCTGTAGTTCAATCTATAATCTCCTGGCTAAATAAAGTTTTCAAAAATATTCACAGAATATCACTAAGAAAAGTTCATGATATTTATATCTGTGTAACATTTCTAAGGTCAGGATTTAAGCATTTGTTCCCAACATTTAGAATCAATAGGATCTGTTAAATTAATGGATCCAGAATTTTATGTATTCACATTCATATCTCAACATTTTATCAATATGACTTTCACCAAAACACTGTTCTTATTGAATTTGTCTATGTCCATTTACTTTTCAAATCCAAATAGTAGATTTCCTTCAATATCTTCCTGAAAATTCATTCCTTCCCTTTCTTCTATAAATCTGTGTTTGTTACTTTTTTGTTTCCTTATTTATCGCTTTCCTCCAATCTTGTCCACACTGGTACTCACATTGTTCACACATTCATCAGAACTTTCCTTTCCCTCTTCCCTTTAATAATGTCCCTGATTTTATTATTATTTTTCATATTCATGGTCGTGAATATTTTGATGATGTCCAAACAGACCTATCTTTGCATCTCTTTAACATTAACCTTAGAACTATCAGTGAGTTTTTTTTCTTCTAAATCCATCTTTTCCACCTGTAGTCCTTATCACCAAGAATGTAACTAACACAGTTAGGAGACAGAGATGTGGAAAAGCTTTAGATTTACTCTTACGCTACCTCGATCCATTAGATAAGATGAATGATCAAGATTTTCTCAGTTTCTGTCACTAATGTAATTTCTATGTACTCCTTTTTATGCCCCTGACACCAGCCTATTGCAAATACTCATCACCAGTCACTCAGTCCTAAAACAATTGTTTACAAAGTATGCATTTTCCCCCACAGTCTTTTTTATATTGGTCCTCTCCATCACCAAATGACTCTCCTTGTAAGCACACAGAGTGAAGAACTCAGACAAAAATTCTACTACATTATTTACTCACAGCATTGACTATTGGTCTTACATTTCTCATCTGTAAATGGATATAATCTACCAGAAATATTGAAGAATATATTTGTTGACCTCTAGAGCAAGGCAAAAGAAAGTAAACAGTCATTACTTTTCCTGCCTTAGCTTACAAATAAGGAAAGTGTCAAATTCAGTTTGTTGGTATAAAGTCAGAAATAGTTTCATGCAGAAATAAAAATAAATTTTAAGTCCTGCAGCTTGTGTCCTTTTATGGTAACTGCAGATATGTAAGTATTATTATGTAAAATTTGTCATGTATTTACAGCTGTAATGAAGAACATACTCTTAATATATCATTGGAAAAGTATCTATCTGAGAATGTTATTTGAATTAATCACACTAAGTTGAAATCTAGATCGTAGCCAATCAAAATATGGAAATAAATGATTTTATTTATAAGCAAATAATACCACCAAGAACAGTGAGTATACCTTAGAAAGACTGTTGGAATAACATTAGGGTTTTTACTGTCTCTACCTGTTTATTTGATTGATTTCTTGATATTGAAACTCTCCTCTTTTTATTCTGGTTTTGTTTTGTTTTGTTTTGTTTTTGGTTCGTCATGGGGCCTGGACTCTGGGCCTGGCACTGTCCCTCAGCTCTTCAGCTCAAGGCAAACGCTCTACCACTTGAGCTTTTTCTGCTTATGTGGTGCTGAGGAATCAAACCCAGAGCCTCATGTAGGCAAGGCCAGCACTCTGCCACTGAGCCACCTTCCCAGCCTTCCTCTTGTTATTGTTATTTTATGTAATCCAACGCTGTTAATAACTATGCATTCAACGTGGGAAATTTAGCTTCAAAGTTATGTAAAGTTTTTTTTTTTCCTTTTCAATCACAACATCGTCATTATCAGGGTACACTGTGGTCATCATTCTCTCCACCCAAATTATTATTAGCATCATAAGTGCTAATTATTGAACGTCGGATATGTGTCTATGATTTTACTATTATTTGTCTTTAGATTAATAATTTTAATGTTACCACTGAGCATGCATCCATATTGAAATTTTGAACAAATAAACAAAAACCCCTAAACCATATCAGGTAGCTTGACTATGTGCCTATAACAAATTATGGAATAGATTTTTTGAAGCATTGCAAATTCCTAATCAGTATGAATTAACTTCCTCTCTCTCCTGAACTACAAACAAATATTTAAGAGTTTGGGCAGAACCTTTTCAAGTAATATACTGTAAATGTTACTACAATGTGTATATCTAAAATTCCCTTGAAAGTAATAAACTCTACTTTATATTGAAATCTTAGTTATTTCATTCTAGGAAACTTTTAGAAAAATTGACTGTACCTTTGAAATGAAAAATGTCAAAAATAGTAACATAAAAGTTTTAGAGGGAGTCTGTCATATATATATATATATATATATATATATACATACATATATATATGTAAATGTTATGTGTAGAATAGTACATATTTAGAGATTATTTGTCATCAGAAATATATACATATATCTAAATTTATTTGCAGAATGATATACATAATAGTGAAACAAACATCTTAAAACATAATTAAAATTAAAAAAAAAAAAACTTCATGAAACCAAGTTCCGGTAACTCACCCTTATAATACAAGGTATTGTGGGTGCTGAGATATTAGAATTGTTTTCGAAACTAGCCCAGACAGAAAAGTACTTGTTAGATTCTTATCTCCAATTAACCAGTAAAAACAGGAATTAGCTCTTTTCCTCAAGTTGTAGAGTGCTGTCTTTTAGCATAAAAAGGCTTAGGGACAATGCCCAGGCCTTGCAAACAACACCCACAACGAATTGTATCACATTAATTTCACAAAAGCATCTTTTAACTGCTGTGAACATTTCTTAGAAACATGAATACACACCCCTGGAAAATGTTAAGTTAAAATGTATAGAATATTTACATCTATGTTAAAGACATAACTATTTAGATTGTTTAAGGTATTTAGGTAATGATTAGAATTTAAGAATAATGATAGGTAGGTCATATATTGGGACTGGTTTTTTATTCTATTTTACAATAGTAATAAAATTATATTTATAATGATTATATAAAATTATTGTTGCTTGCTACTTGAATTATCATAAGTGATAAATATTTTTAAATGATTTCCAAAGCAAAGGAGAATCAATTCTTTTGAAATTTCAAAACAATTAAGAAAATGATTTCAATGCTGCTTCACTCTAAGTCTATATTTGTTTTCTTGTTCTTATTTTCATATGTTAGTAGAAATTAAAATTCCAAAAATTTAATGGATATTGGCATTCAGGAACATCTTCACATACACTAATATTGGAGTTCCTTAAGTGGGATTGTTTTATTTCATTTGTTACTGTCAAAAATATATCAAGATTATTGTGTATTTTGTTCTTTTCACTGCTTTTGGCTCTTATCTTGAGAACAGGTTTTTCCTATCAAGGTAGAGATAAGCAATTGGATTAAACAAGTAACATATGACTTTCATAAAATGCAAATGCATAGATTTGTGTCTACTATCATTTGCTAAAAGTTTCTTCCAGAAAAGTTTCTCAATTACTTAGAAGTTTTTCCCCTCCCCCTCCATAAATTATACAGACATCAAATACAGTGAAAGCAGGGGTTATAGTGTGAGGGAGGGACATACAAAACAACAAAGAAATAATCATATAAATGTGTTAGAAACAATCGCATGAAAGCAAAAAAAAAACATTTGAATACATAACTTAGGGTTCATTTCCCTACCATCACATTATCTGACCTTTTCTGCTTGGCTCAAATATATACTACATATTGCAAATGAGGGAAGCCATGGGAAAAATAGGGATACATGTGGACCTATTGCAACAATGAGATGTACCAGTCGTTATGTCAAAAAATGAACTTTACAACTTTTGTGGGGTGGGGGTAACGGGGAGGATTGGGTGGGGCGGCGGGGGAGGATGGGAAGGGATGGGAAGGGGAAACAAAGGAGGAGGCTATAATGCTTGATAAGAAATGTACTCATTATCTTGCCCATGTAATTGTAACCCCTCTGTAGAGTATTTTCCCAATAAAAAAATAAAAAATAAAATAAATTTCTCAGAAGTGATGCATAATTCCTAGGTATCCCACTTATCACATATACTTTTGGATTGAGTTATCTCTGTATAACCTCAAACGGAAAAATTACCCTCAAAATAAACAGAAATCACATCTTTGTTTTAAATGCAGCAGTTTACAAAGAGTTTTTAGCCAACACCAAAAACATCTTTTTAGCTGTTCTGCATTTTGTGTGAAGAAGTTTTAACAATAGTTTTTTTCCTGATATGCAATTCACTTACAATATGTTATTTCCTTTTATTGTATACATATTAGTCCTTTGGAAGTGAATTGTACTTGCATAGGTTTCCAAAGCCTAATTTTCACAAACTTGCATTTCTTCAAATAGAAATGCTGTAAATTTTAGAACAGACATTAAAATAGATATAAAATTCAGTTACAGGAATTTGCCCAGCATACATCCTCTATAGTGTGTCTTTTCAAAATTTGTTTTTGGGGATCATTTCCAGGGTCTCACACATACTATTCAAGTTCACTGTCAATTAACTACATTCTGTGTCCAAAAATGTTTTTTACTTCTGTTTAATACATTCATAGAAGTGTAATGTCTGGATCCTATACAATTATCTTTCATCTTTTGAAGACTTAAAAACTTGTTTGCTAAAATGATTGCAGTATTATACAAATCGATCACTATGAGAAGTATATCAATTTATCCACAAATACATTACTATATTTTGCGTCCTTTTTTATATAATGGTCATACTAGTGAGTTTTCTTTTTATTATTTCTTAGACACTAAAGAGAATCTTATTTCATATGCTCCTCCTATTGACTATTAATTTACATATGTTACTTAAAGAAATATTCTATTCAGGAAAAAAATTTATATACAATTAGAAGACATAAAAATACTTAAGTTTAAGAATCATTGTAGCATTAACATTGTAGCATGAACAAATATATGCACTCTATCTGTTGGATATGCTTTCATTTCTCTTATAGTGTCCCTTGAATTATGAAAGGTTATCACTTGATATAATCCAGTTCTTGCTTTTCTTTAGCCATTAATGTTTTCCATATCAAAGGTTTAGAAACCTTTACTGATCAATATCATGAAATTTTACATTTATGTTTTATTGGTTTTTAAATCTCACATTTAGTTTGATAATCATTCTTTATAAGGTTTGAGGTAGGCCAGGTGCGGGTGGCTCACGCCTGTAATACTAGCTAGTGAGGAGGCTGAGATCTGAGGATCGTGGTTTAAAGCCAGCCCGGGCACGAAAGTCCATGAGACTCTTATCTCCAATAAACCACTAGAAAACAGAAAGTTTTGTTGTTGCTCAAGCGGTAGAGTGCTCACCTTGAGCTGAAGAGCACATGGACAGTGCCCAAGCCCAGAGTTCGAACCCCATGACTGACATACAAACAAACAAACAAAGTATTGAGGTAGTAGTCTAAGATCATTCTTGAAGTCTAGAGAGGCAATAGTGCCAATAAAACCAGTTAAGATTCTGTTTTTATTTCATAAAATCATAGCATCCTTTTAAAAATCTGTGGACCATAAAACTAAGAAATTATTTTTGACAAATCTGTTACCTTCTTCTATGTGTCTGTTCTTAAAGTAGAACTATGTTGTCTTCACTACTAAAAATGGTAATACTGTTCAAAGCTAGTATGAAGGCTCAAGCTACACCATTTTACAAGATTGCTCTGACTGACCTGTATTCCTTGAATTTACATACGAGATTATTGAGCAGGTGGACCAATATTCTACAGAGCTATCTAAATATATGATAGTCACTCATATTTTACAACTTGTGAAAATACAAACCCATGATATTATATATAGAAAATGTCTTTAGATACTGCTCAATGCAACTAAAATTAGTTTAGAAATGAGTTAAGATTTAGATAACAGTACAGCATAATCAAGCTGAATGATGACGACTTGAGATGTACTGCAGAAGAGAGTGTGAGAAGGAAGAATGGTGGACCACATAGGAGCTGTATGTCATTGGTATTGTTTCAAAAAACAGAAAGACTTCAAAAAAGAGGAGAAAAATAAAGTGTCCTGAATCTAGTTTCTTTTTAATCCACCTGATAGTTTGGACTGAAAGTCAGATAACATGGGAAAAAAATAGAAAATAAAGCATCATATAGATCTGTTACAATGTAAAGAAGTTGTAATAGGAATATAATTAATTTCTAAAAAAATCAGAGAAAGAATAACAATAGCAAGTGCTAATGTGGATAGAAGATGGATCACATTTTATCATGTAATTTTGAAAAAACATACTATGAATGAAAATTTAAAAGTCATAATTTAAAATACAATTTGTATTATAACTAGATAGTATAGCTCAGTGGTAAAACATTGGCCTAACATATGTGAAGCAATTGTGTGATCTCCCAAGCATTAGAAAGTACACACAAAGCACACATACACAAAAACCAAATAAACACACACACATCCCACATACACACATTTGTTATTATCATATTAAACAGAGGAAATTATCACAAATAGTAAAAGTATTTTAATATATGAAATCACAATATTGCTCATACTATTTAAAAGTTTAGTAGAAATAAAATAGTCACAAGATACTTGGAATCTTATAGGTTAAGTACATTGAAAATTCAGAAATAAAAGACATGAGAAATTTGCAAACAAGTTTTAAATAATAAACATTTTGAAATATGTGTCCTTTTATTTAGACAAAAGATTGATGTTACTGGTGTTTTAACTCAAGATTTAGAATATGATAACCAGGTGCTCTATATCTTGCTAGGGATGACTATATCTCTAATCATTTCACTCTGGAAATTTTATGATAAGGTCTCATAGTTTCTCAGTCTCTCCTGAATTACAAACCCTATTTATACTTACCATTGTAGTTAGAAAAATGGAAAGCACAAATCACTATGCCCAGCTCAAACATTTTTTTTAATTCAAGTAAAATATTTCCAAATAATGACCTTTTTAAATAAAGTATGTGCTTCTTGAAAATACACTATTTGTTAAATGGGCAAATATGTTTAGAACTAAAGAAAATAAATTTATTTAAATTCACCAACCATAGAAAATTTAAGAAAATAATTTTTAAATATTCACATGTTAACTATTTTGAAATCAAACTATATGTCTGAATAATTTACATGTGTTAAAATTATGCAAAACTAAATTAACTACTCCTACAACTCTGAAAAAAGAATTACCCTAAAGAAACAATAGAAAATAATTAAGTTCAAAATTTGAAATTTACAAAATAAAATGAAGTGTACTCTATAGTTGACTTAAGTACCTGTAAACCCTCTGTATATCAATTTTATAATAAAAAATGCATGAACAAAGAAAGAACAGTACCCATTGGTCAATAGCGACAGGAAAAACATCAGTAGGTTTTTTTTGTGAGTGTGCAAAAAAATCAGTGGAAGAGATAACAATGTTTCTTCCATAATAAATGTACTCATTACCTTACTTATGTAACTGTATCCCTTCTGTACATTACCTTTACAATAAAATTAAATTGAAATTAAAAATATACTAAATAACATACCAATTAAGATTTCGTAGAGAGCATGGGAGGTGGCTCAGTGGTGGAGCGCTTGCCTTGCATGCTTGAGGCCCTGGGTTCGATTTTTCAGCAAACATAAACAGAAAAAAAGCTGGAAGTGGTGCTGTGGCTCAAGTGGTCAAGTGCTAGCCTTGAACTAGCCTTGAGGAACAGCAACCAGGCCCAGAGTTCAGGTTCCATGACAGGACCCCCCCTAAAACAAAACGTAATTACTAGAAGCCATTGGTTAAAACTTTTTAGAAAACTAACCTAAGTACCCAAGTAATATAATTTGATGATGCTATCTAAATACTTCAACTTCAGCAGAGAAGCCAAAAGTTTAAAAACTGTTACAAAGTAAAGTAATAAATCAGAATATATTACTATTAATAATAATCATACGATAAATTTATAGTGGTAGTCAAATTTGTAAGAAATGAGGCAATTTGCCATTCATTTGCACTTAATAAGTGAGAAAGAATTTTCTAGGTCTTTTAAAATATATAATAAGTTTAATGAAGAAACAATTCTGTCACATCATATGATAATCAGAAGAAGCTGATATTAGAACAAAGAGCAGATTGTACTGTTTTGGATGTTAATGTATATACTTATTTTGGTTGTGGGAAATTGTCTTCAAATTGGGGAATTGTTTTTGTTAGACTGGTGTCATATCAGTGGTTAATTTTAGGATAGAGGTTCCCTTTCCTCAAGAACATGCACCTGATCTGTCTTTTTAGCCTTCCCATTTTCAATGGCATACGAGTTGCACACCAACTTGTCCTGCTTCCTACCTTGACTGGCTTGGATTCTGTAGTCCTTCCAATCTTAACCTGTGGATAGTGCAGGATGGTGGAAATGATCCAATGCACCCAGCTATAGATTGAGAAGGAAGTCCACTAAACTTTCTGTTATCAAGCCTCCTCAGTAGTTAAGAGCTCAGATGGGAGCCCCTGGTACCAAGCAGTAAGAGTATTTCTTAAAGCAACTAGACATATCTATGACTTACGCATGTGAACACCTCAGGACAAGAATAAAAGAGCAGTGAAGCACAGAGGACAGGACCAATTTAAACTAGCTACTTGGAGGCTGAATAAGCTTAGCTAGCTACTCTGGAGGCTGAGATATGAAGACCACTATTCAAAGCCAGTCCAATCATGAAAATAAATGCGATTATCTCCAAAAAATACAGAAGTGGAACAATGGCTCAAGTGGTAAATCAATATCCTAGGTCACAGAAGCATAGAGATGATGAATGAATGAGCACTTGCACATGCGCGTGCGTGTATACATGTGCATGTGTACACAAACACACACACACACAAACATAAGTATTGCAATGCGAAGTTTTTTTTTTAACTTGCAGTACTCTATTTCCCTGTGTTAGTTTAAAAATTAACAAAATCAGCTAAGCACCTATTTACCTACAACTCCTCATGTTTCTCTAAAGTCAACTCTCTTTTTGGAAACATGATTTATTTGACCCAAATGTAAATTATTCAGGAGTTTGATTCTTCGCCCTCAATTCTGTAGAATTAGATGATTGTTTAGCTTCATCCTAGCAATATAATTTGAGAAATCCTACATCAAGCAACATATTTCTTTCACTAGAAGGGAAGCCTCTTTCAAACAATTAATAATAGGTTTTCCTTCTTCTTGCTAGCATCTGTAGTTTTATTATCTTCATATATTTCATGATCTGTCTGTGTATGACAAAGATTGCTGTGAAAATGAAAAGACCCTTCGCAGCACTTATCATTTATATACCATTCATAGAGATGAAGGTGTTTAAATATTACTCAAATTGCTTTGGAATAAATCATGTTCAGATTGACTATCGTGAAAAATAAGGATTGGTTTCTCAGCACATTAGGTAAGAACTTGATTGAAAGAAACCAGAAAAGTGAGGAACAACTCAACACATACATTCAAATGAAACAAAACAACCCAAGAAAACAAATTAATTCAGTACTCAAAAACCTGCAGAAAATGACCTGACTTAAAAAAAAAAAAGATCTTTACACAATGACACGTACCTGTTATTCTAAATTCCAGGAAGAATAACATAACGTGGACTGAGCCCAAGATCAGTATCTGAAAAATAATCAGGATAATTTAGGGCTGGAGACATGACAAAGTGGTAAGAACACCCATTTAGGGGGCACAAGACACTCAATTCAAACTCTAATATTATGGGTATTAAAGTAAAAAGCTATGATTTTAAATAAGTGGAATAATTGTAAGATTTGAGTATTTGAGTGGAAAAATGCATGAGAGAGATAGAATATACCCATGGTACAATGCTTTCAACTTAAGTGAAAATGTTTTGTGGTACTTCAGACAAAATAGAGTTACCTTGCAAATGAGCATGGTTGTGCATTTGGGTGATGGAATTACTTTACTTACACAGGTGTAAATTGAATAGATTTTATTTGGGTAGATTGTACTTCTTGAAATAAGAACCTGGATGATGTCCCTGAGATTTTTCTCGCAAAGCTACCATTTTACTACTTTGAGCCACAGTTCCAATTCTGATTTTCTTTTGGTTGTTTGGTGATAAGAGGCTCCTGGACATTCCTGCCCAGGATGGCTTCAAACCACGATAATCAGATCTCAGCCACCCGAGCAACCAGGATGCCAGGCAATAGCCGCCGATATTTTTCATAATTTAGTAAATTGTACAGTTCTTGAAATTATTCATTATCATTATAACCTGTGTAATATATGTGTGTTTGTATATATCAATGCATACAGATAGAAATACTTTAACATATTTTTGTATCTACAGTAGATTTATGAAATCATCCATTATAAAATAAAATGGAAACTAAAATTAATAAGGAGCAAAACAAAGGAAATTATCACATGTCTTGTTGGTGAATGGAATACGAATTGCGAAAATCACTTTGGGAAAACCATCTCTACGTTAACAAAATGGATAAGAGCTATTAATTCCAATCCATCTATTTGCCCATATTGTGCAACCTCACACATGAGTGTCAAAATCAAACCACACTTTTAGCCTTTGTTTTTAACTCACCTGTTACAAATTATGGGTTAGATGAAGTAACCAAATAAAGATTATAATAATATTATGTGAGGCTATGAATTAGAGCTGAAAATGATTTTAAATGTGATAATAGCTAATTAAATTGCATACTTCTTACTTTTACTCTGTCATGTCCCTCATTCTCACATTAGGAAAATACATAGAAGGTTCTCACTAAATTATATGTACATTTATGATATAATGTATTGAAAGAATATGGGCACAGTGTGGTTTTAGTTTATTGAGACCTGTAGGGGGAAGTGTGTTTTTGAAGACTTGCAATACATTGGGATGAGGATGAAGGGAAGGATGTGCTTATTCTGGAAAACTGGCTACAGGATTGTTCCCATAATGGTAGTGATGAATTCTTCCAAAAGGTTACAGTAAAATCACTGTCACAACCATGTTCATTGCTCCACTATTCATCATAGCAAAGTTACGGAAACAGCCCAGATGCCCTTTGGAGGAGTGATGGTTGGAGAAAGTGTGGCACATATACACAATTGGATTGCACCTATCCATTTTGAAGACTATTACATTATTTGAAACGAAATGGATAGATCTAAAAATATATTAATGAGCTAAGTCAGAGCCAGACAAACAAAGAACCAATATGTCTCATATTTGGAAGCTAGAACTTTATACAAGTTTACACAAAAATATTAACCAAAGCATGATATTTGCAGAGGAGTATTTCAAAAGTGTATTTTCTTATAAAATTGAACTTTTAATCCAATAAAATATATGTCAGGAAACTATCACTTGGAAGGTGTGAGGGGAAGTCAAAAGGAAGGAATAAAGAGAGTTATGGAAGAAGAGAGTGAAAGTATATTATTCAATGCAGATAGTATGAAACTAGAAAAAATTAAAGTGGGGTGAGGTTTGAAAGGATGTGGAAAAGTTATATAAAGATCCATTATACTTAAAAAAACTGATTTGTTGAATGGAAATTCCATTGTCCAAGTATTTAAGATAATAAGAATATAATTAAAAACAATGGAGACATCTGATCTTAAATTCTATTTCCATCTCTTTTAAAAAATGAAATTGTTTGCTCTATAAAATGAACAGAGGGATGAATTTCTTGGCTAGCTAGATCATTGCACATCTGTCTCTTCCTCTCTCCCCTTTCATGGTTCTCATAGGTAATATGATTGCTTCATAATTATCCTAATTTATTTTGCTTTTATATTTTTGGTTGCATCATTTAACTTTCTGCTCAGCCATTTCCCAAATAATTTACATGGAAGGCATTATTTCCTATTTTCTCATTCCTAGAATAAGCTGCACATGAAGACACCACTGGTCCTCATTTTCAGTCTGTACCTTTGAATACGGAGGAAAATCTTTCCTCTGCTCTCTATCAATTCCCTACTCTCCAGTTAGAATAATTTAGAATAGTAAAAATGAATAAAGAGGAAATAAATAATAGTGAAAAAAACAGATGCCAAAAATTCACCGGATATTTCTGACCAGTTCATCGAATGTGAACTATTGGGGAAATACATGGACACCTCATACTCACTGGCACTCAAAGTCTCTGGCTAGGCAATTCTGATGAAGATGATTAACAAGATGAAAAAGTGAGAAATGGTATCAATTGCAAGAGAAAAATGGAATAGGATCCAAGCAAATTTCTTCTTTGGACTGCTGAAAATAATCGCCTTACTACAGTGCAGAGACTACTTTCCAAAAAGGCCACTCATGTGAATACTAGTGATGACGATGAGTACACCCCTCTTCATTGAGAAGCATTCAGTGGACACTTAGATATTGTCCATTAGTTGGGGGCTCAAGGTAGATATTCATGTAATAATTGTGAATGGCTGGACACCCCTGCACAGTACTTATACATGGAATAATAACAGAGTGGCTTCTTTATTTCATCATGATGCAGATATCAATGGCCAGACTAAAGGCCTCTTGACCCCCTTGCATTTTGCTGCTGGGAATAGAAATAGCAAAGTTATGCTAGATCTCCTTCTGTTGAACCATTATATCAAACCAGGTCTGAAGCAAAACTTGGAAGAAACTTCATTTGATATTGCCAAAAGAATAAGTATGTATCACTACCTCTTTGATGTTGTGGAAAGCTGTACAATTTGTTCTCCTAAGTCCTAATGGTGTGGGTAAATTTCTTAAATTTCAAAATTGCCAGTTCATCCTATGTGTCCATACAAAATATTTTCACAATACAAAGCAACAGCAATATCTTACTTTAAACATTCATGAATTCCATGGTATTCTTCCAAGTGAATTGCCTGACTTTGATGTCAATATACATTCAAGTTGTTTGTATACATCTATAATTATTTCTGTAGCGTTTGTGATTTTTTAATAAGAAATAATTTTAACTTATCTGTTGAAATGGTAGTAGAGAAACTAAAGATATTTCTGGTGCTTGTCTGAAAAAAGTATATTTTAAAATATTTAGTATTCTGTTTGTATAATATCCATCATCTAGTTCATTCTCTCCTAGATATAATACTTTGAATTCGACATTGTTTTATAATATATAGGTTCATTAATGTGTCCTTTCAGATTGCATTCCATATAGAAAAGGTTTAAGATTCCTTTAATTCCTACGTCCTTATAGAATTTTATTTTTTTGGGATAAAATGAAAATGTTATTTAATTTCAAAACTTTAATAAAGGTTATGCAATGTAAAGGCCTTTATAAAAAGGTGAAGATTGAATGGTGTAAAACTAACTTTTATTCCTATGAATTACATGTATAATTACACTTGTATATTTGTAATCAACTGTTTAATAACTGTTTTTCATTTCTTCACAAATTTTCATATCATCCTTGTGCAAGAGCCATGTTAATCTCTGTATTGTAATTTGCGTAAATGTGCTGCTGAAGCATGTAGTGTCCTGTAAATTTAAGTAATTAATGATGCAATCTTAAGACAGGCATATATCCTTGGTTGCCTATTTGTAACAAGGAAACCTTATTGTTTCCTAAATTGCTATTCATCTTGTTTCTGTAAAATTCTGTTTATGATGGAAAAAACTTACATTGATAGGTCTACCTGTATACATATTTAAAAAAATTTTCCCTTCCCCTCCACAAATTATACCAACATCAAATACAGTGAAAACAGGGGTTATACCATGGGGGAGGGACATACAAAGTAACAAAGAAATAATCTTATAAATATGTTAGAAATAATTACAGGAAAGGAAAAAATTTGAATTCTTATTTTCGGGTTCATTTCACCTAACATCAACTTATCTAACAATTTCTGCGTGTCTCAGACATACACTAGTAATTGCTAATAAGGGAACCCATGGGACCTATGTTACTTTGGGCCTGGCTTACTTCACTTAATTTAATTTTTTTCCAAGTTTTCCATTTCCTAACAAATGGGGCAATATCATTCTTTCAGATAGAGACATAGAATTCCATTGTATATATATACCACATTTTCTTGATCCATTCATCTACTGAGGGGCATCTGGGTTGGCTCCATATCTTAGCTATGGTAAAGCTGCAATAAATATATTTGTGCTGGTAGCTTTTTTATGGTCTAGTTTGTGATCATTTGGGTAAATGCCCAAAAGTGGGATTGCTAGATCATAGGGAAGCTCTATGTGGTGTCTTTGGAGGAACCTCCATACTACTTTCCAAAGTGGTTGAACAAGAATACACTCCCACTAACCATGCATTAAGGTTCCCTTTTGTCCACATCCCCTCCAGCATCTGTTGTTATTAGAGTTCTTGATTATAGCCATTCTAACTTGGGTGAGGTGATATATTAATGTTGATTGATTTGCATTTCTTTTATGGCTAGGGACATTGAGCATTTCTGCATGCGTTTATTGGTCATCCTCCTTTCCTCTTCAGAGAAGTTTCTCTTTATGTCTTTAGCCCACTTATTTATTGGGCAGTATTTTCTTTGAGTATTTGTGTTGGGGATTTAATTTTTTGATTTCCAGGTCTGTTTTAGATATGAAACCCTTGTCGGTTGTATGGCTAGTGAAGATCATCTCCGATTCCGTGGGCTTTCTATTGATCTTGCTAGCTATGTCCTTTGCCATGCAGAAGCTCTGCAATTGCATGCAATCCCATTTGTCCAAACTTTCTTTCATTTGTTTTGCTTCTGGGTTTCTTTTCAGAAAATTTCAGCCTTTGTCAAGGAGACCTAGGCTTTCTAGGTAATGTTTAAAGAATATTTGCTTTGACTCCGAGGTCTTTGATTCATTTGGAGTTGATTCTGGTACAGCGTGATATATAAGGATCTAGCCTTAATTTTCAACAAGTGATTAACCAATTTTGCTAGTACCATTTTCTGATCAGCCTGTCTTTCCTCAATTTTATCTTTTTAGACCTTTATCGAATATTAGATGATTATGGGTCTGTAGGTTCATTTCTGGGTTTTCAATTCTAGTCCATTGTTCCTGAAGTCTTTTCTTGTGCCAGTACAAAAGTGTTTAAATTACTATGGCTTTGTAGTAGAGTTTGAAATTTGGTATTGATATTCCTCCAACACCGTTCTTTCTGTTAAGGATCGCTTTTTGCAATTGGGGGTCTTTTGTTGTTCCATATGAATTTTTGGATTGCCTCTTCTATTTCCTTGAAGAAGGCGGTAGGAATATTGATAGGTATGGCATTGAACTTGTAGATAGCCTTGGGAAATATTGCCATTTCACAATGTTCGTCCTTCCTATCGAGGAGCATGGGAGGTTTTGCCACTTTCTAAGTTCTATTTTGATTTCCTTTTTCAGAGTTTTAAAGTTTTCATCATAGAAGTCCTTTACTTCTTTGGTTAAGTTAATTCCTAGGTATTTTATTTTTGTGGGGCTATTACAAATGGAAAACCTTTCTTGATTTGAGCCACGCTTTTCTAATTGTTGGCATATAGAAAAGCCATTGATTTTTGAGGGTTAATTTTATACCCTTCTATTTTGCCCACGTTTTGAATTCGCTTGAGTAATTTGGGAGTGGAGTCCGTGGGATTCCTTAAGTACAAGATTATGTCATCTGCAAAGAGGGAGTATTTTACTTCTTCTTTCCCTATTTGCATCCCTTTTATGTTGGCATATTGTCTTATTTCTGTAGCTAGGTATTCTAATACTAAATTGAAGAGAAGTTGAGAGTGGACATCCTTGTCTCATTCCTGTGTTAAGAGGAAATGGCTGTAGTTTTTCACCATTAATTATAATGCTGGCTGTAGGTTTTCCATATACAGCTTTTATTGTATTGAGGAATGTTCCATAGATACCTAATTTTTCCAGAACCCTTATCATAAAGGGGTTTTGGATCGGGTCCAATGCTTTTTCTGCAGCTGTTGAGATAACCATGTGGTTTTAATCCTTGCTCTTGTTGATATGATAAATTATATTAATTGATTTGTGTACATTGAACCAGGTTTGCATCCCTGAAATGAATCCTGTATGATAGTGGTGTATGATTTTTTGGATGAAGTGTTGAATTCGATTGGCCAAAAATTGTTGAAAATTTTGTATCAATGTTCATCAAAGAAATGGGTCTATAGTTCTCTTTCTTTGATGATTCCCTGCTTGGTTTTGGGATGAAGGTTATGGTGGCTTCATGGAATGAGTTTGGTAGTGAACTTTCTCTTTCAATTTCATTGAAGAATTAGAGGAGTATTGGTGTGAGCTCTGTTTTGAAGGTCTTGTACAATTCTGCTGTAAAAATCCATCTGGTCCTGGGATTTTCTTAGATGGGAGGTCTCTTATTGCTGTGTCTATTTCAACGCTTGATATGGGCCCCTTAAGATGTTTTAACCCATCTTGTTTTAGTATTTGCATGTTGATAATTGCTAGCAAAAGTTCCATTTCTGCCAAGTTTCAAACTTATTAGCATAAAGGTTTGAAAATATTCCCTTAAAATGTTCAGAATCTTGGTTGTTTCCGTGGTGATGTTTCCATTCTCATCTCTGACTTTATTTATTTGGGTGTGTTCCTTCATTTTCTGATAAGATTTGCTAAGGGTCTGTCAATTTTGTTAATTTTTTCAAAGAACCAACTCTTTGTTTTGTTGATTCTTTCTGTTTTTTGTTTATTCTAATTCTTTTAACTCTGATTTAATGTTAATTATTTCTTTCTATCTATTGAATTGGAGTTTATCTTGCTGCTCTTTGTCAATGTGGTTCAGATGTCTCATTAAATGGTTGGTTTCAGATATCTCTAATTTGTTGGTGTAGGAACTCAGAGCTATAAACTTGCCTCTGAGTACTGCCTTTGCTGTGTCCCAGAGGAGCTGGTAATTTGTGTGTTCATTTTTGTTGAATATCATGGACATTTGAATTTCCTTTCTAATCTCTTCCATGACCCCCTGTTTATTCAACAGTGTGTTGTTCAACCTCCATTTGTTACAAGACTTTTTTGTTGGCTTTTGGTGTTGAGTTCTAATTTTATTCCCTTTTGGTCTGACAAAATGTAAGGTGTAACTTCAGTGTTTCTGAATTTGGACAAGTTTGTTTTGTGACCTAAAATGTGATTTCTTTTGGAAAATGTTCCATGTGCTGCAGAGTAAAACCTGTATTCTGATGTCTGTTAAATCTAGTTGATCTATGCAGTTGTTTAGATCTGTGGTTTCTCTGTTGATTTTTTTGCCGATTTGATCTATATAGTGGGGATAGCAGTGTGTTAAAATTCTCAACAATTAATGTCTTTGGATCTATGTGAGATCTGAGGGAAAATAGTGTTTCTTGGATAAATTTGTGTGCTCCATTGTTTGGCGATTCCATATTTAGAATTTTAATATCCTCCTGAAGTAGAGAACCCATAAGTCGTATGTAGCCACCTTCTTTAACTCTTTACACGAATTTTAATTTGAAGCATATTTTATCTGATATTATTATTGCAACTCCTTCCTGTTTATGGCAGCTGTTTGCTTGGTAGATTTTATTCTAGCCTTTCATTACCAAAATGTGTTTGTTTTTATGGGCAAGGTGTGACTCCTAAAGGCAAGAGGTAGAATTATCTTGCTTTTTAATCCAACTAGACAGACTGTTTCGCTAAATTGGAGCTTTAAGTCCATTAATGTTGAGAGCTAGGACTGAGAGGTGTTTGGTAGCTCCTGCCATGCTATCCACCTCTGTGGGGGCTGTGGAAACTTGGTTCTTCCTATGGTTTTGGATTCTCAGTTTGGGTGTGGTTTCTTAGCCATTATTGTGGTCTTGTTGGTTTTATATGTGTAGGTCATCTTTAAGCATTTTTTGTAGGGCTGGTTTGGTAGAGATATATTTTTCATTTTTTCTTTGCTATGGAAGGTTTTTATTTGACCTTCGGTTATGAAGGAGAGTTTAGCTGGGTATAGTATTCTTGGTTGAAAATTGTTGGTCTTCAGGGCATGACATACAGCCTTCCAGGCTCTTCTTACTTTAATTATCTCTGCTGAAAAATATGAGACGATTCTAATTGGTTTTCCTTTATACGTGATTGATCTTTTCTCCTTGACATCTTTTAGGAACTTATACTTGGTCTTAATTGATCCTGAGTGGATTATAATGTGACAATGGGAAGTGCTGTTCTGGTGTGGTCTATTTGGAGTTCTACAAGCATCTTGTATCTGAATAGGCCTATCTTTTTGTATGTTTGGGAAGTTCTCTGCTTGGATCCTGTTAAACAAATTTCCTAGACAATTAACTTCTGTCTCTAGGTGTTCCTCTACACCAATTGTCCTCAGAGTAGGCCTTCTGGTTGTCTATTCCAAATGTTGAATAGATCTATCATGTTTCTTCCATTTGTCTTGGATAGTTGTATGTTCTTTTTAATACCTAGGCTCTCTTTAATCCCTGAGATTCGATCTACTGCATTATCTAACCTACTGTTTTTATTTTTTTGATTCTCTACATTCTTTTTTTATTTTTTTATTTGTTTTAAATTTTATTTTATTTTATTTCTGAACATACTGTACAGAGGGGTTACAATTACATGGGTAGGATAATGCATACATTTCTTACCAAGCATTACAGCCTCCTCCTTTGATTTACCTTCACATCCCTTCCCAGGCTCCCTTCTCCCCCCCAATCCCAATCCTTCTCCTTCTACCCCCTTCACCACCCCCCATTCTCTACATTGTTTTTTTTAAAATTTTATTTTATTTATTTGAGAACATACTGTACAGAGGGGCTACAATTACATGGGCAGGATAATGCATACATTTCTTACCAAGCATTGCAGCCTCCTCCTTTGTTTAACCTTCACCTCCCTTCCCAGCCTCCCCCCTCTCCCCACTCAATTATACCCCCGTCCCGCCCCCCACACCGACATTGTAAAGTTGGTTTTGACATGACATTTTGTACTTCTCATTGTTGCAACAGGTCCACCTGAATCCTTAAACGACTTGTTTGTCCCCATCTCCTCCACATGTTATACTGACATCAAATATAGTGAAAGCGGGGGTTACACTGTGGGGGAGGGACATACAAAGCAACAAAGAAATAATATTATAAAAGCGTTAGAAACACATGCATGAAAGAAACGAAAACATTAAAATACATATTTAAAGGTTCATTTTCCTAACATCACATTATCTGACCTTTTCCGCTTGACTCATACCTATACTAGATATTGCAAATAAGGGAAACCATGGGACCTATGCTTCTTTGGGCCTGGCTTACTTCACTTAATATAATTTTTTCCAAGCCTTTCCATTTCCTAACAAATGGGGCAATGTCATTCTTTCTGATGGAGGCATAGGATTCCATTGTGTATATATACCACATTTTCTTGATCCATTCATCTACTGAGGGGCATCTGGATTGGTTCCATATCTTAGCTATGGTAAATAATGCTGCAATAAACATAGTTGTGCTGGTACCTTTAGTGTGGTCTTGTTTGTAAACATTTGGGTAAATGCCCAAAAGTGGGATTGCTGGATCATAGGGGAGATCTATGTGAAGTCTTTTGAGGAACCTCCATACTGCTTTCCAAAGTGGTTGAACAAGTTTACATTCCCACCAACAATGAAGTAAGGTTCCTTTCTGTCCACATCCCCTCCAGCATCTGTTGTTGTTAGAGTTCTTGATTTTTGCTGTTCTAACTGGAGTGAGGTGATATCTCAATGTTGTTTTGATTTGCATTTCTTTTATGGCTAGGGATGTTGAACATTTCTTCATGTGTCTATTGGCCATCCTTCTTTCTTCTTCAGAGAAGCTTCTCTTTAAGTCTTTCGCCCACTTATTTATTGGGCTGTTGTTTCTTTGAGGATTTGTTGTTGGGTGGTTTAATTTTTTGAGTTCCAAGTATCTTTTAGATATGAGACCCTTGTCCGTTGTATGGCTAGTAAAGATCTTCTCCCAATCGATGGGCTTTCTATTGATCTTGCTAGCTATGTCATTTGCCCTGCAGAAGCTCTGCAACCTTATGCAATCCCATTTGTCCAACCTTTCTTTGATTTGTTGTGCTTCCGGGTCTCTAGTCTGAAAATTTCGGCCTGAGCCAAGGAGACCTAGGGTTTCTCCTATTCCATCCTGTAATGTTTTCAGAGTGTCTGCTTTGAGTTCAAGGTCTTTCATGCATTTGGAGTTGATTCTGGTGCAGGGTGATATATAAGGATGTAGCTTTAGTTTTCTACATGTAGTTAACCAATTTTGCCAGCACCATTTATTGAAGAGGCTGTCTTTCTTCCATTCTATTGTTTTAGCTTGCTTATCGAAGATTAGATGGATATAGGTCTGTAGGTTCATTTCTGGGTTTTCAATTCTATTCCATTGGTCCTGAGGTCTCTTCTTATGCCAATACCAAGCTGTTTTGATTACTATGGCTTTATAGTAGAGTTTGAAATTTGGTATTGATATTCCTCCAGCAGTGTTCTTTCCATTGAGGAGCGTTTTTGCTATTTGGGGTCTTTTATTGTTCCATATGAATTTTTGGATTGCCTCTTATATTTCCTTGAAGAAGGAGGGTGGAATTTTGATAGGTATCGCGTTGAATTTGTAGATAGCCTTGGGAAGTATTGCCATTTTCACGATGTTAATCTTGCCAATCCAGGAGCATGGGAGGTTTTGCCATTTCTTAAGTTCTGTGTTGATTTCTTTTTCAGGATTTTAAAGTTTTCATCATAGAAGTCCTTCACTTCATTGGATAAGTTAATTCCTAGGTATTTTATTTTTTGTGGGGCTTTTACAAATGGAGTTGCTTTCCTAATTTCAGCCACACTTTTCTCATTGTTGGCATATAGAAAAGCCATTGATTTTTGGGGGTTAATTTTATAACCTGCTACTTTGCCAAAGTTTTGAATCAGCTTGAGTAATTTGGGAGTGGATTCTATGGGATTCTATAAATACAAGATCATGTCATCTGCAAAGAGGGAGAGTTTTATTTCTTCTTTCCCTTTATGTCTGCATCTTGTCTTATTGCTGTAGCTAGACATTCTTATACTAGATTGAAGAGAAGTGGAGAGAGTGGGCATCCTTGTCTTGTTCCTGAGTTAAGAGGAAATGGCTTTAGTTTTTCACCATTGAGTATAATGTTGGCTGTAGGTTTGTCATATACATCCTTTATTGTATTGAGGAATGATCCATGGATTCCTAATTTTTCCAGAACCTTCATCATAAAGGGGTGTTGGATCTTGTCAAATGCTTTTTCTGCATGTATTGAGATAACCATGTGGTTCTTATTCTTGCTCCTATTGATGTGATGAATAATATTAATTGATTAGTGTATATTGAACCAGCTTTGCATCACTGAAATGAATCCTGTTTGATCATGGTGTATGATTTTTTGGATGAATTGTTTAAGTCGATTGGCCAAAATTTTGTTGAGAAGTTTTGCATCAATGTTCATCAAAGAAATGGGTGTATAGTTCTCTTTCTTTGATGAGTCCCTGCCTGGTTTTGGGATGAGGGTTATGATGGCTTCATAGAATGTGTTCGGTAGTGAGCTTTCTCTTTCAATTTCATTGAAGAGTTGGAGGAGTATTGGTGTGAGCTCTGCTTTGAAGGCCTTGTAAAATTCCGTTGTAAAATCATCTGGTCCTGAACTTTTCTTAGCTGGGAGGTCTCTTATTGCTGTTTCTATTTCAATACTTGATATGGGCCTGTTAAGCTGGTTTAACTCATCTTGGTTTAGTTTTGGCATGTCAATATTTGCTAGGAAAAGGTCCATTTCTGTGAAGTTCTCAAACTTATTAGCATAATGTTTTGAGAAGTATTCCCTTATAATGTTCTGAATCTTGGTTGTTTCCGTGGTGATGTATCCATTCTCATCTCTGAGTTTATTAATTTGGGTGTGTTCTCTCCTTTTTCTGATAAGGTTTGCTAAGGGTCTATCAATTTTGTTAAGTTTTTTGAAGAACCAACTCTCTGTTTTCTTGATTCTTTCTATAGTTTTTTGGATACTAATTCATTTAATTCTGATTTAATTTTGATTATTTCTTTGCGTCTACTGGATTGGGGTTTATCTTGCTGCTCTTTTTCAAGGAGGTTTAGATGTGGCATTAAATTGTTACTTTCAGTTCTCTCCAATTTGTTGATGTATGATCTCAGAGCTATAAACTTGCCTCTGAGTACTGCCTTTGCTTTGTCCCAGAGGAGCCGGTAATTTGTGTGTTCATTTTTGTTGAATAGCATGAACATTTGAATTTCCTTTCTAATCTCTTCCATGACCCACTCATGTTTCAGCAGTGTGTTGTTCAGCCTCCATGTGATACCGGACTTTCTTTGGTGGCTTTTGGTGTTGAGTTCTAATTTTATTCCCTTGTGGTCAGAGAGAATGCAAGGTATAACTTCAATGTTTCTGAATTTAGACAAGTTTGCTTTGCGGCCTAAAATGTGGTCTATTTTAGAAAATGTTCCATGTGCTGCTGAGAAGAACGAGTATTCTGATGCTGCTGGGTGAAATGTTCGGTAAATGTCTGTTAAGTCTAGTTGATCTATGCAGCTGTTTAGATCTGCGGTTTTTTTGGTGAGTTTTTGCCGAGTGGATCTATCTAGTGGGGAGAGTGGTGTGTTAAAATCCCCAACAATTAATGTCTTTGGATCTATATGGGATTTGAGGGAAAGTAGTGTTTCTTTGATAAATTTGGTTATTCCATTGTTTGGCGAATAGATATTTAGAATTGTAATATCCTCCTGAAGGAGAGATCCTTTAATTAGTATGTAGCGACCTTCTTTATCTCTTCTCACGAATTTTAATTTGAAGTCTATTTTATCTGATATTAGGATTGCAACTCCCGCCTGTTTATGAGGGCCGTTTGCTTGGTAGATTTTGTTCCAGCCTTTAACATTGAAAATGTGTTTGTTTTTATGGGCAAGACGTGACTCCTGCAGGCAGCAGATAGAAGGGTCTTGTTTTTTAATCCAACTAGACAGTCTATGTCACTTAATTGGAGAGTTCAGTCCGTTAACGTTAAGAGATAGGACTGAGAGGTATTTGGGAGTTCCTGCCATGTTATGCACCTTCTTGGGGGCTGCGAAAACTGGGTTCTTCCTAAGGTTCTTGGATTCTCAATTTGGGTGCAGTTTCTTGGCCTTTGTTGCGGTCTTGTTGGTTTTCTATGTGTAGGACATCTTTAAGAATCTTTTGTAGGGCTGGTTTGTTGGAGATGTATTGTTTGAATTTTTCTTTGCTATGGAAGGTTTTTATTTGGCCTTCAGTTATGAAGGAGAGTTTAGCTGGTACAGTATTCTTGGTTGATAATTGTTTGTTTTTAGGGCATGGCATACATCATTCCAGGCTCTTCTTGCTTTGATTGTCTCTGCTGAGAAATCTGAGGTAATTCTAATTGGTTTCCCTTTATAGGTGATTACCCTTTTCTCCTTGACAGCTTTAAGGATCTTTTCCTTGTTCTGGGTTGATCCTGTGTGGAGTATAATGTGACGGTGGGATGTCCTATTCTGGTCTGGTCTATTTGGGGTTCTAAAAGCGTCTTGTATCTGAATAGGCCTATCTTTTTGTATGTTTGGGAAGTTCTCTGCTAGGATCCTGTTAAACAAATTTCTTAGACCATTAACTTCTCTTTCTAGGTGCTCCTCTACAACCATTATCCTTAGATTGGGCCTTCTGATGGTCTCTTCCAGGTGTTGGATAGACCTATCATATTTCTTGGACTTGTCTTGGATGGTTGTATGCTCTTTCTCTATAATATCTAGGCTGTCTTCAATCCCTGAGATTCGATCTTCTGCATGGTCTAACCTGCTGTCAAGACTCTCTACTTTGTTTTTTATCTCTTTTCCTTCTAATTGGTCAGCTTTGATGGCTTCAAATTCTTTGTTGAAGCTCTGTTTTAGGTCATTTATGAATTTCTTTACTTCCTTAATTTGGTGTTCACTGTTTGTTCTCAAATCACTTAGTTGATTGGTTATGGTTTCTTTGGACTCCCATTCCTTCTGTTGGGTTCCATTCAGCATTCCCTTTGTGGTCTCCCTGACTTCCTTCAGCTCTTTGTTAATGGATTCCATGAATGCCTTTAGTGATCTTTGTGTATTCTCTACCTGGTCTCTCAATTCCTGAATTACTCTTTGATTAGCTTCCTCTCGTCTGTGGGATTCCTGCAGTTCTCTTTCTTCCCGTTGGTGGGATTCCTGCAGTTCTCTTTGAGTGTTCTCTGCCTGCTCACGCCATTCCTCCCTTTCTTTTTGAGTATTCTCAAGTTGTTCACGCAAATCCTGTATCAGTTTTGAGTAGCTTACTCACACTTATGATATTCCTGTATAAACTTCTGGGATGCCTCCTCTCTCTCCCTGTCACGCTCATACAGAGTCCTTTGTACATTGTCAAACTTCTCATTTTTCATGTTTGCTATTAGTGTTTGTAGAGCTCTTTGGGAACTCTCCTCTGGATTATTCTTTATCTGTTCTAATCCCTGATTATCAAGATTGGGAATTGAGATACCCGAATTTGCCATTTTTCTTGTGTTTTTCCGGCTTACTCGGCCCATTTGAGATGAAGATTGCACCAGTTTTGTGCTAGAACACTATCTTAAGGCAACCATCAACCAAAGTTTGCGTTTGTACAGTCAATAGTCTACAGATACAATCTAGTTCAACAGATACATCTATTCAACATCAAACAACTATATGTTAAAGGACTTCTAAGCGCAGAAAAGAATTTGGAAAACCAGAAATTATTAGGATTAGGGAGAGATGTGGGTAAAAAATTGGAATAGATTGGTGTGGGGAGGCACAGGGAGAGTTAACTATGTCCTAATCACAATGCAGGAAATGGGTTGTGTAGGATGCAAGTAGAGAGAGAGAGTCAAAGAAGAGACGGAAAGGGGAATGAAGAGAGACCAGAAAAAAATAGAAAAGTAAAAATTAATGTTATTATAGAGGTTAAAAGACCGTCTATTTAGAGAGGGATGTGAATATGTTCAGAGAAGGGGAGGAACATAGAGGAGATGTGAAAAACTTTAAGGATGGGAAAGGGAGAAGAAAAGATCAGAAGTTCATTAGAGCTAGACAAAAACCAAAAAGATAATTAAGAAAGAAAGAAAAAGAGAAAGAAGACAAGAAAAGAAAGGAAAACGCTCATTCACATATTCCTAAAATAAAAATTACAAGATGAGAAAAAAAAAAGTTACTGGAAAACAATTATTTTTTCAGAAGAGGCAAAAATTAAAGATTAATAAAAGTTTTAGAAGGGAAAAATTTATATATATATATGGTAACAAAAAACAAAAAACAAGCAAAAAAAAAGAAAAGAAGAAGAAGAAAAAAAAGAAAAAAAGAAAAAAAGAAAAAAAAAAGTCTTTTGATTTTTTTTTTTGGGGGGGGGAGGAGTGGGAAGAATCCTGTATCTCCCTTTTGTCTGTAACCAGTCTCTTGTTGGAGGCTCTGGTCAGCTTGAGGTCCTGTGGCTTGATTGGTTTCTTATGTCGGTTGGTTGGAAGAGGCAGAAAAATGCTCTGCTTTACCCAAGATTTTGAGATCCCCCTCCCAGGTTAGTTTTCTGGCAGGGTGATCTGCTTTGAGAATCACAAAAGGGGGATGTGGTGATGAGGCTAGGTTCTGGGTAGAGTTGAGGCCTTTCAGCAAACAGTAGCTTTTCCCTGGGGCTATTTTGTGATAAAGCTCACAGCACCCAGCCTGGAGCCATTCTCAGGGTTTCTGTTTTTCAATTGATTGTGGTGGCTGCTAGAGGGAGGGGCAGCCTTTGGTCTGGTTACCCTGTGAGGCAAGGCACTCCAATGGCTGGCGCCTGAGCTAGGTGACTTTTCCCTGGATGGAGCTGCGTCTGGCAGGTCACTTCTCCGTAAAGTTCTTGTGACCTGCTAAATGACTCGTTTTATTCCAAGGCCTGAGCTGGAGCTAGCAGCTCCTCCGAGCTTTGTCGGTATCCAAGATGGAGATCACCGGTGCTGGGTGGGGAGGGGTGGCCTTCCCTCCTCTGCTCCCTGAAAAGGAGTGAGGACGTCGAGCTTGTACTCATGGCGAGTCTTGGATCCTGGATCGTCTCTGGTCTGCAAAAAGCAGGATGAAGATGTCCGCTCCTTGTCGGTTCTTGTTGGTGTTGAGTAGAATCCGCTCGTCAGCTGCGTCTGGCTACTTCGTCCCCGACTCTCTGTGTCTCAGGTATGACCCCGCAGCGGTGGTCGCCGCCGCGACCCTGCCGCCGCAGCGGCAGCTGATGTGTTTCCTTGGCTTCCCCTCTCTTGTCTAACTCTCTGTCCTGTGATGGCACACTTGGTGTGATTCTCTGGCTTAGGACTGTTCACTGGAACTCTAAAACTGCTTTCTATGTGAGAGCTTGTTCAGATTCCAGCTTCTCCTCCTCCATCTTCCCCCATTTATCTATCCTACTGTTAACCTTCCTACTTGGTTTTTTATTTCTTTTCCTTTTAATTGGTCAGCTTTGTAGGCTTCAGATTCTTTGTTGGAGCTTTGTTTTAGATCCTGTGTGAACTTCTTTACTTCCTTAATTTGGTGTTCTCAAATCACTTAGTTGATTGGTTATGGTTTACTTGGATTCCCATTCCTGCTGTCGGGCTCCATTCAGCATTCCCTTTGTGGTCTCTCTGAATTCTTTCAGATGTCTGTTTTTGGTTTCCATGAATGCCACTATTGATCTTTGTCTATTCTCATACTACTGTTACAATCCCTTTGCTACTCTTTGATTAGCTTCCTCACGTTCATGGAATTCCTGTAGTTCTCTTTGACTTCTCTCAGCCTGCTCACGCAATTCCTGTGTCTCTCTTCGTCTGTTCTCTTCCTGCTCACACAATTCCTTTCTTTCTCTTTGACTGTTCTCAGCCTGCTCACGCAATTCCTTTATTTCTCTTTGTTCTCAACCTGTTCACTCAATTACTGTATCAATCTTTGAGTAGTTTCCTCACAGTCACGAGATTCCTGTTGTTTGCTTTGCTTCCTCTCTCTCCCTATCACGTTCAAACTGAGTCCTTTGCAAGCTTTCAGTCTTTTCATTCACCACGTTTACCTGTAGTGATTTTAGTTCTTTGTAGGACGTCTCCTCTAGATTATTCATTAACTGTTCTGTCACTGGATTATCATGAATGAGAGTTGATATACCCACACTTGCCATTTTTGTCCTGTTTTCCGGCTTGTTCTGCACACTTGATATGAAAGTGACACCAATTTTTTTCTAAAACACTATTTTAAGGCAAGCATCAACCAAAGTCTTGTAGCTGCACAGTCAAAATGGCTGTAGATACAACCTAGTTCAACAGATACAATCTATTCAACATCAAACAACTATGCATTAATGGGCTAAGAACAGCAAAGACGAATTTTTCAAATCAGAAAAAATTATGTTTAGGGAGAAATGTGGGGTAAAATAGGATTAGAAGTATGTGGAGAGGTTAAAGTAAATTTAACCAAGTCCTAATCTCAGAGAGGGAAAGGGTTTGGACAGAATGACAGGAGAGAAATTAAAAAGAAGAAAATGAAAAATGGAAGAAGAAAAATTTAAATTTAAAAAGTGAAACACTTAAAAATTATGTGACTTTAAAAAGTGATATTGAGAGAAGAAAAGGATAGGATGACAAGAGTGGGATGATAGAAAGAAGACATGAAAAACTAAAAAATAAAAATTCTTAAAAGTATTTACTTGAAAATTATATGTTATAAAGATATAATACTTCTATTAAAATGTTAAGCCTGTTTCTGGGGTTTTAGCCCAGAGGAAGGGCAACTGCCCAGCGTGTGCAAGGCCCTGGGTTCGGTGCTCAGCCCTGGGGGAATAAAAAGACCAAAAAAATGTTAAGCCTAAAAGTTTGTGAATTAAGTAATACATTTCTGGATTAATTATATACACAATAAGGGATAAGTTCTAATAAACGATGATGGGTATTTATCTGGGGATGAGGCAAAACAGCAATTAAGTCACGCAAAAAAAAGAAAGACAAAAAAATACAAAAAATTAAAAAGGACCAAAGGTCAATAGCGATTTTTTCAAAAAGCATACACACACAACACACACACACACACACACACACACACACACACACACACACACACACCTAAAATAAAGATTAGGAGAAGAAGAAAAAAAAAGATTAATAGAAAACAATTTAAAAAATTTAAAAAATGGTACCAAAAAGAGTTCTTTAATTTTTTGGGGGGCGAGGGGTGAGGAATGAGAAGATCCTGTGTCTCCCCTTTGTCTGTAACCAGTCTCTTCATGGAGTGTCTGGTCTGCTTGTGGTGTTTGTTTTTCCTGTGGCTTGGTTGATTTCTTACATCAGTTTGTTTAAGCAGTCAATAAAATGCTCTGCTTTATCTAGGATTTTGTGATCCTCCTTCAGGCTAGTTCAGTGGGAGGGAGATCTGCTTTGAGTATCACGAAAGAGAAAGATGGTGGTTTTCTCTAGTTTGGAGATGCTATGAGGGGCTAGCTCCTGAGACACTCCCAGAACCCAGCCTAGATCCATTCTGAAGGTGTATGTTTACTGAATTTCAATTGATTGTCTAGGCTGCTGTAGGTAGGGGCATCCTCTGGTTCTGTTAACCCAGTGAAGATAGTCACTCCTCTGGGGGGGCGGGGCAGAACTCTATCTGCTTGCGCTAGGTGAGTTTCTCCTGAGTGCATCTGAGCCTGGAAGGTCAGGTCAGATTCCTGTGACCTGCTAAATGACTCTTTTCTTTCTTCCAAGGCCTGAGTTGTAGCTAGTTGCTCAGCCTGGCCATTCTCAGTATCAAAGATGATGTCTGGTGCGGGGGAGGGACAGTCTTCCCTCCTCTGCTCCATGAGAAGGAGTGAGGATGTCAGGATTCTACTCAGACAGGAGTCTTTTTTCCTGGCTATCACTGGTCTATGATCTGCAGGATGAATTTATCTGCTACTTGTCAGTTCTTGTTGGTGTTCAGTAGAATCCTCTCACCCACTGCATATTGCGCTTTTGTCCTGGACTCTCTGTTGTAGATATGGTGGCTATGGGTGCCGTAGCTGCTGCCACAACCGCAACTACTGTCAAGTGCTCAGATCTGTCTTCTTGCCTGGATCTTCCCTCTCTAGCCAAACAATGTGTACAGTGATGGCACACTTGGTGTGATTATCTAGGCTAGTACTGTTCACTGGAACACTAAAGCTACTTTGTATGTGAGAGTTTGTTTAGCCTCCAGGTTCTCCTCTACCATCTTTCTCTGACCTCCATGAAACTCTTTATATTTTATGTTGATGGGTTATTATACAACAATTATTTTTAAATGTACATGTAGTATCTAAAGATAGCCATATGAATATTCTCAGGCAGCTCTTATTTATCTGTTATGTACTTTCAGTATTATGATATTTCTCTCTCTCTTATACTTTCTCTTATTTCCTCACTTTCTCTTTCATGCTTCATGTCTGCTACTTAGAATTTCTGGTGGTCTACTATTATCCTTCAGGATCCACTAGTTTGTGGGAACATGATAAAGACAATCAGTTACCCTTGCCTTATTTAAGAGTTACAACAGTGATGTGATATTATTTGCCATTCTAAATGGTAAAACAACAGATCTAGGAATTCCTTTTCACTTTTATTACTATTATAAATTTTATCTCTCTAAGAATCATTGGTATGGATAAGATAATTTTAACCTGTGAACTAAAAGTACTTTTTCTTTTACAAACAACCTTTTGCTTTGAGTATCAGTGAGTAACTACATGTAATGAAACAAAGCTATCCTATCGAAAGTAGACTGAAGTTGTTCACAGGGATGAAAAACAAGATAATGGAGAAGTGAGTACAAAGGATACCCATCATAGAGCACAGGTCCTCAGAGTAATTTACCATGTACACTTTGTGAGAATGACAATGTGTTAGGAACTATAGATTAAATCACTGAACACTTGATATATATGCAAATATGTGTATATATATTTATATTATTTATGTATGCATATATGTATTTGCCCTTATATATGTACACATGTATGTTACTATACTCACAAATACACACATACATATACCCATGTATAAATGCACACATGGAGAAAGACACATAGTTACAGTCAACACAAGTTTCACTAGATGTTGAATATGCCTTAGACGGAATGCTTGGAACCAAATATGTTGAAGATGTATTTGTCTCTAAGAGTTCTTTTACCACTCCTCTTACCTCTTAAAACTGGTACGTTTTAAGACATGAGATTCGACTTGCAAAATGCAGTACAAGTGATAACAAGTCATTCAGAAATCTCAGTAATAAAGGTCATATGGTGTCTCCCTGCTCCCCACGGAATGCTTGCCCTTGTAGACACTCTCAACAACCAAAGTAGTAAGAGAATATCCTATCAGTGTATATACTATCAGAGGGGGTTGGAGGGAGGATTTGGGTGATGTGAAAGGAAGGGATGGTAGGGGAAAAACAAAGGATTGGGTAACAATGCTCAATAAGACATGTACTCAATACCTTCCTTATGTAACTGTAACCCCTGTGTACAGTGTCTTTACAATAAAAATATATATTAAAAAGATACAAGGAAAACTTCTGTACTTATGGGAAGTTGTATTTATCACTCAATATCAGTAAGGTATTGGTTTTAGGACCATAGGCATATTAAAATTTTGGATCCTCAAACATTTTACTTGAACTCAGTATATTATTTACATTAGAATGTTTCCACAACCTAGTTCAGTGTAATTGCTATGAAACGTTTTACTACATTTTATGTTTGAAATGGAAAATAAAAGTATTTGCACTATCAAAAGAAACAATTTTTTTTCTTTTTTTTGTCTTTTTTTTCTGCATTTTGTGGATGGTATTGGGAGAGCAGTTTTGAAAAGCTCAAATTTCATCACCAAGAGCTGTCTGCAAAATGTAAAAGGATCTAATACAGCATCTTGAATAATATGGAACTCCAAGGAGAAGTACTTGAATTGAGACATTATCAGAAACTAACCACGCAAGGAATTTTTAGAAGCACAGCTGCTAGTTTTCTAATGGAGAGCTTTCATAACCCTTTCTAAAACACAAGTCAGAACCTCATTGAAGTGTAGATGATTTTCCCTCACCTTTCGGTCAAGCTCAGTCATTATCAATCAACATACAGCTAATATTGAATAATCCTCTGATAACAAAATGTTGATGGAATGTCCATCCAGTTTAGGTTAAGAGCGTTAACCTAGTAATGAACTAGCTGGTAAGTAAATCTGAAACTGTTATAGGCTACAGGGGTTCAAGAAAAGATAGGATCAATGGATACTACAGTATTTTTCCTGATAAGAGAATTTGAGGGCAAGTTATTTTATAATGGTTCATGTTAGGGAACAAGATAACTTCAGAGGAAGAGTCAGAAAATTTGTGGGAATCAGGGCCATCTGAAACTCATTTCCAGAATGCAAACTGATTAAAACTAGAGTATTTTTCTTAAGCATTAGAATTGGACTCTCATTAGGGTGAAAGTTAGGTTTCAGTTGCAGCTGTGGTTAGTGTTAGCATTAGGGCAATGGAAAGTTTAGGGTCAAACTCGAACTATCTTTGAATAACAAGTCATGTTAGAATTAGGATGAATGTGAAATAGGAAACTGCTAATTATATTAAGATTAGGATATGGTTAGTGTGAGGGTTAGCCTCAATATTCCAGTTAAGGTTAGAGTTAAAAAAATGGCAAGATAACGAGTAAAACTACAAATTATTTTTAGAGAGGTGAGTTGAATCAAAGTTAGGATGAATAAATCTAATGTATTTTTATGGCTTTTAGAATCCAAAGGCTATCAGTTCTATGGTTAGGGTTACTGTTCTAGTTCAGGTTAGACTTAGGCTTAGGTAAGGTTAAGCTATAAGGTAAAACTGAGATTTGTGCTAACATTTTCAAGTAAAATAAGTGTGAAATTTAACAAAAATTACAGAGTTTTCCTAATTTTACTATTCAGGGTTCAATAGGGTTAAATTTAGAGTTAGGTTTCTAGTAAGGTTTAAATATATAGTTAGGGTTAGGAACTAGAGTATAATGTAAGTAAAACTGCAACTTCTTTTTGGAGATAGGGAAGTTCAGTAAAAGTTAAGATCAGTGGAAACTATGATAGCTTTCCTGATATGAAGACTTGAGGTTAATATTCATAATAGGGTATGATTTCAGAGTCCAAGTCAGGGAATCTGTAGGATTTGGAGAAAAGTGCAAATCATTTCAAAGACCATGAGTATCTGTCAGGATATATTTTCCATTAATTATAGGATTGGGTTACTATTATCGTCAAGGTTATTCTTAGGGTTCTGACCAGGATTAGAGTTAAGATTATGGAAATGGAAGGTTGAGAACTTGAGTGACTTACTTCCTTTGTGTCTGTATATGCACTATTCTAAGGCTTGGACTCAAGGCTTGGGTTCTATCCATGAACATTTTGCTGTAGGTTAGCATTCTACCACTTGAGCCATGATTCCACTTCCATATATCTTTGGCAGTGAATTGGAGATGAGAGTCTCACAGATTTTCCTATCCAAGCTGACATTGAACTTAGATCCCAAGATGTCTGCCTTCTGATTAATGGTAGGATTAAACTCATGAGCTACCAGTGCCATGGAAAATGCCTGATTTTATTGATTGTTTTTACTTTTGTTCAAGATCAACATTGAATTCAATATTTGATAGCATTGTTCACTAGATAACAAGCTGCCACTTGAGCCATATCTCCAAAAATGATTATCTTAAATAGCTGGAAATCATTAAATTTTCTTCAGTTGATATGAATCATTAGTGCTGTTCTAAAACTTATCCTAAACATTTATAGACCCTAGAGGTGATCTGAGCAGATTATCACGGTTTTCTTCTAATTGCATAATATTTTAGGAATATGATTTTTTAATTATTATTTTAAGTAGCAAAGGAGTTAGTAAACAAAGCAGTTTCTGTGTACAATATACCTTGTTCAATGCCAACCATTTCAACATTCGCATCTTTCCTCTATGCACCTCTTCCTTCACTCTTCTTAATTTTGTAGGATATTTACTGGATTACTCTCTGCACTTCCCCCCTTTTCTCCTGGTCATTCTTGTACTTTTCCCCCTTCACCCCTGTTTTAACTAGCCACTTACATATGATGCAGCAACTCTAATCCTAGGCATTTACCTGAAAGATTACAAACCAGGATACAGTAAATATTTCAGCACAACCATGCTTACTGAATCAGCCCAGATACCCCTCAAGAGAGAAATGATTCAAGGAAATGTAATGCACACACACACACACACACACACACACACACACACACACACACGCACACACACACACACACACAGAGGAAATCCTACTTACCCTTCAGAAAGACTATTGTACCCTTTTTATCTCTCATTTCTCATTTCTTCTGCCTGGTATCCAATTGTTGTCATACTGTCCCTGTACTGCAGTAAGTGACACATGCAAACTGATGTAAAAGATTTTCAGAGATTTGGCTAGCCATAGATTCCTAAATATGAGTTCTATGCTCATTCTCTTTGTTTATTCATGCCTTTGAGTAGTGATTGCACAGATTCATTTGTACTATTTGCTACACAGAAAAGAGATGAACGCACATACATGGATATACATACATACATGGATATATGCACGCATATGGGTATATATTAAATACTTGAATTCATTTTATGTTTTTGAGAATTACTGAGCTAACAAAAATCACATGCATTTTACTTCCTAGTCAATTCTTTCAAAGCCTAAATAACTTTGTCTCCTTTGAATACATAATTTTAAAGAGAATATCACCATCTCTAATCTTTCAATGGCCTTGAAATTAGATGTTTCAATGGGAAAAAGTTATTTAGCCAGTCCCAAATTGTGCCTTTTCCAAGTTATCAGATATTCAATCTATCACATGCCCAAATAATAGAGAATGGGAACAGGTCTACATTGAGCACTCACAGTAGACAGCTCTCTGGACTTTCTCAGGAAGAGCTTTCTGCCATTGTGGGATGGATAGGGCTGGATAATAAACAAATAGACAACATAGATTGAAAGTATTGTGCTAAGTTGACACCTGAAATATTGTATGTTTCAACTGCATAGTATTGGTTTTCATGAATCAGTTAATCAGGTTCTTTACACCATTTGATGTTACTAGACTGTGGAATGCATGTTTATTGCATTTACTTTGTAGAACTTATTTTGAAATTTGGTATAAAACGTTCACCATTTTTTTTTTTAATATGGATTACTCCTAGTTGTCAAGAGTGAGGAATTGCCCTGGATCTTTGTAATTTGAAGTCTTATGTTGCCATATGTCATATCCTATTTTCCTTTTACAGAGTTGGTAAAAAAAAATATATGTAATTTATTTTATTTTATTTTATTTTGGGTCTGGTCGTGGGGCCTGAACTCTTGGCCTGCGTACTGTCCCTCAGCTCTTCAGCTCAAGGCTGGTACTCTACCACTTGAGCCACAGAGCCACTTCTGGCTTTTTTTTGTGCTTATGTGGTGCTGAGGAATCGAACCCAGGGCCTTAAGCATGCAAGGCGAGCGCTCTACCACTGAGCCAACTTCCCAGCACTGTAATTTATTTTTTATTTTTATTTATTATCTATTACAGAATTTGAACTCAGGGACTGGGCACTGCTCCTGAGGTCTTTTGCTCAAGGTTAGCTCTCTACAACTTCGAGCCACAGTATCAATTTTAGTTTTCAGTGATTAATTGGTGATAAGTGTCTCACAGTGACTTTTCTCAACCTGGCTTTGAACTGTGATCCTCATATACCAGCCTCCAGATTAGCGAATATCACAGGCATGAGCTACCTCCACCCAGTTATACGTAATTTAAACTGTAGTTTTCTGAAGTCTTTCATCCTACACTGAATATTTTTTCTTACGAGCTTTCTAATAAATATGTAATCTATTCAATTTTGAAAAGTACTGTGTACCTCACACTTATTTGTGGCATTTCTGAAATCCAAGTTTCTCTGTGTGTCAGGGTGGATACTTTTGCCTGTAACAAGTATGTTGAACACATAACCTCTGGCTACTTAAAGAACAAAGGATGAGAAGCTACAGTAGCCAGATAAAGAACTTCCAGGATAATTCAATGGCAACTCATGTATTCTCTCTGTAGGCGAACAGGCAACACAGAAAAGAAATTCTTATATTTGAAAGTGATTGAGTATGTGTGCACATAGGTGTTCACTTATTTATCTGTTATTTTAGTTTTAGATATATTCACTAGTATAAAACAATATTTCATATATATATGCAATAACAGTTTCCAAAATCCAGGGAACCACCTCCATGGGCACCGCTTTCCTATGTTGCTCTCTGGGTAATAAGAATGAAACGTGGAATTGTCTTGTTGTAGAGAAATTACTCAGAGATTCAAGCATTTTTCTTTTAATAGGTTGCTTGTTCCTAACCCTAAAATTAGGAAGTCTGTTAATATGTATGTTATATTATAATATATTTAATATATTATTTAAAATGTATAATTATTGTTTATTATAAAATATATTTCATATAATACCTGAGAATATTATATATTTATAAGAAAAAATACAACAAACGTATCAGTCCATACTTTCCTAGCCATGATTAGCTTCAGTACAGTTAAGCACATTACATCTCAACAGGAAAATTCTACTGAAATTCTGATCCCCTTGAGCTAGGTAAGGAGAATTCCTGTAAAAGAAGCCTCTCCTCAACTATGAGAAAAGATATGTTTGGAAGTTTAGTTTAGTTTAGTGTTTTTTTTATTTTTTGGCAAGTCATGTGGCCTGAACTCTGGGCCTGGGCCCTGTCCCTCAACTCTGCAGCTCAAGCTTAGTGCTCTATCACTCGAGCCATAGCGCCACTTCTGGCTTTTTCAGGTTATGTGGTGCTGAGAAATCGAACCCAAGGCCTCATGCATATCAGGCAAGCATTCCACCACTGAGCCACTAATCCAGCCCAAGATTGCAAGTTTTTGAGAAAAGGAATTTGGCATTTGCTTTGCATCCTTGATTAGTCATGAATAGATATTATTTGGCTCCAAATTTTGTCTCCTTGTAGGTTCCCTAAACAGTTACACATCAGCCTCATTCCATCACATATCTTTAAGTCCTTCTTTTATTTCTTTTTATCATTTTTGTTTCCTAAAGCTTGATTGTTGATCCTAAAGCTTGAACTCATGGCCTAGACAGTGTCCCTGAGCTCAATGCTAGTGCTCTACCACTTGAGCCGTGCACCACTTCTGGCTTTTTCTGTCTGGACATGCTTTGAATCATAATATTCAGATCTCAGCCTCCAGGGTAGCTAGGATTACAGGTGTGAGGCACCAGTGCCAAGCAAGTCCCACTCTTTTAGATATTATTCTAAAAGCCTCCAATCCAAGGTCACTCCTAAGATTGTAAATGGAACTATGCCAATAGTTCCTTTAATTGTTCTGGCTATGGTGTTTCTTTTGCAAATTATATTGAAACTATTCACTGTTCTCTTCCTAATCCATGATTCTAGATGTGTTAGTAATAATTACTTAAATTTAGCTGCTATAAACCCTAAATCTCTCAATTATTAATTTCATTTAATTCTTTCAATATGATTGTTTTTCAATACAAATATGAACATATACTCACTTTCTTGAATCTACCCCTTGGCATGAGCTGTGCCTGGGCCTATTCTACCTCAAATGCAAGAGGTTGGCAAAAGAATAGCCTACAGTATTCCTGCTTAAGAGTCAGGACAAGTAGTTGAGTGCCTAAAAGAGGCAATGCATTCCTGGCATGGGAAGGGGTGGGAGAGACAACAGCCTAGAGAGCAAACTGGCAGTCACAACATTTAACAACTTCTCCTTTGGGGACACTGATCTCCTGCAAAGTGGCAGTGATATAACTCACTTAGTGAATTTTCATATATGAAGGAAGTTGTCATGTCTCACTACACAACTCACTTGTAGTCAAACAGAGGGTCATTCTTTTGTGTCCTCCTTAGGCCCAGTCTCATTTTATCACCATCTTAGACTTTGCCCAGACTCTATTCCTACCAGAAGGTCCCTGATAAGGAGGAATGTGTGGTATCTTGGCCTTTGATTAGCCCGATGGGAACACCGGCCACTTTTAATTTTGTTCCTTTTCATTCTGACAAGGCTGTGGTAGGTGGTGGGAAAGCTCATTCTCTGAATTGTTCCCTATTACCAAATCCCTTCAGAGAAAGTCAAGGAATGACAGATTCTGCCTGAGGGAGTGAGTTTCTCCATTTCCAAAGAGGTCAATTAATATCTGATTATGAGGCCCACTTGGTGGTCCTTCCCCAGATCCGCTAAACAGGAGTGGATGTTACCTCAGACACCAGGCCATCCTCATATTTCTTCAGCTCTTTCTCATGAAAATAAAGGTCACAGGAGTTGAGTTGAGAAACAAGGAGAAATGAGAGTATCAGAAGAATCATTGGCATTGGGAGCAATTAGAAACACTGTGTGAAAAAATGGCTCAGAAAATCTAGGATCACTCACATCATTTGGGAATCACATCACAGGATTTGGGAATAAAATAAATAAATTACTACCTACATTAGTAACTCCACTGCTCTGCCTACATTACAAGTGTTCTCTCAAAAGGTAGCTGTACTAATTTGATGAGGAAAAAGGAGCACATTGTTTCCTCACCAAGTTCTACTAAGTATCTTCTTCCATAACCGAGGTTGTTCTTACCCTGTACTTGTCGGTTACTTTCCTTTGCTGGATTCAATCAATGACACTTGAAAGTGTTATCATCTTCAGACATGTAATTACATTTTGTTTTAATCCATTTGTTATAATATAAAACAAATTTTTTGGGAAAATATGTCTATGCTATATTTTATTCCATGCCATATTTATTTGATGTTATTAAGTATTATTTTAATAGTTTCATTTTTAAAACCTGAGGAAAATATTTTGTTACTGTTAGCACCAATTAGTTGCACCTTTTTTTGTATTTTTTCATATTTGTATTTGTTATTAAGCTTCTAACAATGTCTTTTCCCCCTACTGTTGCGTTCTTAAAAGTGCTTCAAATTATAAACTCTATATGATGATCTGTATGTGTTCATTTATAAATTTAAATTTTTATCTAATATGCACATTTTATATGATATTTTCATCCTATTGTAATTGCTCTGAAATCAATATGGAAGTCCTTCATTAACAAAAAAATGCAATGCCACAAAACTAGTGAAATTAAGATTAGGTATCTATCCAAAAATATTTAGCAATGATATAGTAGAAACATCCACTTCTCTTATATACCAAAACATGTTTATAGCTATGAAAGTTGCATTTTCTTTATTCTCTATTTATGGAACATCCAGGTTGATTACACTGCTTGGTTGCTATGAATATTGCTGCCATGAACATATATGTTCATATTTATTTGTATTCTTTCAGTATGTATCCAATTTGCAATAATGGTCTTCAAGATATTTGTGTTTTTTGTATCGTGTAAACTTCCATTATGATCTCCATATGGGTTTCACTAGTTTACAATGCCACACCACCAAACACAATTCCTGATTTTTTCAACCTCTCCAGCAGTTTTTTTATTTGCGTGGTGATAGCTCTTCTGGTGTGTAAAATGGGATCTCAGTGAATTTCCTATTTATTTTCCTATGTATTTCCTCTGTGGATAAGAATCTCAAACATTTCATTTATTTACTAAACATATTGGTATTTCGTTCTTGATCAGTGTCTTTCTTTGTCTTTTGGTATTTGATCAATTTTTAAGTTTATAATATTTGATTTTTTCCCATTCCAAATACTCACTTTAATAAAAAGAATTTTTTCATTACAGTGGTGTATTGCTTGGATATTTTGATTTTGTGAAGGCTAAGATAATTTGATATTGTTCTCTCAGTCAAATTATAAGCCTGTAAAAATGACGTGAACCTGATTAAATGAAGTTCTTTCTGCACATTTTCTCCCGTACCGATTTCTCTGATTCATGAAATGTGTATTTTGTGTCATGCTGGATGCCTATCTAAGTCTGTGTTTGGATGATTCAGTAAGAATTGCAGAATTCGCCACATAGATTTTGGAGCAAAGGCTTATAGCTGGTAACTGGGCAATGATTCATAAGGCAGCTGAGGCTGAAACTATGATCCCTTCTACCTGTGTTCAGTTCCCAATCTCTTGTAATACACTCCTCACTTCCCATGCGGTGGTTTCCAATTCTATACAAAAGGTTTCTGGAGCTTCATGTTATTTTGGCCTCCTAGTAGGCCAACATGAGGGGAGTGAAAGCAAGCAAGGCAGATATGGCAGAGGAATTTACTTTTTTTAATTGTGTAAATGCCATACAGAGAGGTTACAATTACATGGGCAAGGTAATGAGTACAAATCTTATCAAGCACTGTGGCCTCCTCCTTTGATTCCCCTTCCTATACCACCCCAACTCACCACCCCCACCCCGTGGTCCCTCCTCAGACCCCCCTCCCGCTAAAGTTGTAAAGTTCGTTTTTCAACATAACGTCTTGCACATCTCATTGTTGCAATGGATCCACCTGTACCCCAATTTAAACAATTTCTTTTTTCACTTCCCCTGCACAAAGTATTCCAATATCAAGTGCAGTGAACACAGGGGGCATACAGTGGGGTAGGGACATAAAAAGCAACAAAGAAATCAACTTATAAATATGATAGAAACAATCACAAGAAAGAAAAAAAAATTGAATTCCTATCTTGGGGTTCATTTCGCCTAACATCAACTTATCTGACAGTTTCTTCTTGTCTCAGACATGTACTAGTTATTGAAAATAAGGGAAACCATGAGACCTATGCTTCTTTAGGCCTGGCTTACTTCATGTAAAAAAATTTTTTTGGTCGGTTTTGGGGCTTGAAATCTGGGCCTGGGCACTGTCCCTCAACTCTTCAGCACAAGGATAGCACTATCCCACTTGAGCCACAGTGTCACTTACAGCTTTTACTGCTTATGTGGGGCTGAGGAATCGAACCTAGGGCCTCATGCATGCAATGCAAGCACTCTACCACTCTGCCACCTTCCCAGCCCTGGCAGAGGGTTTTTATCTGTAGATCCATCACACTTGGGAGCTTCTGGCTGAAAATTCCAGAAAGACAAAAGTGAAGAAACACTTAAGAGAAAATGTAAAACAGAAAGCCACAATGTTTAACCCTATAACAAATTTCTAGGATAAGGAGACTCACTAATTGGTGTCACCTGAGGAGAAAAAGGAAATATTCAGGAAGAATGAGAAGGAAGTGGGAGGGAATAGAGAGAAAGAGACCTAGACTACCTAGAGCTGGGACCTCAATGTGAGCTTAATTTTACTGGGGAAACCAACCCCAAGGACGCAATACCTTACAATTTTGATTACTCTCTCTCTCATGCTACAAAGCCTATTCCAGATCCACTTCCACTCAGCATGGTGTCCATTCTGGGAACCAGACTGAATGCTGAAGGTTCCCAGGGGATGGAAAGACTGAAAACCACAGGGTTAAAGCTCAGAAAAGATACATGCCATCAATTCTCACATGTCATTTGTCAAAGTAAGTTCTACAACCAAGCCTGGTACCAATGGGAATGGGAATAGATATTGAAAGCATTATAATAATATCTACTATTATTACCATATAATAATCTAACATCTATTGTTTCATCAAAGGGAGAGAGATAGCGTTTCTCCCTTTTTAGGTGTATGGGACAGGGCATTCTATAGAAAGTTTGTCAATTGGGGGCTCTCTGAATCTTTTCTCCCAAGATTGTGGCTATGAGGTTTCGGGGAGGAGAATTAGAGTAGAAAAGTGAGTTCTCAAGCTGGGTACTGATGGGTGACACGTATATACCAAGCCTGAGGTCTGAGGATTATGATTTGAAGTCAGTCTGGGCAGGAAAATCCATGAGACTCATCTCCAATTAAACAAAAAGAGCCCGATTTGGATCTGTGGGTCAAATGTTAGAGCATTACCTATGAGTGGGTGGGGGAGACAGAATCTTGACCCTGAATTTAAACCCAGGTTGGGGGATGGGTGGAAATGTATTCTCAGTGCATGAAATCAAAGGTGTACGGTCAACATCACTATTGATGTTAACTTTGGGGTAGAGTTGATCAGTTTTATTCTGGAAATGATTTGTTCCACTCTTCTCTGTCCTGTATTCTTTAAAAGAAACAGCTTTGAACAATCTATACCTAAGATGTGTGGATTGCACAGAAGCACTGGTTTCATTTTTTTCTACTTACAAAATGGTACATAAATAGTGTACAAAGGAGTTTTAATTTAATATGTCGGTTTGTGAGTACATCTTGATCGATGTCATCAATTTGATTATTCTTCTCTATCTCACCCAACCCCACCCCCTCCATTTACGTGGTCACATTTTCACACCTGTGCATTGAATATTATAACTGGATTCTCCCACTGCACCAGTTTGGCAAAGAAATTTCTTCATTGTACAGGCAAGGAAGATGAAGCTGAGGACTACATGCCCAAGACACCATAGCTATTACTTTGCATCAAGATTATTTGACTCACAAAATCTTCACCAAAAGAAGCATGATAAAAAAGAACATGGCCAGGAACTAGAAGCATCTATCTTTGTGTGTGTATGTGAGTGTGTTTGTTCTGGTGCCTGAGTGCTGTCCCTGAGCTACTTTGCTGACTGTTAGCACTCTACCACTTGAGCCACAGTACCACTTCCAACTTTATGGTAGTTAATTGGAGGTAAGAATCTCATGAACTTTCTATCCTGGCCTCATTTTAATCCACAATCTTCAGACCTCAGTTTCCTGAGTAGCTAGGATTGCTGGTGTGAGCCACTGGCAGCTAGCAAAACATCTATTAGATAAACATGTGGGGCAATTGGTCATTTGATACTGGTGACACTCAACCTTGCTAATTAGGAGGCAGAGATTTACAAGAATGATATCATGACCAGTTTTGACAAAAAAATTCGTAAAAAAACTACAACAACAAAGAAAGCCTGATATAGTGTAATTTTCCTGTTAACTCACTATGTGGAAGCCATAGGTAAGAGATCATTGCTCAAGGGAGGCTTGACCTGAAAAATAATCTAAAGTGGTTAGAGCCTTAGCACCTTCAAGCACCAGTAGTGCCAAAAGAAAAAGAAAAGAAAAAAACAGAAAATGAAAGGAAAGTATAAAAAGGAACTATTTGCTCTTCATTCGTGGTTTCATTTCATTGGATACAAGAATTGAGAGTATTTTGTTTATTGTTTTAGGATTCAGGCCTCTCTAATATAAAAGCATTTATTTCAGGTAAATATTGTATTATTACTATTTATTTACTTATTATTAGACCTTTAGGTTTGGAGATTGAAATAATGGCTTTGTATATATTAGTCTAGTTCTACAACTTAGCTGTACCCAAGCTCTCTTGTATAGATTTGAAAATTGTTTATTAATTCTTCAATAGTTAGCTATTCTACTTTTCATCTTATATTTTCTCTCCCACCTTTTCCCCTATGTATTTTAGTTTATGTGTTCAAAACTCCTCAATTTTATCTTCTAAATTTAGAATTTTGCTTTTGAGTTTACAGAGAAGTCAGTTATTTGTGACATCTTTTAAAATTATATACAGATATATGTATTTCATATATATGACTGCTTCTTATTTTTCATTGCAATAGGCAACATTTATCTGACCCTGTGCACATAGCTATTGAGCCATTGTGATCCTCTCCTAAGAATAGCTTCCCTTGTTCTTCCCATGTGAATGCTTAGAGTGCTGTTAATCATATTCAAGTGTAATTATTTGTCTTTTACTATCTATTAGATAAACTTGTGGATGTATGGGCATATCTAGTTATTAGAAATGAGGAAAACCATGCAGCATATATTTAATTGGATCTGGCTTATTTCATTTCATAGCATCCCCCCCCCCCAGTCTTTCCATTTCTTCAGAATGGGGTAATGACATTCTTTCCCATGGAAGCACAATACAACAGAATTGAAGATCCAGAAATGAATCTACTCCTATAGGCATATAATCTTTGATAAGGAAGTCAGAAACACAGGGTGGAAGAAAAACCGCCTCTTCAAAAAATTGTTTTAACTGGCTGTACACAGAAAACTGAAATTAGATCATTTTATATCCTCCTGCACCAGAATCAATTCCAAATGGATTGAAGAGCTCAATTTAAATCCAGATGCCTTAGGAATCTTACAGGAAGAGTTAGGGGAAACACGGGGGCTCCTTGGCATAAGTCAAAATTTCCAAAGTACGTCTAGATAAATGGTATTACAGCAAACCAAATCAACCGTCAGGCTCAAAAGCCATGAAAAAAAGAGATAGTGTAGCACAGATTTATTAGGTAGCAAACCTACAGATGAGAGCCTCAGCCAATGGTAAACCCTTTCTCCCGTTTCTAACTAGGTTAATTATTCTGGGTTTACATGAATATAAGTATTTTCTGATGGGGATTAGTCAGAAAACAACTAATGCTAAGACAGAGATAGTATGTAAAATGAGTTGTAGATAGAGAAAGGGAGGGATTAAGGCAAGAGTGTCTAGTTCAAAGACTTGGCTTGGTGCCGGCTAAGTAAGGTATAGCTACACAAGGGAAGGGGAGTAAAACAGGAGTGGTTATAAACAAAAGCACTGGTCTGAAGCCTCAAAATAAGGACCGCAATCTGTGTGGACAAAACAGTCTCTAACAATAAGTTTTATTTAAATTAACAAGCATGATTTTAATTTTTTGCAGAGTGGGATGGTGTATAGTCACAGGCAATTTCTCCTATGTCACGTAATCCAATCTACTCTTTCACATGTTACCCAGTAGCCAGGTTTCAACACAAATGACTACAATGAGATTGTACAAATGACGCTGTGACTTTTCCCTCTTATGAATCAAAATTCTGTCAAATGATTTATGTCTTCCAGATGTTTACACATTTCTCATGATCTTTTTTACTATTTTGTCTTCATTATTGATAATCATAGTACATTTTGTTGTTTTCTTGTGTGTATATGTCATTTTTAGTGCTTGAACTCTATGTTTAATGGTCTCCCTTGTATTTTTTGCTCATGGCTGATGACACTCTATCCTTGAGTCACATGCTCACCTTCTGTTTCTTGCTGGATAATTGGAGATAAGTTTTCACATTTTTGTCTGTTTGGACTGACATTGAACTAAAATATTCAGGTCTCAGCCCCCTGAGTTCTAGGATTGTACATATGAATGGCTGACACCAATCTTTGCTTTACTATTATTTTAATTATGTGGTAGAGGAAAGTGGAAGTATATTTGTGTTAAGTGTGCAATTTTCAAATACAAGTTTGAATCAACTTGATATAATATAACTGTTATCAATTTTACCAGTTAAATCATGAATATTACACATTACCACAGAAATATAATGGAAAACAAAAGGCATAATTGTTTTCTTAAAACAGTCAATGAAACCATAAATTACTTTCACTTTACAAATCATGTTTTATTTAACTTAAATTAGATGGACCCATTGCAACAATGAGATGTACAAGTCGTTATGTCCAAAAATGAACTTTACAACTTTGTTGGGGGGGGTAGCGGGGAGAATTAGAGGGGCAGGGGGAGGATGGGAAGGGATGGGATGGGGAAACAAAGGAGGAGGTTAGGATTGATAAGAAATGTACTTATTATCTTGCCCATGTAATTGTGACCCCTCTGTACAGTATTTTCACAATAAAAAATAATATAAAAAACAAAAATAAATAAACTGCAAAAAATTTGGACAGGGTGCTAATATACATATTTTTCCATCATCACCTACCACATCCTCCTTCTTCCTTCCTAGAAAAAACACCCAATCAATAAAAGGCATAGATATTTGGCTCTTGACCTTAGAAATGGAAGCAGAATGTTATGGATGTCTGAGATGTTCATTAAGAGTGTTTTACATAGTAATGTCACATGCAACAACCTATGAGTTCTGCAGGTCTTAACACTACTTCCTTAGTGATGTAATAGGAGGTCAGCTTTATTGGACATAGTATTGTTTTCCACTTCCTTTCCTACCACCTGACCTAAATTATAATACATATTAACAGAAAGAAAAAGTAATGCCAACTTAAGAAAGTCCCATTGGAACAAGACGTTATGTCGAAAAGGGAACTTTACAACTTTGTGGGTGGATGGGAGGATCGATGGGTAGGGATGGTAAGGGGAAACAAAGGAGGAGGCAACAATACTTGATAAGAAATGTACTCATTACCTTACTCATGTAATTATAACCCATCTGTACTGTATTTTCACACAAAAATTATTAATATGAAAAAAATTCATTTAGGGCTCGGGGAATATGGCTTCATTGCATGAAACCCTGGGTTCTATTCCTCAGCACCACATAAACAGAAAAAGAAACACTGGAAATGGTGCTTTTCCTCAAGTGATAGACTTCTAGCTCAAGAACAGTTCATGGTCCCTGAGTGCAAGCCCCAGGACAGGAAAAAGAGTCATTTAGCTAGTAAATGCAAAATAAAGAACCCATACTTGGAATATATTATTGCTCCTTCCAAGTGATACCTAACAATAGTTCTTAATTCATGTACTTTACTTATATTAGAATACTGTGTTGAACAAAAAAAACTGTTACTAATAGGTCATGGCAATTAATGCCAGGAATGTGCTTGGATGTCAGGGGAAGTTTAATTCTGGAAATTGAAAGATTCCAGGATTTTGTGTGCTCAGTGCTAATCAGAAAGGGAAAGGTATCTTTGTGGCCAGTCATGGCACCAAAAATGCATATGCTGGTTAACATTTGTGACAGAAGAGAAGGAATAACTCCAGATGGAAGGAATAAATTATAGTAACTAAGGTATAACAGAAACCGTTCTAGGAAACCATTTTTGGTTTTTGAAGAACTAATTATAAACTAGGTTTATTCCTTATTGCTTTTATTATTCTAATCACTTAGGCTCTTCTTAATCTCTGTGTGAGAAGTTGTATATCCTTCTATGCTGCTCTTTCATACCTGATCTCCTTTGCTTTCTAAAAATCTCAGTCTTTCTCTATTTCTCTATGAACAATTTCTGATACTAAATCCACATATACTAATGTAAGAGTCCCATAGCTCATGAGCCATTAATGTAACAACATGGAAAAAGAGGGCATATTTATTACTACCTCAATTTTTCTGAAAAGCTGCAATGTCACATCATTTGATTTAAATTTCCATTCTTTGTCTACATAGTGTCATTAAGTGCACATAAATGCAAATATGAGCCAGGTGCTGGTGGCTCATGCCTGTAATGCAAGCTACTCAGGAGGTTGAGACCAGAGGATTGTGGTTCAAAGCCAGCCTGGTCAGGAAAATCCATGAGACACTTATCTTCAATTAACCACCTGAAATCCGGAAGTGATGCTGTAACTCAAGTGGAAGAGCACTGGACTTGAGCTGAAGAGCTGAGGGACAGCACCCAGGATCAGAGTTCAAGCCACACGACGAACAGAACAGGTGTAAATATGACTTTAAGTTTCCTCAAAAGGAATGACAAAGTCAATAGTAATCTTCCCAAGCAGAGAAAATAATTGCAAAATGACTTTACACTCGCAAAAATGTTTCAAGTTTAAAAGTCGATACTCCTGGAAAGATAAAACATAAGAATATAAGGAAGTCTGGGAAGTTCAGGTTGCATCAAGCCTAGGCAGAACAGTCTTTGTGACATAATCTAAAATTAACCAGCCAAAAGCTGTATTGGAAGAATGGCTCAAGTTATGAGCAAGATTGCTGAATAAGAGCTTGAGGTTTTTTCATACACACATACAAGCATGCATATACACACAGAGGCACTTATATGTGTAAACACACATAAGAAACAACTTTCAGAATGTGTAGAAAAGTTAGAAAATATATACTGAGTAAGACTAGAACAAGTGATAATTTTTAATATTAGAAAGTCCTCAAGTGAACTTTCCCCAAAAAAGGTTGAGACTATTACATAGGTAGGGACCAGAGATAATATAGTCAACTAATTATTATTAAAGTGATCAGATCCATGGAGGAACAAATCAGAGACCCCTGCAGGTGCATCTGAAAATGTTCATAACCTCTGTCAAATTCTAAAACGTCTTTGAAAATTGTACATAAACAGTTTAAGCACTTAGTCTAGTGGATAAGATTATCAGAGAAGTTCAGAATTGCTAGCCTGTTTCTAGATTAAATAAACCATCACACTATGGCAGGGCAATGTGATACAAGCCTGGAAATTTAGCACTCAGACTAAGACAGGAAATTAGAGAATGGAATTACATAGCGATATCTTCCCTGGAACAGGTAGTATAATTTTCTCTCAATAAAACAACCCTAACAGCAAGAAAGAAATATACAGTTTGAAGTTTGGGCTAATTTTGTCACTATGTTTTGAGAAGTCACGTTTCCTATTGAAATGCAACTCATATCATCCTCTGTTGTGTTTTAAATGCTCACTTCATTTCAGAAAATCCCTAGATGCAAAATGGCTCATGATTCCCAACTAAAAATTTGAGAAAGTAAGCATCATTCTGTTGGATTCCAAAGAAATGATTAAGGATTACAAAAACTAAAGCCTGGAGAAATGGCAAAGCTCATCTAATGTAGGACTTTGTAGACCTGGCTAAATTAGAATTTAGATTTAAAATAAATATATTTTGTTTGTAATTTCATATTCGATAGGATACTACAAAATGGTATTCAAGTAGAAGGTTTAATTTAGAAATGCACAAATGATTCTGGCATTCTATTTGCCTGGAATATTCTTTCAATTGAGGTATAATTAGAACTTAATAGATAATACCAACAGTTCATGTATAACATGATAATGTGAATAATCTAGACAGTTGCCAACAAATGGATGCTATTAATTTATAAATTTAGAAAAAGCAATTTTTGAGACATTGGTGTAGCATGGTGTGAAGAAAGTAATTGTGTTACATCTTTTTTTTCTTCTACCTATACATAACACAGGAAGATATTTCCTTAATTACGGACCTCTGTATACAATTAGAAAAATGCTAGGTTTGAGGTTTGTTTTTATTTTGTTTTTGTTGTTTAGTTTGTCCTAGGGCTTGACCTCTGGGTCTGGGCACTGCCCCTGATCCTGTTTTTGCTCAAGGCTACACCTCTTCCACTTGAAATTCAATGCCACTTTTGTCTGGCTTTTCCTGAGCAGTTTACTGGAGATAAGAATCTAAGAAAACTTCTTTCCCGGGTGAGCTTTGAACCATAAACTTCAGATCTTAATATTCAGATATTCAGATCTCCTGAATATCTATGATAGATAAAATAATAATAATTGTGGGGCAAGTCTGCAGCAAAGATGGTGCTGAGAGGGAGTTGAGTAGGCAGAGACCGATTTGTTTATATTCAGTGCATAAATAGCTCCTGGAAGCTTAGGTGCATGATAGGGTGTGACCATTACAGTGATTAGTTGGTTTCTTTTCCTCCCCATGCCACCTGCTCTTTTTTGCTTTTAAACAGTGCTTGTTGGGTGTTAATAAACGAGTTCCTGCTTGACTTGCTCCCTGCTGTGTCTGATTGTCTCCTGGGTTAAGGGAAGCTTTGGAACGGGCAAGCGGCGCACTTACCTTTCCTCAGACCCCGTCCATCTTTCATGGGATGAAGACCCGACATCAGGAGCCCAACTCGGGCAAGAAAGGAAAATATACCGGCTGACGCTAAGTGGTCTCTCAGGGTAAGTAAAACCCTTAGTATGGGTAATGCTATTTCACAGAAGAAGGAGGAGGAGGCAACATTAAGCCTAGAGGGAGTAAAGGGGGACTTGGGAAGTGAGAAGGTAAAGGAATGGGTCAAATTTGACTGAGAATGCACTGAAACATGCACAGTGGAAGTCAAAACAAGGGTGAAGGTTATCCCCTCTGACTTGGGTGCCCTGACTTTCCTAGGCTTCCACCCTATTCCCCCGATTGGGCCAGAGGTTGTGCCTTAGGAGACCTGTGAGAAGGAGATGCAAGACCCAGACCCATACCGACCTTCCATTGAGGGGCTGAGGGCTGCAGAAGAAACCTACTCGGAGGCCTGCCCTGTAAAGGAAGTCCCACCTGGGAGCCCAGAACCTGGGCCACAGGATTCACTTCCCCAACATATCCAGTCAATCTTTCACCAGGAGCTAACAGGCCCTTGGATCTTAAAGAGATCCACAAGGTGGTGGTGGTGAATGGCCTGAACTCTCCTTGGGCCCATACCCAATTACAGGACATTGCTTATCACCCATGTGTCCCTAAGGATTGGCTGGATGTGGCCAAAGCCATCTTCACCAGTTCTCAGTTTATTAAATGGTGTGCTTTCTTTAAGGAGCCATGCAGATTGTGGGCGGAGAATAACTGGCAAGTTCAAGCCGCAATACCTATTACTTATGCAGTTTTAACAGGGATGGGGGATGGGTACTCCACTGGGGTCCAACAGGCCACAATATTTGTCCTGTACCATGACTGGGTGAGGCAGGCAGGACTTGCCGTGTGGTAAAAACTGGATGATGGGCCCACTGAGTCCCCCATAGCAGGAGTGAGACAAAAATCTGGTGAGCCTCTACTTGAGTTTATAGCCCTAGTCCAACAGAGTATTAATTGCAAGCTGCCAGCAGGGAACCTCTGAGATCAGTTTGTAAAGCTACTGGTCTGGGAAGGGATATATGCAGACCACATCATGGCCTATGTGGGATTGAGAGAGAATTCCCTGAGCAGATGGGTGGTGGCCTCACAGGATATGGGAACACAACAGCATCATTCCTAATCTCTACCTTTAACCTTACAGGCTCAGACATCTGCAATGACTGAGCCTATTACCCAGGCGTTGGAAGCCCAGGGCCAAGGAACCCCAAGACCATTGGGGAGAGGGACTTGTTTTAAATGTGGGCAGGAGGGGTACTTTAAGAAGGACTATTCACAATAATCCCCCACCAACCAGCCCGGGGGTCCCAAACAGACCCCTACACCCTGCCCCAGGTGCAGGAATGGGCTGGGAAGGTGGCTCAATGGTAGGGTGCTTGCCTTGCATGCATGAGACCCTGGATTCAATTTCTCAGCAACACATAAGCAGAAAAAGCCACAAGTGGAGCTGAAGCTCAAGTGGTAGAGCGCTCACCTTGAGATGAAGAGCTGAGGGACAGTGCCCCGCCCCAGAGTTCAAGCTCCATGACCAACAAGATATATATATATATATATGTATATATATATATATATATATATGAATATTGCAGGAGCAGGAATTCCCTATAATCTCCAAGGCCAAGCAATTATAGAAAGAAATCACCAATGACTTAAGGAGCAGTTACAATTATTAAAACAAAAAGGAGGAGTTTTAGCCCCCATATACAGTTATAGATAGCTTTTTTACCATTAACATTTTACATTTTTCAACAGGGGCAACTGAATCCAGATTTCAGAAGCACTGGGGACAACTTAACCCTAAGCCCTAAGTGAAAGTCAGGTGGAAGGACCTCCCTGACAAATCAATTGAGACGACCTGACCCTCTAGTTACTATGGGCAGGGGATTTGGATGTGTTTTTTCAATAGGGGACACAGCCCCTTTGGGTAGAGCCGGTCAGATCTGGTTGAGTCAGCTAGAGTAGCAGTTGAAGCACATTTCCTTCTCATAGAGATGTGACCCACAGGAACGTCTGCCTAGCTTGACAACCATGAGCTGTCCAAGCTCTCTACATGCCTTAGTGCCTGTCACCAAGCAGTGCCTGTCACAAGTGCCTTACATCAACTCCCTGCTAAGTGATTGGCCCAGAAGGACTCAGAAGGTTGGGAAAGCTGGGGTGTAAAATCCCCCCCACTTGCACAAGAATAAATGAGACCTGCTTAAACCTAATCTCCCAGTGTGTGTTCCTTGTGGGCATCATTCACGCTTACCCCCTGCAGGACATCTAGCCCTATAAGTGGCGCCCAACGTGGGGCTCAAGTGTTTTTGGCAGATGGACGGTCTAATGCAAGGTAAGTGCCTCCAAGAGCAACCTTCCCCCTGCAGCATGAGAGCCTTAATTACGAGCGCTTGTTGCCCTGCTTCAGAGTAGGCGGTTAAAAGTATCACAAAAGGAAGCTAGTTTAATATGGGAAATAGTAAATGAATTGTGTCCGTGGATTGACTCCGGGGCCATTTGGGATCCAGACAGCTGGACCTGCTCCTTCAGGCAGCTCATAAAAAAGAAATATGAGAAGGCACTGAGCTACCCCTAAAATTTACCCCATTGTAGTAGCCATCCAAGCCTGTCTATCGGGGAGAGAATAAGGGGAAACTCTGCAGGCATTTAAGGCCTCACTATGAAAAGAAACAGCATACAGAAAATGGTGAAGCTGCTCAGGCACTCCCATCTTCTTGTGGAGGCAGAAAACAATTCCAGTAAGAATGCAGATGACCAACAACTGCCACCATCACGTGACCCACAGGGCCAGCCAGCTATGCTTGTAAAACCCCTCTCCCACACTTTGGGTCCCAGGAAACCTGCCCAAGGACTTCTTTTGGCCATTTAGGCTAGCCTGGGAACTCCCCTCAGGGAATTTTGTATCCTTGGGCCTTCATATCCAACTTTGCCCAAGAAAGAAAACCCGTTGTTCCCCCTATAATACAACAGTTTTTTGCGGGCCCCACAACTACCATGGCAATGGCAGCCAAGCCAATGGATGAACCCCAGTTCGTGTTCCCGGTAAACTTCCACCGAACCACTGCACCACCTAACCAATGGTACCCCCATGGCCCAAAAGTGCTTGACAAATATTGGACCACTGTTAAGGAAAATGGGTTGCACTCCCCATATGCTCAACAGATGCTCGAAACCATTAGCATTGATCTGAGTTGCCCCAATGATTGGAAGAACTTAATGTACACAACATCATCTTCAAGGGACTTCCTTTTATGGAAGGCTGCTTTTTATGATGAATGTGAACAACAAAGCACATGAAATGTCACTGATGGAGGATATGATGCAACCATAGCAGACCCTGATTGCTTAAAAGGGGAGGGAGCTTATGGGACTCCCATTGCACAAGCAGTGGCATCTCCACAGTACTTTGACCAAGTATTCCTCTGTGCATTGTGGGCTGACTCCTTGGTCCCTTGGAAAGAAGGGAACAAACAACTAAAAACCCTCATACAACATTGCAATGAATCTTTCACTGACTTCGTTGCCCGTGTTCTAGAAGCAATAGCCCAGAAGTTATCTCACGTTGGAGCCCAAGAAGCACTAACGAAGACCCTAATATGGGAAGGGGCCACAAAGGAATGCAGAAAAGCCATTGCCCCTGAACGAAATGGGGAGATCACTGATTGCATCCTAGCCACCAAAAATTTGGGGACATCAACTCATGCTAGGACTGCCCTTGCACAGGTTTTCACCTCTATGACCGCCAGTGCGTGCGCCCCCTAATGGCGCAATGGGAAGTTGACCTTGTTGGGGATGTGGCATAACTGGTCATTTTATTTTTATTTTTTTAATTTTAATTTTTTATTATGAAAGTACTGTACAGAGGGGTTACAATTACATGGGCAAGACAATGAGTACATTTCTTATCAAGCATTGTAGCCTCCTCCTTCGTATCTCCATCCCATCCCTTCACATCCTCCCCCAGGCCCCTCCCACTCAATCCTCCCCATTACCTCCGCACACCCGCACCAAAGTTGTAAAGTTCATTTTCCACCAAAACGACTTGTACATCTCATTGTTGCAATGGGTCCACCTGTATCACTATTTAAACGATTTGTTTTTCCCCTTCCCCTCAACAAATTATATGGACATCAAATAGAGCGAAAGCAGGGGTTATACTATGGGGGAGGGAAATACAAAGCAATAAAGAAATAATCTTCTAAATGTGTTAGAAAAAATCAACTGAAAGAAAAAAAACACTTGAATACATATCCTAGGGTTCATTTCATTAACATCACGTTATCTGACATTTTCTGCTTGATTTAGAAATATGTTAAATATTACAAATAAGGGAAACCATGTTTGATTGGGCCTGGCATACTTCACTTAATATAATTTTTTCCAAGCATTTACATTTCCTAACAAATGGGACAATGCCATTCTTTCTGATAGAGGCATAGAATTCCATTGTGTATATATACCATTTTCTGATCCATTCATCTACTGAGAGGAATTTGGGTTGGTTCCAGATCTTAGATATAGTAAATTGTGCTGTAATAAACATAGTCGTGCTGGTAGCTTTAGTGTGGTCTTGTTTGTAAATATTTGGGTAAATGTCAAAAGTGGGATTGCTGGGTTATAGGGGAGCTCTATGTGGAGTCTTTGGAGGAAACTCCATACTACTTTCCAAAGTGGTTGAACAAGTTTACACTCCCACCAACAATGAAGTAAGGTTCCCTTCTGTCCACATTCCCTACAGCATCTGTTGTTCTTAGAGATCTTGATTTAGCCATTCTAACTGGAGGGATGTGGAATCTGAATGTTTTGGTTTGCATTTCTTTTATGGCTAGGGAATTTGTGCATTTCTTCATGTGTCTATTGGCCATCCTTCTTTCTTCTTCAGAGAAGTTTCTATTTAAGTCTTTAGCCCACTTATTTATTGGGCAGTTGTTTTTTGAGGATTTGTTGTTGGGGGATTTAATTTTTTAAGTTCCATGTATATTTTAGATATGAGAACCTTGTCGATTGTATGGCTAGTGAAGATCTTCTCCCAATCCGTGGCATTTCTATTGATCTTGCTAGCTATGTCCTTTGCCAGGCAGAAGCTCTGCAACTTCATGCAATCCCATTTGTCCAACCTTTCTTTGATTTGTTGTGTTTCCAGGTCTCTATTAAGAAAATTTCGGCCTGTGTCAAGGAGACCTAGGGTTTCTCCTATTCCATCCTGTAATGTTTTTAGAGTGTCTGCTTTGACTCTGAGGTCTTTGATCTTTTTGGAGTTGATTCTGTTGCAGGGTGATATATAAGGATTTAGTTTTAGTTTTCTCCAAGTAGTTAACCAATTTTGCCAGCACCATTTACTGAAGAGGCTGTCTTTCTTCCATTCTATATTTTAGCTCCATTATCGAAGATTAGATGGCTATAAGTCTGTGGGTTCATTTCTGGGTTTTCAATTTTAGTCCATTAGTCCTGAGGACTGTTCTTATGCCAGTACCAAGCTGTTTTGATTACTATGGCTTTATAATAGAGTTTGAAATTTGGTATTGACATTCCTCCAGCAGTGTTCTTTCCGTTGAGGAACGTTTTTGCTATTCGGGGTCTTTTATTGTTCCATATGAATTTTTGGATTGCCTCTTCTATTTCCTTGAAGAATGAGGTTGGAATTTTGATAGGTATCACATTGAATTTGCAGATACCCTTGGGAAGTGTTGCAATTTTCACGATGTTGAACTTTCCAAATCAGGAGCATGGGAGTTTTTGCGATTTTCTAAGTTCTGTATTGATTTACTTTTCAAGTTTTTAAAATTTTTATCATCGATGTCCTTCACTTCTTTTGTTAAGTTAATTCTTAGGTATTTTATTTTTGTGGGGCTATTACGAATGCAGTTGCTTTCCTAAATTCAGCCACAGGTTTCTCATTGTTGGCATACAGAAAAGCAATTGATTTTGGGGGGGTTACGTTTATACCCTGTTACTTTACTAAAGTTTTGAATAAGCTTGAAGGATTGGGAGGGGATTCCGTGGCATTCTTTAAATAAAAGATCATGTCATCTGAAAAGATGGACAGTTTTACATCATCTTTCCCTACTTGAATCATTTTTATGCTTTCATCTTGTCTTATTGCTGTAGCTAGGCATTCTAATAGTAGATTGAAGAGAAGTGGAGAGTGTGGGCATACTTGTCTTGTTCCTGATTTAAGGGGAAATGGCTTTTGTTTTTCACCATTAAGTATAATACTGGCTGTAGATTTGTCATATACAGCCTTTACTGTATTGACGAATATTCCATGGATTCCTAATTTTTCCAAGGCCTTCATCATAATGGGTGTTGGATCTTGTCAAATGCTTTTTGTACATCTATTGAGATAACCATGTGTTTCTTATCCTTGCTCCTGTTGATGTGATGAACAATATTAATTGATTTGCGTATGTTGAACCAGCTTTGCATCCCTGAAATGAATCCTGTTTGATCGTGGTGTATGATTTTTTGGATGGATTGATGTTGACTGGCCAAAATTTTGTTGAGAAATTCTGCATCAATGTTCATCAAAGAAATGGGTCTATAGTTCTCTTTCTTCGATGAGTCCCTGCCTACTTTTGGGATGATGGTTATGATGGCTTCATAGAATGTGTTCAGTAGTGAACTTTCTCTTTCAATTTCATTGAACAGTTGGAGGAGTATTGGTGTGAGCTCTGCTTTGAAGGCCTTGTAAAATTACACTGTAAACCATCTGGTCCTAGACTTTTCTTAGATGGGAGGTCTCTTATTGCTGTTTCTATTTAAATGCTTGATATGGGCCTGTTAATATGGCTTAACACAACTTGATTTAGTTTTGGCATGACAATATTTGCTAGGAAAAGGTCCATTTCTGCCATGTTCTCAAATTTATTAGCATAAAGTTGTTTTTTTTTTTTTTTTGGCCGGTCATGGGGCTTGAATTCTGGGCTTGGGCACTATCCCTCAGCTCTTTAGCTCAAGGAGAGCGCTTTACCAATTGAGCCATAGCGCCACTTCCTAGCATAAAGTTTTGAAAAGTATTCCCTTAAAATGTTCTGAATCTTGGTTGTTCCTTTGGTGATGTTTCCATTCTCATCTCTGAGTTTATTTATTTGAGTGTGTTCTCCTCTTTTTCTCATAAGATATTCTAAGAGTCTGTCAATTTTAATTTTTTCGAAGAACCAACTGTTTGTTTTGTTGATTCTTTCTACAGTTTTTTTGGATTCTAAATCATTTAATTCTGTTGTAATTTCAATTATTTCTTTCTGTCTACTGAATTGGGGTTTAACTTGGTGCTCTTTTTCAAGAAGTTTCAGATCAACTAGATTTAACAGTCATCTACCAAATATTTCACCCAGCAGCATCAGAGTACACCTTTTTCTCAGCAGCACATGGAATATTTTCTAAAATAGACCACATTTTAGGCCACAAAGCAAACTTGTCCAAATTCAGAAACATTGAAGTTATACCTTGCATTCTCTCAGACCACAAAGGGAATAAAATTAGAACTCAACACCAAAAGCCACCAAAGAAAGTCCGTTAACATATGGAGGCTGTACAACACACTGCTGAATCACGAGTGGGTCATGGAAGAGATTAGAAAGGAAATTCAAATGTTCATGATATTTAACAAAAATGAGCACACAAATTACCAGCTCCTCTGGGAACTGGTCATTTTCAAAAGGATTGCCCTTCACTCTGGGGTTCACCCAAAAGAAAGCAACCTCCTTCCGTATGTCCTAAATGTAAAAAGGGTTTTTGGGGGGCCTCTGAATGCCACTCTAAGACTCAGACTTTAAACTAAATATGGGGTATTCCTCAGCCCCTACCCCAAGGGGACAAAAACTACAACCACCACCTCAAGTGAAATGGACTTTTCCTATCCAAAATGGAAAATCTAGAATGAAACTTAAGGTTAAAGAACAAAATTTAAGGGCATCATTGATACGGGGGCTAAGTGTACAGTCCTTAGAAAAAAAGTAGTGGAAACGGTTTGGGTGGAACCTAATTCCTGGCCCCTGCATACAAGGTGTCGGTGGAAAAACAGATTCCCTCCATGTCCAATGGCCTGTAAAATGGAAAGACTGTGATGGGGTCACCGGGGCTTTTAAACCTCTTGTTGCCCCTGGCCTTCCATGCAATATTTGGGGAAGAGATGTCCTCACTAATATGGGTATTGTGATAACAACAGATGATAAGGCTTTTTATGAAGACATCAAAACCGATCAAGCCATTAGGCACCCACAGTACCCCCAATTCTAATGGCCACTGTTGTAGGACCAGAGTCATTTCCACTCCAATGGGATACCACCAAACCCATTTGGGTAGAACAGTGGCCTATTTTCCCTGAAAAGTTCCCTCATCTTCACACTGTAGGGGAGGAGCAACTAGAAAAAGATATATTGAACAAATCATCAGTCCCCACAATTCTCCCATTTTTATAATCCAAAAAAAGAGCTCAAGGAAAATGGAGACTTCTTCATGACCTACATTCCATAAATATTCCTATGAAGAAGATGGTAATGCTTCAACCCAGACTCCCATATCTTTCTGCAATACCCAATGATTGGCACATTGCCATTATTGACATCAAGGACTACTTTTTTCCATCCACCTACATCCCAAAGATAAAAATATTTTGCATTCTCAGTTTGGGAATCTCACTGTCAGTTACCCAAACATTGATATCAATGGAAAGTTCTCCCTCAAGGAATGAAAAATAGCCCTACTCTATGTCAGATGTATGTTGCCCATGCTATTAGACCTTTGCTTTTAAAATGCTTTTGTGTCCATTACATGGATGACATTTTAATAGCACATAAAGAGGCTACCACCATTCAAGCCTGTTTAACACAACTCAAGGAAAATAGGCCTCCATATTTCCCCCTTACGCCTATCTTGGATGCTATTTAAATCAAACAATTACCCCAAATGGGTCTAATATTGTCATTAAGTCCGAATATACTTTAACTGAATTACAACAATATGTGGACATATCAATTGGGTACACAATTTTATGCGCCTCCCTACCCAAGAGCTCCAAACTTTATTTCAATTGCTTCAGGGACCCTCTGACACAACTTTCCTTTGTATACTTTCCCCTGATGCTCAACAATTTTTACAACAAGTCACTGATCGATTATGGTCAACACCCTTGGTGTTTTTAGATACCACCCACGAAATCACCCTGATTACATTAACTCATAATTGACTAATGGCGGCGCTGACTCAAACTTGTGGTGTGTTACAATGGGTACACCTTGACACTTCCCAATTACCAAAAAATAGCACACCCATTACCATGCTATGCAACTTAGCCATCAAAGGCGTGGAACGATGCCATCAAACATATGGCCGATTCTCCGACAGTCTTATCTGTCCCATTCGAAAAACAGTCTTTAATTTACTGACAACAGAAGAGGAATTAGCCTTACAAGTCATCCATTACTAGTTTAACATTAATAATCATATGCCCAAGAACCCCTTTTTAAAGTTACTCAAGAACTCCCACTTTCATGTAAATGCTGTACTCGTCCCAAGGAGCAACCTATCCCTCAAGCTGTTGTGCTTTTTACCGATATTAGCAAAACTGTTCATGGATTTTACAATGGTAATACTAAAAAATACATGATTCAACAACATTCCCTGTCCATTCAAGCTGCTGAGGTACTGGCCATTTTACTCGCCCTTATATCTTTTCCCAGAGAATCTCTTAATATATTTTCTGATAGTTTATATGCTGTAAAAACTGTTGTCGTTCTTCCTGGAGCTTTATTAAGAGATGATGGTCATGATATAACATGAATAATGTGTAAACTGCAAACTGTACTAGACAACCATGCCCAAACCTGGTACATTCAACACATTAGATTTCATACTAACCTCCCTGGACCACTAGCTGCTGGTAATGAAGCCATTGATCGTGCTATCACACCAACTGTATTACTCACCAATACGTCCATGGACCAGGCCTGAACGTTGCATGGCCGCTTTCATTTACTACTATCAAACAATTATTTCGTGATTTGACACACCAACAATACAAGCACATGATTTGGTCCTGCTCCTCCTGTGCACTTCCTTTACCCTTAGGATCACTTCAACCCATGGAAACAAATCCGTGAGGCCTTAGGCCCAATGGCACATGGCAAATGGACATAAACCATATCCCCCAGTTCGGCAAACAAAAATACGTCCATGTATGCATAGATTTATTCTCAGGCTTTCTAACAGCTTTAGCCTTAACAGGTGAAACAAGCCGCTCCATTAAGTCACTTCTACATGCCATTACAATTATGGGCGTTCCTTGGACCCTTAAAACAGACAATGGCCCTGCTTACACCTCCAAATATTTTCATGAATTTCGTACCCTTTGGAACATCACACACCAGACAGGTATTCCATATAACCCACAAGGCCAAGCCATTGTTGAACGCAGTCATAAAGAAATTAAGACCCTTCTTTTAAAAGAATAGGGGAAACTGGAGGGGCTAGGGCCTAAAGATCCCCAAACACAATTAAATTATTGCCTTATAGTAAAAAACGTTTTAACATTCACACCCACCACAGGTGCGTCCCCCAAGGCCCTGCATTGGGGACTCATGAAAACACCTACTCCAGTCCCTTTGGTTAGATGGAGGGACCCCATCACAAGAAAATGGGAGGGCCCTGCTCCATTAATGGCACAAGGGAGAGGATTTGCTTGTATCTTTCCAGACATGGTGATAAACCTCAGCTGGAATTGTCAGACCAACCGTCACCACCTACGAATGTGATGCGTTGACTACGCTTGAACAGCCCGAGGAGGAGGAGACGCAAACCTCGAGCTAGAGCCCATGCCATCACTTGGGGAGACCTAAAGGAATTGGTAGAACAAGCCCAGGCTATGACCACAGACCCTAACTCAGGGCATGGTACTCTATTCCTCCTAATGTGTGCCATTATTACAGCCAATTCTCAACCTGCTACAGGACAAGGTAAAATAACGTTAATGTCTAGCCCCCAAATCTTGATGATAGTAGGGGAAAATACCACCATCATACCTCAAATGCTTTCTTCCAATGGCACGGTTGGCCTTCCTTTCTCAGCAGCTTCCCTATGGCACCAAAAAACAAACCTTACTTTTGGATGGAAGGGAGCCATCTCTTTTTGTTTTTCAGACGAGACTGTAAAACAGTTTGATGGCTGTACCATCCCCCTCTCAACAGTAACTCATGGGACTGGATGGTGGAACTACACGACACCCTAACCCATTTGTCCCACCGGAAAAAATTGTACTCAGGCTACTGACATACCTTTTCATATGCAGTTATGCCCATGCAGGGACTTTGATAGTTTTGACAATGTTCCCGTTCCTCTTGAGGAATTAGTGATTAGCCTTTGTGCCAGTTCCTGGCAAGGCAGAGTATTTGGGGACCTCACATTGTCCCTCTACCTGGCTATATACAACCAATCTGAAAAAAATCCCAAACCTCAAAATCTAAAGGAGTTTTAGAACTCATCAGGGGGACAATTGGGAGACCTAGTACTCCCCATGCCAGTCATTTGTTCATCATATTCCTGCCTGGATTTGTTCCCTTTCCTATTGGCCAATACTTGTCGCTGTAACCACTCTGCATGCAACCAGGTGTCAGGAATGGTAGTGGTTAGAGCCCTGTTCTTTTTTTGTCTAGGAGACAACTTCTCTGCTACTTGCACTCTCAGCAATCACTGGCAACCCAATGACTCATATCACTTTGTAGGTTTGGTATGTGTTCCCGCATTTATTGTTCTGGCTACTAATGACTCTCAGTTTTGTCAGGTTCAATTAGTTCATCCACGCCCTAAAAGAGATCATTACAATCGTGTCGGCGATCATCACTACAGTGGCTTCAGCTACTACCACGGCTATATCACTGTCCCAAAGCGTGTCCACCGTGCAAGAGATAAACCAGCTTATCCCTCAACTGTCATCCATAGAATTACAACATTTGCAAGTTGCCAATCATCTAAACGGAGGCCTCCTTGTGCTCCAGCAACAAATAGACTTGCTCCAAAAAGAGATTATGTTTCTTTGATTAAAAGGAGGACTATGTAATGCTATGACTACTTCTGTCTGTCAGCTTTCCACTCCAGCGCCCAATGTCACTAAACTTAGTAACTACATCCAAGGCCCTTGGTGCCTTAAGTACTTAAACTTCACCCACCACCTGCTGCATGATGTTACCCGCCTAAACCAAACCACCATACAGCTTATTTGCACTGCCTCATTTTTAGAAGATGTGCTTAAAAAGTTACAACAATGGTTTTCACCAGTCTCTCTGGTCACCTGTGGAGGCCTTGCACTATTAGGGCTTATTCTCCTGGGAATTATTAAATGCTTACATTCCCGGCAAAAATGCCTCCAATGACCGGTCACCATAACGGCAATCCTTTTAAAAGAAAAGGGTAATTTGTGGGTAGAGTCGGTCATATCTGGTTGAGTCAGCTAGAGTAGCAGTTGAAGCACACTTCCTACACTTCCTGCTCATAGAGATGTGACCCAAAGGCACGTCTGCCTAGCTTGACAGCCATGAGCTGTCCATGCTCCCTACATGCCCACGGGGGACCAATCAGTGCCTGTCACCAAGCAGTGTCTGTCACAAGTGCCTTACATCAACTCCCCTCGAAGTGATTGGCAGGGAAGGGAAGGACTCAGGAGGTTGGGAAAGCTGGGGCTACAAAACTCCCCCCTTCTCCCACTTCCCCCCAACCCCCCTCCCCGCCACCTTGAGGAAGAATAAAGGAGACCTGCTTAAGCCTATTCTCCCAGTGTTTGTTCCTGGTGGGCATCATTCACACTTACCTCCTGCCAGAGATCTAGCCCTACACATCCCATTTGGATCCCTGCCAGGATCCTTAAGTTTTTACCCATTTTCTCTATACAGGATGCCCAAGAATAAACAAACCAACAAGGAAAGAAAAGTGGCTATGGTGGCCGAAGCATGTGTTTAGCTAATTATTTTAATGTTAGTTGCTCTCATTTTTCTTTTACCAATTGATTGTATAGCGGCATTACTTGAATCCATATGCTTCCTGTAAACATGTCTAAAACTTGGTATGATTTTGACCTTTATTTCATTAGCTGCCTCTGCAGCAGCAGCTGCTATGGCACTAATACAGAATGTTAATCATAATAATTGGTCTTTAGATATTTTTCAACCCCACAGGCAAATACCTGGATTAGAACAAGCCCCACGTCTGGACTTTGAAGTGGCAAAGACTGCTATCACATCCCCGACTAATGTTAAAGGACTGCTAATGATATTTCTTGGCCTGGTAATGCTTTTGCTGATGGTTTTTCTATGCTTTTTTGCATTATCCGTGCAGTGCAAATCTCTTATGAGTTTAGTCAGCTAGTTCATAAGATCAAGCTCCAAGTGAATGAATTTCCCCTGAGAGGAACCCCAGCCAGAGACAGGTAAGAGGGGGTGTCAATCTGATCAACCTAAGACAAGCATTCAGCTTCTCTCTGAAGAAGTTCTCAATGATAGGTAAGGCAGACAAGGCAAATCCACACAACCTAAGACAGGCTGGTTCACTTCTTTAAACAAAGATGGGGTGTTGGGAGCTGACAGTAAAGCTCAAAGGTCATTTTGACCCCTGTGCTCGATTAAAGGCACATACAAGGAACTGGCTTACTTAAAAGACACCGGGTCCCTAGCATTGCTTTGCTATGTCTGCAGAGTTTGTTTTAAATTTCCTTATTTTAGCTTCTCTGGGACAGAGCAAAGGCAGTACTCAGAGGCAAGTTTATAGCTCTGAGCTCCTACATCAACAAATTGGAGATATCTGAAACTAACAATTTAATGACACATCTAAACCTACTTGAAAAAGGGCAGCAAGATAAACATCAATCCACTAGACGGAAAGAAATAATCAAAATTAAATCAGAATTAAATGAATTAGAATCCAAAAAAACTATAGAAAGAATCAACAAAACAAAGAGTTGGTTCTTCAAAAAACTTAACAAAATTGACAGACCCTTAGCAAATCTTATCTGAAAAAGAAGAGAACACACCCAAATTAATAAAATCAGAGATGAGAATGGAAACATCACCACGGAAACAAAGAAGATTCAGAACATTATAAGGGAATATTTCTCAAAATTTTATGCTAATAAGTTTGAGAACTTCACAGAAATGGACATTTTCCTAGCAAACATTGACATGCCAAAACTAAACCATGATGTATTAAACTATCTTAACAGGCCCATATCAAGCACTGAAATAGCAACAGAAATAAAAGACCTCCCAGCTAAGAAAAGTCCAGGACCAGATGGCTTTACAGAGGAATCTTACAAGGCCTTCAAAGAAGAGCTCACACCAAAACTCCTCCAACTCTTTAATGAAATTGAAAGAGAAAGTTCACTACCGAACACATTCTATGAAGCCATCATAACCCTCATCCCAAAACCAGGCAGGGACTCATCAAAGAAAGAGAACTATAGACCTATTTATTTGATGAATATTGATGCAAAACTTCTCAACAAAATTTTGGCCAATCGACTTCAACAATTCATCCAAAAAATCATACACCATGATCAAACAGGATTCATTTCAGGGATGCAAAGCTGGTTCAATATACGCAAATCAATTAACATTATTCATCACATCAACAGGAGCAAGAATAAGAACCACATGGTTATCTCAATAGATGCAGAAAAAGCATTCGATAAGATCCAACACCCATTATGATGAAGGTTTTGGAAAAATTAGGAATCCATGGAACATTCCTCAATACAACAAAGGCTGTATATGACAAACCTACAGCCAGCATTATACTCAATGGTTAAAAACTAAATCCATTTCCTCTTAACTCAGGAACAAGAAAATTATGTCCACTATCTCCAGTTCTCTTCAGCCTAGTATTAGAATGCCTCCCTACAGCAATAAGACAAGATGCAGACATAAAGGGGATCCAAATATGGAAAGAAGAAATAAAACTCTCCCTCTTTGCAGATGACATGATCTTGTATTTAAAGAATCCAATAGACTCCACTCCCAAATTACTCAAGCTGATTCAAAACTTTGGTAAAGTAGAAGGTTATAAAATTAACCCCCAAAAATCAATAGCTATTCTGTATGCCAACAATGAGAAACGTGTGTCTGAAATTAGGAAAGCAACTCAATTTGTAATAGCCCCACAAAAAATAAAATACCTAGGAATTAACTTAACCAAAGAAGTGAAGGACCTCTATGATGAAAATTTTAAATCTTGAAAAAGGAAATCAACACAGAACTTAAAAAATGGCAAAACCTCCCATGCTCCTGGATTGGAAAGATTAACATCATGAAAATGGCAACACTTCCCAAAGTTATCTACAAATTCAATGCAATACCTATCAAAATTCCAAACTCAATCTTCAAGGAAATAGAAGAGGCAATCCAAATATTCATATGGAACAATAAAAGACCCCAAATAGCAAAAACGCTCCTCAACGGAAAAAACACTGCTGGAGGAATATCAATACCAAATTTCAAACTCTACTATAAAGCCATAGTAATCACAAGAGCTTGGTATTGGCATAAGATCAGACCTCAGGAACAATGCAATAGAATTGAAAACCCAGAAATGAACCTACAGACCTATAGCCATCTAATCTTCGATAAGGGAGCTAAAACAATAGAATGGAAAAAAGACAGCCTCTTCAGTAAATGGTGCTGGCAAAATTGGTTAACTACATGTAGAAAACTAAAGCTAGATCCTTATATATCACCCTGCACCAGAATCAACTCCAAATGGATCAAAGACCTTGAAGTCAATCAGACACTGTGAAAACATTACAGGATGGAATAGGAGAAACCATAGGTCTCCTTGTCTCAGGCCGAAATTTTCAGACTAGAGACCCGGAAGCACAACAAATCAAAGAAAGGTTGGACAAATGGGATTGCATAAAGTTGCAGAGTTTCTACAGGGCAAATGACATAGCTAACAAGATCAATAGAAAGCCTATGGATTGGGAGAAGATCTTTCCTAGCCATATAATTGACAAGGGTCTCATATCTAAAATATACTTGGAACTCAAAAAATTAAACCCCCCAACAACAAATCCACAAAGAAACAACTGCCCAATAAATAAATGGGTGAAAGACTTAAAGAGAAACTTTTCTGAAGAAGAAAGTAGGATGGCCAATAGACACAAGAAGAAATGTTCAACATCCCTAGCCATAAAAGAAATGCAAATCAAAACAACATTGAGATATCACCTCACTCTAGTTAGAACGGCAAAAATCAAGAACTCTAACAACAACATGTACTGGAGGGGATGTGGACAGAAAGGAACCTTACTTCATTGTTGGTGGGAATGTAAACTTGTTCAACCACTTTGGAAAGCAGTATGGAGGTTCCTCAAAAGACTTCACATAGAACTCCCCTATGACCCAGCAATCCCACTTTTGGGCATTTACCCAAATGTTTACAAACAAGACCACACTAAAGCTACCAGCACAACTATGTTTGTTGCTGCATTATTTACCATAGCTAAGTTATGGAACCAACCCAGATGCCCCTCAGTAGATGAATGGATCAAGAAAATGTGGTATATATACACAATGGAATTCTATGCCTCCATCAGAAAGAATGACATTGCCCCATTTGTTAGAAAATACAAAAACTTGGAAAAAATTATATTAAGTGAAGTAAGCCAGGCCCAAAGGAACATAGGTCCCATGGTTTCCCTTATTTGCAATTTCTAGTATATGTTTGAGTCACGCAGAAAATGTCAGATAATATGATGTCTGGAAAATGAACACTTATATATGTATTTTAATGTTTTTTTCTTTCATGCATGTGTTTCTAATGCATCTATAAGATTATCTTTTTGTTGCTTTGTATGTCCCTCCCCCACAGTATAACCCCTGCTTTCACTGTATTTGATGTCAGTGCAACTTGTGGAGGAGATGGGGAAAAACCAGTTGTTTAAGGATACAGGTGGACCTGTTGCAACAATGAGAAGTACAAGTTGTCATGTCCAAAATGAGCTTTACAACGTCGGTGTGGGGGGCGGGGAAGGGGGAAGGAAAAGGATGGGGATTGGTGGGGACGGGGGAGGCTCGGAAGTGATGTGAAGGTTAAACAGAGGAGGAGGCTGCAGTACTTTGTACGAAATGTATGCATTATCCTGCCCATGCAATAGTAACCCCTCTGTACAGTATGTTCACAAATAAAATAAAACTTAAAAATAAATAAATAAATTTCCTTATTTTTCTGGACGATAGTAGAACAGCCTGAATGTGCGGACCCACTAGGATGCACCGTGCAGCATGTGTGGAACTCCCAATACCCAAGCTGATCCCATGTTGGGAAGAGTACAACCATATGAGATAATGACTTTTATATATGTCCCAGAAGTAATCGAGCTGCTTCAGATATTTCTACCTGTAGTGGGGCTGATGTTTATTATTGTGCTAGGTGGGGCTGTGAGGTAACTGGGACAGGCTCTGGAATCCTGCACAAGGACCCTCCCTATCCTTGTCTGGCGAATCTCGCCCCCCAGACTTGCCTGGAACCCCCTGTACGGCCAATGCTATTCTTACCAATGTAATCCTGTTAAAATAACCTTTACAGAGGAGGGAAAAGGATAACTAACTGGGAGGTGGGCATGTCATTAAAACAAAAAAGGGGGAATCTGTGGGACACGTGAGCAGCAAAGATTGTGCTGAGAGAGATTTGAGTAGGCAGAGCCCTATTTGTTTACGTTTAGGGCATAAATAGCTCATGGAAGCTTAGGTGCATGATAAGGTGTGACCTTTACAGTGATTGGTTGGTTCCTTTTCCTCCCCAGGCCACCCGATCATTTTGCATTTGAAAAGTGCTTGCTGTGTGTTAATAAATGAGTAACTTTCACTTGACTCCCTGCTGTGTCTGATTGTTTCCCGGGTTAAGGGAGGCTGGGGAATGGGCTAGCTGAGCACTTATGTTGCCTCGGACCACGTCCATCTTTCGTGGGATGGATGAAGACCCAACAAATAACATATAATAATATAAATGTAAAATAAAAATAAAAAAAATAATATTTGCAAATGTTCTTATCACAAGAATACCACTGGGGGGGATTGATGCAGTAATATTTAGTGTACTGTTCTTTGCAAATTTGGGAGGGCATCACAGCAGAAGTGCAGTATTTTTTCACAATATTGATAAGCTGGTCATGATGTAAATTTAGGGAATTATATGGTGTACCTTAGAAGTTGGAACTGTTGGGCTAGGATGACTTTATGGCATAAAAACTTAGCATTGATTGTCAAAGACATACTAGCTTAAGTCGGGGGCCGGTGGCTCCTGCCTGTAATCCTAGCTACTGAGGAGGCTGAGATCTGAGGATCACGGTTCAAAGCCAGCCCGGGCAAAAAAGCCTGTGAGACGTTTATTTTTCTAATTTTTATTTTTTTATTGTGAAAATGCTGTACAGAGTGGTCAAAATTACATGGGCAAGATAGTGAGTACATTTCTTATCAAGCATTGTAGCCTCCTCGTTTGTTTACCATTCTCATCCCTTCCCATCCACTCCCCCCACCAAAACCTCTCTCCCACAAGTTGTAAAGTTCGTTTACAACATGACAACCTGTACTTCTCATTGTTGCAACAGGTCCACATGTATCGTTATTTAAATGACTTGTTTTTCCCTTTCCCCTCCACAAATTATACCGACATCAAATACAGAGAAAGCAGGGGTTATACTGTGGGGGAGGGACATACAAAGCAACAAAGAAATAATCTTATAATTGCATTAGAAAAAAATGCATGAAAGAAAAAAAAAACATTTAAAATACATATCTTAAGGTTCATTTTCCTAACATCACCTTATCTGACCATTTCTGCTGAACTCATACATATATTAGATATTGCAAATAAGGGAAACCATGGGACCTATGTTTCTTTGGGCCTGGCTTACTTCACTTAATATCATTTTTTCCAAGTCTTTCCATTTCCTAACAAATTGGGCAATGTCATTCTTTCTGATGGAGGCATAGAATTCCATTGTGTATATATACCACATTTTCTTGATCCATTCATCTACTGAGGGCCATCTGGGTTGGTTCCAGATCTTAGCTATGGTAAATAATGCTGCAGTAAACATAATTATGCTGGTAGCTTTAGTGTAGTCTTGTTTGTAAAGATTTGGGTAAATGCCGAAAAGTGGGACTGATGGGTCATAGGGGAGCTCTATGTGGAGTCTTTTGAGGAACCTCCATATTACTTTACAAAGTGGTTGATCAAGTTTACACTCCCACCAACAATGAAGTAAGGTTCCCTTCTGTCCACATCCCCTCCAGCATCTGTTGTTATTAGAGTTTTTGATTTTTGCCATTCTAACTGGGGTGAGGTGGTATCACAATGTTGTTTTAATTTGCATTTCTTTTAAGGCTAGGGAGGTTGAGCATTTCTTCATGTGTCTATTGACCATCTTTCTTTCTTCTTCAGAGAAGTTTCTCTTTAAGTCATTAACCCACTTATTTATTGGGCGGTTGTTTCTTTGAGGATTTGTTGTTGGGGATTTAATTTTTTGAGTTCTTAGTACATTTTAGATATGAGACCCTTGTCTGTTGTATTTCTAGTGAAGATCTTCTCCCAATTCGTGGGCTTTCTATTGATCTTGCTAGCTATGTCCTTTGCCATGCAGGAGCTCTGCAACTTCATGCAATCCCATTTGTCCAACCTTTCTTTGATTTGTTGTGTTTCCGGGTCTCTATTAAGAAAATTTCGGCCTGCTCCAAGGAGACCTAGGGTTTCTTCTATTCCGTCCTGAAAGTAGAAAATCTCGACAGAAGGTTAGACCATGCAGAAGATCGAATCTTGAGGACTGAAGACAGCCTATACTTTATAGAGAAAGAATGTACAAACATCCATGAAAAATCCATGAAATATGAGAGATCTATCCAACACTTTAAAGACACCATCAGAAGGCCTAAAATAAGGATAATGGGTGTAGAGGAGCACCTAGAAACAGAAGTTAATGGTATAGGAAATTTGTTTAACAGGATCCTAGCAGAAAACTTCCCAAACATGCAAAAAGATAGGCCTATTCAAATACAAGAAGCTTTTAGAACTCCAAGTAGACCAGATCAGAATAGGACATCCCACCATAACATTATAATTCACACTGGATCAATTCAAACCTAGGAAAAGATCCTTAAAGCTGTCAAGGAGAAAAGATTAATCACCTATAAAGGGAAACCAATTAGAATCACCTCAGATTTCTCAGCAGAGACAATCAAAACAAGAAGACCCTGGAATGATGTATGCCATGGCCTAAAAACAAGCAACTATCAACCAAGAATACTGTACCCAGCTAAACTCTCCTTCATAACTGAAGGCCAAATAAAAAACTTCCAAAGCAAAGAAAAATTGAAACAATACATCTCCACCAAACCAGCCCTACAAAAGATTCTTAAAGGTGTCCAACACATAGAAAACCAACAAGACCACAATGAAGGCAAAGTAACTGCACCCAAACTGAGAATCCAAGAACCATAGGAAGGACCCAGTTTTCGCAGCCCCCAAGAAGGTGGATAACATGACAGGAACTCCCAAATAACTCTCAGCCCTCTCTCTTAACATTAACAGATTTAACTCTCCAATTAAGTGACATAGAATGTCTAGTTGGATAAAAAGCAAGATCTTTCTATCTGCTGCCTTCAAGAGTCACATCTTGCCTGTAAAAACAAACACATTTTCAATGTTAAAGGCTAGAACAAAATCTACCAAGCAAACAGCAGCCATAAACATGCTGGAGTTCCAATCCTAATATCAGATAACAATAGACTTCAAATTAAAATTTGTGAGAAGAGATAAAGAAGCTTGCTACATACAAACTAAGGGATCTCTCCTTCAGGAGGATATTACAATTCTAAATATCTATTTGCCAAACAACAGAGCAACCAAATTTATCCAAGAAACACTGCTTTCTCTCAAATCCCACATAGATCCAAAGACACTTATTGTTGGGGATTTTAACACACCACTCTCCCCACTAGATAAATCAACTCGGCAAAAACTCAATAGAGAAACCGCATGTCTAAAGAACTGCATAGATCAAATAGATTTAACAGACATCTACCGAATATTTCACCCAACAGCATGACAATACTCATTTTTCTCAGCAGCACATGGAACATTTTCTAAAATAGTCCACATTTTAGGCCACAAAGCAAACTTGTCCAAATTCAGAAACATTAAAGTTATACCTTGCATTCTCTCAGACCACAAGGGAACAAAATTAGAACTCAACACCAAAAGCCACCAAAGAAAGTCTGGTATCACATGGAGGCTGAACAACACACTGCTGAATCAGGAGTGGGTCATTGAAGAGATTGGAAAGGAAATTCAAATGTTCATGCTATTCAAAAAAATGAGCACACAAATTAACAGCTCCTCTGGGATATAGTAAAGGCAGTACTCAGATGCAAGTTTATAGCTCTGAGTTCCTACATCAACAAATTCGAGACAACTGAAACCAACAATTTAATGAGACATCTAAACCTCCTTGAAAAAGAGCAGCAAGATAAACCCCAATCCAGTAGACGGAAAGAAATAATCAAAATTAAATCAGAATTAAATGAATTAGAATCCAAAACAACTACAGAAAGAATCAACAAAACAAAGAGTTGGTTCTCTGAAAAAATTAACAAAATTGACAGACCCTTAGCAAATCTTACCTGAGAAAGAAGAGAACACACCAAAATAAATAAACTCAGAGATGAGAATGGAAACATCACCACAGAAAGAACCAAGATTCAGAACATTTTAAGGGAATACTTCTCAAAACTTTATGCTAATAAGTTTGAGAACTTGGCAGAAATGGACCTTTTCTTAACACATATTGACATGGCAAAACTAAACCAAGATGAGTTAAACCATCTTAACAGGCCCATATCAAGCATTGAAATAGAAACAGCAATGAGAGACCTCCCTGCTAAGAAAAGTCCAGGAGCAGATGGTTTTACAGCAGAATTCTACAAGGCCTTCAAAGCAGAGCTCACACCAATAATCCTCCAACTCTTCAATGAAATTTAAAGAGAAAGTTCACTACCGAACACATTCTATGAATCCATCATAACCCTCATCCCAAAACCAGTCAGGGACTCATCAAACAAAACAGAACTATGGACACATTTCTTCGATGAACATTGATGCAAATCTTCTCAACAAAATATTGGCCAATCGAGTTCAACAATTCATCCAAAAAATCATACACCACGATCAAACAGGATTCATTTCAGGGATGCAACGCTGGTTCAATATACGCAAATCAATTAATATTATTCATCACATCAACAGGAGCAAGAATAAGAACCACATGATTATCTCAATAGATGCAGAAAAAGCATTCGACAAGATCCAACACCCTTTCATGATGAAGGTTTTGGAAAAATTAGGAATCCATGGAACATTCCTCAATACAATAAAGGCTGTATATGACAAACCTACAGCCAGCATTATACTCAATGGTGAAAAATTAAATCCATTTCCTCTTAACTCAGGAACAAGAAAATTATGTCCACTATCTCCAGTTCTCTTCAGCCTAGTATTAGAATGCCTCGCTACAGCAATAAGACAAGATGCAGACCTAAAGGGGATCCAAATATGGAAAGAAGAAATAATACTCTCCCTCTTTGCAGTTGACATTATCTTGTATTTAAAGAATCCCATTGACTCTACTTACAAATTACTCAAGCTGATTCAAAACTATGGCATAAAATTAAAAAATGTGGTATAAAATTAACCCTCAAAATCAATGGCTTTTCTGTATGCCAACAATGAGTAAAGTGTGTCTGAAATTAGGAAAGCAACTCCATTTGTAATAGCCCCACAAAAAATAAAATACCTAGGAATTAACTTAACCAAAGAAGTGAAGGACCTCTATGATGAAAACTTTAAAAACTTGAAAAAGGAAATCAATACAGAACTTAGAAAATGGGAACAACTGCCATCCTCCTGGATTGGAAAGATTAACATCTTGAAAATGGCAATACTTCCGAAGGATATCTACAAATTTAATGTGATACTTATCAAAATTCCAACCTCAATCTTCAAGGAAATAGAAGAGGCAATACAAAAATTCATATGGAATAATAAAAGACCCCAAATAGCAAAAACGCTCCTCAACGGAAAGAACACTGCTGGTGGAATATCAATACCAAATTTCAATCTCTACTATAAAAAGCCATGGTAATCAAAACAGCTTGGTACTGGCACAAGAACATACCTCAGGACCAATGGAATAAAATTGAAAACCCAGAAATGAACCTATAGACCTATAACCATCGAATCTTTGATAAGGGAGCTAAAAAATAGAATGGAACAAAGACAGCCTCTTCAGTAAATGGTGCTGGCAAAATTGGTTAACTTGTAGAAAACTAAAACTATATCCTTATGTATTATCCTGCACCAGAATCAACTCTACATGGATCAAAGACCTCATGTCAAAGCCTGTGAGACTCTTATCTCCAATTAACCACTAGAAAAACAGAAATGGTGCTGTGGCTCAAACGGTAGAGCACTTGCCTTGAGCTGAAGAGTGAAAGGATAGTGCTCAAGCCCAGAGTTCAAGCCCCACGACCGACATAAAAGGAAGAAAGAAAGAAAGAAAGAAAGAAAGAAAGAAAGAAAGAAAGAAAGAAAGAAAGAAAGAAAGAAAGAAAGAAAGAAAGAAAAGCTTACTCTGATGAACAAATGTTTACTCTTCTGTTATTAATTATTATTGGTAGTTCATAGTTCACAGGTTTATCTTCTAACAGAATGTAGTTCTTTTTCTGTTGATTTTTAAATACATAACATCCCATTGGAAACTGTATCTATTGCAGAATTAAATGAAAAGCAAACAGATACTGTTTTACATGTCTCTGGTATGGCATGTTCAGAATTTTAGAATGAGTATTTAATAGTCATAGGCATATTGAAGATAACTTATATTGTGTTCTCTTAACAATTATTCAGTTTTAAAAGTTAGGAGTTTCCATAGAATTGAACTGTTTACTGTTTTACTATAAGACAATACTAAAATTATGTTTTTTTTCAAAATAATGGCAAGTATATTGTGAAAATATTGTATACTTTGATAACATTCAAGTTGATGACCCTCTGATAGAGAAAGGGATAACAGAATAATATTAACTATACAAATACAGTGAAATTATATTATATGTAGCTTATTTTTTAATTTAATTTTACAGTCAAGGTGATATATAGAATGGGTTGCAATAATTGTAAGGTAGTGAATACATAACATGTTGAACTTTTTACCCCCCCTCACTTTTCTCACCGTTTTCCTTCACCCCAATACCCCTCACAAGTTGTAATGTAAATTTCCAACATGTTGTCTTGTGAGTATTGCTATTGATTTGGTTTGCCCTTTGTTCTTTGTCTCGAAATTTTGTTGTTCCTCTTCCCTTGCCAAATTAAGATAAATGTACATACAATGACACATGATACTGAAATAAAATACTGCAGGGAACAAACCATTGGGGAAAATGCAAAAGAAAAAAAGAAATCACATACTACATTAAAAACAACAATCACCAAGAAAAACCTCTGTTTCCATATCTAGGAGGTCATTTTGCTCAGCATCATTTTATACATATCCATTGAGCCATTCTGTTCATTTGCTAGGACTATCCTAGATATTTCCTACTTATTACAACTGAGAGAAACTATGGAATCTCTTTATTTGTGTTTTGTTTATTTTACTTAGTAGGATTTTTCCAAGTCTTTCCATTTGGAATTGGAAGAATAGAATTCCGCTGCATATATACCACATTTTGTCAATTATTCATTTACTAAGTGACATATTGGTTTAAAACATGATTGCATGTAACTATTACTTAGGGTCATTCAAAAATGACAGATGCCACCTCCCCTGACATTCTAAAATCATGATTTCTATGTATGATAGAATTTCATGGTGGTACAAGGGTTGAGATATCTGGATGAATCTAATGCAAATCTTGCACTGAATTAGGCAGAAAGATATCCAGTATCATATAGGATAAAAATGGTAGTGACAAAATATTCCCTTGAGAAATATATAGAAGGCTGCCAGCAGTAGTAAATAGTTCAGATAATTTTGAAGCATTTAGAAATGCAAGTTCAAGTATGTCTGTTTAAATAAAAAGTATGTGAGTGGAAGGGCAAAAGAAGGGGAAAAGAGGAAAATAACTGACAGCAGATCATTTTCCCAAGTTAGAGTATAAAAAGACATAATCTTAACTTCCAAGTTAAAAAGAGAACAATATCATACTTCCCATTCAATTTAGATTCTTGAAAATATTTACTTGGCTTTTTCCTACTTTAATGCTCCAAAATAAATGAAGACATAAGAAAAGTTATGTGATGTCCATTACTTCACCCTGAACACTAACTGTTTTGCCCTCTTTTCTCAATTTGCACTTGGAAAATAGTCCCTAAGTTGATGATGTTGTGGCTGATTAGAGTCAGAGTCAGGAGCTTCTACATGTACAATTATCTCAGCATAGTTTAAAGCAGATTCCCCCCCCCCCAAGATATCCAACTACATTGTCTGAAGCTGTACTTTGAACACACCCTGACACCTGAGCTCATAATTTGAAATTACACTTCAGCATTTCCTTGGCACATTCTACGTTGTGCCGTTGTCTTTTTTGCACATTCCTTTTGAGTTCAGAGTTGCTCTATTTCCATTTCATCTGTACAAACTGCTAAGAACATTGTTCAACTACCACTTCTTGTTGCACATGCCCGGTCTATGTATGAAGGTACTTTGTCCATGTTAAACAATAGGGTAGTACTCACTCTCTCAGGAGAAAAGTTCCACAGTATAACACTATGCCCACATTACAGGATGTAGAATTTAAAGAATTTTGAGACAAACAGTGATATTAGAATTGAAAGGGTCCTTAGGGACATTTTCTTGTAGCTCATTAGTTTTCCCAGGAGAAATATAAATATTCACAAAATCTGGAGCTAATTAGAAAGTATCCGAATTAACACTAGATCCTAGATGTTGTTTTAATACTAGTCACCATTGTATTATTGTTACATCAGAATCCTTCCCTACTTGCAAAAGGGTATGAGAAAATGAAAGTAAGGCATTAAAGCAAAATGTCATATCTTTCTAGGCATTTAATCTTACTAGTGAGGGTAATGTCTAAACTCTTCCATTCAATAAAGTTTGAAGTTTATAAGAGAACTTCCTACATATAAGAATTTCTAGCAGGTTGATTGACACGGTTATTTCTGCATGGAGATATCCCTAACTAGAACTAGAGTTAAATAGAGTATATGACAGTTATGATGTGTCAATGGCTATTGAAGCATTTTCTACTCTAAAGAAGAATCAATTCCAGGAGTCTTCAGTCACATAAGTAAAGTTGTTTGTTCAACCTAATACTTGGTGTTACTTTTCCTACATTTATAATGAATAGGCTGATAAGATTTCCAAACATATGTAAAGATATTTCAATAAAATTCCAAACTGATGTGGATACATGGGCCACTCTTTGGAACTGTAGGACAAATTAGGCTGGTTTGTGCTGTAGTCCAATCTATAAACTCCTGGCTAAAAAAGTCTTCAAAAATTATTCACCTCTAAGTAAAGTTCATGAGAGTTATATCTGTATAATTCTTCTAAGATCAGGATAAAAGCATTTGTTCCCAAAAATTAAAATCAACAGGTTCTGTTGAATTCATGGATCCAGAATTTTATGGATTCACATTCATATCTCAAAATTTAATCAAAATGACTTTCACCAAAACACTTTTCTTATTGAACTTGTCTATGTCTTTTTACTTTTCAAATCCAAATAGCATATTTCCTTCAAGATCTTCCTGCAAATTCTTTCCTTCCTTTAATTCTGTAAATGTCTATTTACTACTTTTTTGTTTCCTTATGTATCTCTTTCTTCCAATCTTATCCACACTGGTACTCACATTGCTCACACTTCTGTCAGAACTTTCCTTTTCCTCTTCCCTCCAATAATGCCCCCAATTTGGATGTGAGGCGATCTGGATGCGACATCTGTCACCCCATTGATCGCCAGGGTTGATTCGGCTGATCTGGCTGGCTAGGCGGGTGTCCCCTTCCTCCCTCACCGCTCCATGTGCGTCCCTCCGGAAGCTGCGCGCTAGGTCGAAGAGGACGACCATCCCGGATAGAGGAGGACCGGTCGTCGGTCAAGGATATACGAGTAGCTGCGCTTCCCTGCTAGAACCTCCAAACAAGCTCTCAAGGTCCAATAATGCCCCCAATTTTATTATTCTTTTTTCCTATTCATGATCGTGGATATTTTGAAGATGTCTAAACAGACCTATATTTGCATCTATTTAATATAAACTTTAGAACTATCAGATATTTTTCCCCTAAATCCATTATTTCCACCTGTGGTTCTTATTACTATGAACATCACTAACAGAGTTACCAGCCAAACGTGTGGAAGCCTTTTTTATTTCTTCTTACCCTTCTACTCCCTCCTATTAGATAAGATGAATGATCAAGATTTACTCAGTTTTTATCACTAATATGATTTCTTTTTTTGGAGCTTTTATGACTTTCTTTAATTGTGAAAATACTGTACAGAGGGGTTACAATTACATGGGCAAGATAATGAGCACATTTCTTATGAAGCATTTTAGCCTCCTCCTTGGTTTCGCCTTCCTATCCCTTCCCATCCTTCCCCCACCCCACACCCAATCCTCCCTCCCCCAAAGTTGTAAAGTTCGTTTTTGACATAACGACTTACACAATATGATTTCTCTGTACTCCTTTTTATGCCCCTAACACCAGCCTGTTTCATTTACTCATCACTGTCACCTAGTCCTAAAACAACCATTTCGAAAGTATGCTTTTTCCCCCATAGTCTTTTCATATTGGTCCTCTTTATCACCAAATTACTCTCTTTGTAAGCACACAGAGTGAAGAGCTCAGACACATATTCTAGTATCATTATTTACTCACTACATTGATTGTTGGCCTTACATTTCTCATGTGTAAATCAATGTAATCTAACAGAAATAATGAAGAATATATTTGTTGACTTCTAGAGCAAGAATAAAGAAAAGTGAAGAGTCCTTACATTTTCCACTTTACCTTACAAATAAGGAAAGAGTCAAATTCAGTTTGCTGGTATAAAGTCACAAATTGCTTCATGTAGAAATAAAAATAAGTTATACCTCCTGGCTCTAAGTCCTATATCCTTTCTAGGTAACTACAGACATGAAAGTGTTATTATGTAAATTGTGTCATGTCTTTACAGCACTATTGCAGAACATACTCAATATATCATTTGAAAACATTGGTTACTGAATCGTATTTATATGAGAATGTTATTTGAACTAATCCCACTAAGTTGAAAACTACACTTTAGTCCATCAAAATGTGGAAATAAACAATTTTATTTATAAGAAAATAGTACCATCAAGAAAAGTGCATATACATTAGAGAGACTGCAGGAATTAGGGGTTTTATGGTCTCTGCCTGTTTATGTGAATGTATTTATTGATATTGAAACTCTCCTCTTGTTATGCTTATTGTATGTAATCCAACGCTGTTTATTACTATGAATTCAATGTGGGAAATCTAGCTTCAAAAATGTGTAAAGTTTTTTTTTTTTTCCTTTTCAATCACAACAATGAAATTATCAGGCTAAACTGTGGTCATCATCGTATCCATCAAAATTATTATTAACATCAAAAGTGCTAACTATTGAAAGTCTGATATGTTTCTATGATTTTGTGATTATTTGTTTTTCATTAATAATTTCTTTTTTTTAATATTTTATTTTATTTTATTTGAGAACATACTGTACAGAGGGGTTACAATTACATGGGCTGGATAATGCATACATTTCTTACCAAGCATTGCTGCTTCCTCCTTTGTTTACCCTTCACCTCCCTTCCCAGCCTCCCCCCTCCCCCCCACCCAATCAGACCCCCCTCCCCCCCCACACCAACATTGTAAAGCTGGTTATGACATGACATTTTGTACTTCTCATTGTTGCAACAGGTCCACCTGAATCCTTAAACGACTTGTTTGTCCCCATCTCCTCCACATGTTATACTGATATCAAATATAGTAAAAGCGGGGGTTACACTGTGGGGGAGGTACATACAAAGCAACAAAGAGATAATCTTATAAATGCGTTAGAAACACATGCATTAAAGAAACAAAAACATTAAAATACACATCTAAGGGTTCCTTTTCCTAACATCACATTATCTGACCTTTTCCGCTTAACTCATACCTATACTAGATATTGCAAATAAGGGAAACCATGTGACCTATGCTTCTTTGGGCCTGGCTTACTTCACTTAATATAATTTTTTCCAAGCCTTTCCATTTCCTAACAAATGGGGAAATGTCATTCTTTCTGATGGAGGCATAGAATTCCATTGTGTATATATACCACATTTTCTTGATCCATTCATCTACTGAGGGGCATCTGGGTTGGTTCCATATCTTAGCTATGGTAAATAATGCTGCAATAAACATAGTTGTGCTGGTAGCTTTAGTGTGGTCTTGTTTGTAAACATTTGGGTAAATGCCCAAAAGTGGGATTGCTGGATCATAGGGGAGATCTATGTGAAGTCTTTTGAGGAACCTCCATACTGCTTTCCAAAGTGGTTGAACATGTTTACATTCCCACCAACAATGAAGTAAGGTTCCTTTCTGTCCACATCCCCTCCAGCATCTGTTGTTGTTAGAGTTCTTGATTTTTGCTGTTCTAACTGGAGTGAGGTGATATCTCAATGTTGTTTTGATTTGCATTTCTTTTATGGCTAGGGGCTTGAACTCGGGGCCTGGGCGCTGTTCCTCAGCTCCTCAGCTCAAGGCGAGTGCTCTACCACTTGAGCTACAGCGCCACTTCCGATTAATAATTTCAATGTTACCACTGTGCATGCATCCATATTAAAATTTTGAACAAATAAACAAAAAAACTAAAACCTATTAGGTAGCTTGACTATGTACATATAACAAATTATGGAATAGATTTTTGAAGTAACCAGTATGAATTAACTTCCTCTCTCCCCACCACCACACAAAAGTATTTATGAGTTTGAACAGAATTATTTCAAGTAATATACTGCAAATTTTACTATAATATCATATGTATATCTGAAATTCCTCTGAACGTAATAAACTCTACATTCTATTGAAATATTAGTTATTTTATTCTAGGAAACTTTCGGAAAAATAGAGTGTATATCTTTGAATGAAAAAGTTAAAAAATATTAGCATAAAATTTTAGAGGGAGTCTGTCTTCCGAAATATATATATACATATATACACACCTATATACATATATATTGTATGTAGAAAGACATACATTTTTAGAGATTATTTTTCACCAGATATATATACATATACCTAAATTTATGTGTAGAATGATGTACATTATAGTGAAACAAAAATCTTAAAATATAATTAAAATTTAAAAAATACATCAAACCAAGTGCCATTGACTCACGGCTATAATTGGAGCTATTCTGGGTAATGAGATCTTAGAATTGTGTTCAAAACTATCCCAGTCAAAAAAGGACTTGGTAGATTCTTATCTCCAATTGACCACTAAAAACAGGAATTAGCTCTGTGCCTCAAGTTGTAGAGTGCTGCCTTTGAACATAAAAAGGCTTAGGGACAATGCCTGAGCCTTGCAAACAACAACGAGAACAAAAAGAACAAGAAAAATAACAACAACATATATCACATTAATTTCATAAAAACATCTTTTAACTGCTGTGAACATTTCTTAGAAAGCTTCTTTAGCCTACATCGGGGGGAGGCCTGGGTGGGGGGCGGATGGTTGTATGGAAAGGGATGGGACGGGGAAACAAAGGAGGAGGCAAGAGTGCTTGATAAGAAATGTACTCATTATCTTGCCCATGTAATTTTAACCCCTCTGTACGGTATTTTCACAATAAAAAAAGAAACATGAATATATATATATATATATATATATATATATATATGCTCCTGGAAAATGGTAAGTAACAATTATAGAATAAAGGTAGTTTTCAACCTAACGACTTGTACATCTTGTTGTTGCAATGGGTTCACCTGTATCCCTATTTAATTGTAACCACTCTGTACAGTATTTTCACAATAAAAAAATCTTCTATTTAAAAAAATATAGAATATTTACCTCTATGTTAAAGACATGACTATTTAGATTGCTTAAGATATTTAAGTAATGTTTAGGAATTAATAGTAATGATAATATATTGGGTCTTGTCATTTATTCTATTTTATGATAGTAATAAAATATTTGCAATGATTATATAAAATTTCTCTTGTTTGTTATTTGAATTATAATAAGAGATAAACATTTTAAAATATTTCCATAGGAAAGGATCATTTTAATGGTATCAATTCTTTTGTAATTTCAAAACAATTAAGAAAATTATTCCAAGGCTGGTTTACTCTAAGACTATATTTGTTTTCTTGTTTGAGTTTTCATATGTTAGTAGAAATTAAAATTCCAAAAATTCAATGGATCTTGGCATTCAGGAACATCTTCATAGATACTAATATTAGAGTTCCTTAAGTGGAATTGTTTTATTTCATTTGTTATTTTCACAAACAAATCAAGATGATTGTGTATTTTGTTTCTTTTCACTGCTATTGGCTCTTATCTTGAGAATATTTTTTCTAGCAAAGAAGAGGAAAGCAATTGGATTGAGCAAGTAACATGGCTTTCTAAAATGTACATGCATAGATTTGGGTCTTCTGTCATTTGCTAAAAGTTTCTTCCAGAAAATGTTATCAATTACATATAAGTGATGCATAATTCCTAGATATTCCAGTTATCACATACACTTTTTGATTGAGTTATCTCTGTATAAACTAAAAAAAATACCAAAATAAACAAAATAAACAGAATCACATCTTTGTTTTAAAAACTGTAGTTTACAAAGAATTTTTAGCCAACAACGAAAACATATTTTTAGGTATTCTGCAATTTGTGTGAATTATTTTTAACTAACTAACTAACTAACTAACTAACTAACTAACTAACTAACTAACTATATATATATATTGCTGACATGAAATTCACATGTAATATATTTATCTCCTTTTATTGTATACATTTTAGTGCTTTGGAAGTGAATGGTACAATCAGAGGTTTTCCAAGCCTAATTTTCACAAACTTGAATTTCTTCAAATAGAAATGCTGTAAATTTTATTGAACCCTAAGAAATATATTTAAATGATTTTTTTCATGCATTTGTTTCTAACGCATTTATAAGATTGTTTCTTAGTTGCTTTGTATGTCCCTCCCCCACAATATAACCCCTGCTTTCACTGTATTTGATGTTGGTATAATTTGTGGAGGGGAAGGGGAAAAACGAGTCGTTTAAATAAGGATACAGGTGGACCCGTTGCAGCAATGAGAAGTACAAGTAGTCAAGTTGAAAACGAACTTTACAACTTTGGTGGGGGGGGGGGAAGGATTGGGTGCGGTGTGGGGGGAGGCTGGGAAGGGATGTGAAGGGTAAAAAAAGGAGGAGGCTACAATGCTTGATAGGAAATATACTCATTATCATGCCCATGTAATTGTAACCCCTCTGTACAGTATGTTCACATAAATAAAAATAAAATAAAATAAATAAAAAAGAAATGCTGTAAATTTTAGAACAGACATTAAAATAGATACAAAATTTACAGGAATTTGTCCTCCATATATCCTTTATAGAGTGTCTTTTCAAAATTTGTTTTGGGGATTATTTCCAGATTCTCACACAGACTATTCAAGTGCACTGTCAATGAACTACATTCCCTGTCCAAATAAGTTTTTTACTTCTCTTTACTAATGCATAGAAGTGTAATGGCTTGATCATATACAATTCTCTTTGACCTTTAGAAGACTTGAAAACTTGCTTGCAAAATTGATTGCAGTATTATACAAATCATTCTGCTATCTAGAGTATATCAATTTCTCCGCAAATGCATTACTATATTTTCTGTCATCTTTTTATATTATGGTCATAGAAATGAGTTCTTTTTTCATTTTTTCTTAGATACTAAGGAGGAGTTTAATTCATTTGCTCTTCTTATTGACCATTAATTTACATATGTTCTTTAAAGAAATAACCTGTTCAGGAAAAAATTTATATGTAATTAGAAGATATAAAAGTAGTTAAGACTCAGGATCAATGTCGAATTAACATTAGAGCATTAACAAATATGTGCCCTCTATCCTTTGGATATGTTTTCACTTTTTTCATAGAATTATGAAAGGTCATCAGTTGATATTAAACCGTTTATTCTTGCTTTTCTTTAGCCACTAATGTTTTCCATTTCAAATGTTTAGAAACCTTTACTGATCCAATGTCATGAATTTTTACATTTACATATATCTCACATTTAGTTTGATAATCATTTTTTATTTAAAATTTTTGTATATGGTTTAAGGTAGTAGTCCAAGATCATTGTTTAAAGCTAGAGAAGCAATAGTGCCAATACACCTATTTAAAATTCTATTTTTATTTGATAAAGTTCATGGCATCCTTTTAAAAATTTTTTGACCATAAAACTAAGAATTTGTTTTTAATAAATCTGTTACATTCTTCTGTGTGTCTGTTCTTATAGTAGAGCTATTTTGTCCTCACTACTAAACATGGTAATTAGATTCACATCTAGTATGAGGGCTCAAGTTACACCATTTTACAAGATTGTTCTGAATGATCTGTATTCCTTGAACTTACATGTGAGTTTATTGAGCAGGTGGACCAATATCCAATAACACAGTTATCTAGATGTTTGATAGTCACTCATATTTTGCACCTTGTGAAAACATAAGGCCCCAGATATTATATATTGAAAAATGTCTTTAGAGAATGCTTGAAGCCACTAAAATTAATTTAGTAATGAGGTAAAATTTAGATAACACTACAGCATAATATACCTGAATGATAACGACTTGAGACCTGTACTACAGAGGAGAGTGAGAGGGGACAGAATGATGGACCATATAGGAGCTGTATGCCATTAGTATTTTGTTTCAAAAAACAGAAAGACTACAGAGAAGAGAAGCAGGAAAATAATCAACTGTCCTGAAACAAGTTTCTTTTTAATCCACCTAATAGTGTGGGCTGAGAGTCAGAGAAGATTGGAAAAATAAAATAGAAAATAAAGCATTGTATAGACCTATTACAATGTAAAGAAATTGTAATAGGAATATGATAATTATTTTCCAAAGAAATAAGAGAAAGAATAAGTAAAGTCTAATGGCAAAATGAAGAGAGAAAAGAAGCAAAGTAAAACCTTTATCAATAACAAACACAAGTGTTTGAAAGTGGAAAGGCAGTAGAAATATTCTAAATAACAATAAAATTTGCTAACGTGGATAGAATATGGATCACATTTTATCATATATAATTTTGAAAAATCACTAGTAATGAAAATTTAAAAGTCATAATTTAAAACACTACATTACAACTAGACAGTATAGTGCAGTTGAAAAACCTTGGATCTGACCCCCCCGCCAACATTACAAAGTACCCACAAAGCACACACACACACACACTCAACCACACACACACATTTGGAATATTGATATTATCATATTGAACCGAGGAAATTATCACAAATAGTTAAAGAAGGTTAATATATGAAATAATATTGCTCATAATATTTAAAAGTTTAGGAGAAATAAAAGACAATACACTTGGATTCTTATAGATTAAGTAAATTGAAAATTAAGAAATAGAACAAATGAGAACCTTTGTAAACATGTTTTAAATAATAAACATTTTGAAACAGGTATCGTTTTATTTTGACAAAAGGTTGAGGTTACTGGGGTTTTAACTCAAGATTTAGAATATGATATCCAGGTGCATGCTCCGTATCTTGCTATTGATGGCTATATCTCTAATCATTTCACTATGGATATTTTTAGAATAAGGTCTCATAGTTTCCCAGGCTCTCCTGAATTATAAACCTATTTGCAGTTCCTCCTATACCTAGAAAATGAAGCCACAAATCACCATGCCCAGCTCAAACTTTTTAAAATTCAAGTACAAGAAAGTAAATTTTCAAAAAGTGACCAGGTAATGAAGCCTTTCTTAATAATTATGTGCTTCTTGAAAATACAGTTAGTATTTGTTACCTGGAAAAATATGTTTAGAACTATGAGAAAATAAATTTATTTAAATTCAACAACCATATAAAATTAAGAAAATAATTTTATATATTCACATGTTAAAAATTTTAAAAGCAAAATATATGTGTCTGATTAATTTACATGTGTGAAAATCATGCAATTAAATTAACTAATCCTACAGCTCTGAAAAAAGAATTACCCTAATGAAACAAAAGAAAATAAGTAATTAAGTTCAAAATTTGAAATTTAGAAAATAAAATGAAGTGTACTCTTTAGGTGACAAGTAAATGTAAACTTCTGTATATCAATTTTATAATAAAAATGCATGAACAAAGAAAGAAAAAGTACCCATTGATCAATAGCAATTGCAAAAACATCAGTAGTTGTATGAGTGTACAGAAAAATCTATGGAGGGGATAACAATGTTCCTTCCATAAGGAATGTACTCATTATCTTACTTATGAAAATGTAATCCCTAAGTAAATTACCTTTACAATAAAATTAAATTGAAATTAAAAATAAACCAAAGAATATACCAATTAAGAATTCTTAGATGGAATTCTATGCCTCCATCAGAAAGAATGACATTGCCCCATTTTTTAGGAAATGAAAACACTTGAAAAAATTATATTTAGTTAAGTAAGCCAGGCCCAAAGAAACATAGGTTCCATGGTTTCCCTTATTTGCAATAACTAGTATTTGTCTGAGTCAAGTAGAAAATGTCAGATAAGTTGATGTAAGGTGAAATGAATTCCAAGATAAGTATTCAATTTTTTTTCTTTCATGCGATTATTTCCAACATATTTATAAGATTATTTCTTTGTTGTTTTATATGTCCTTCCCCCACGGTATAACCCCTGCTTTCACTGTATTTGCTGTTGGTATAAGTTTTTGGAGGGGAAGGAAAAAAACAAATATTTTAAATAGGGATACAGGTGGGCCCATTGCAACAATGAGATATACAAGAGGTTATGTCGAAAAACAAACTTTACAACTTTGGCTGTGGAGGTGCGGAGGATTGGGTTGGGGGGGAAAGGAGGGGATGGGGACGGATGGGAAGTGGAAACAAAGGAGGAGGCAACAATGCTTGATAAGAAATGTACTCATTATCTTGCCCATGTAATTGTAATCCCTCTGTACAATATTTTAACAATAAAAAAATTCTTAGAAACCATTGGTTAAAAACTTAGTAAAGAACTGCCCCAAGTACCCAAGGAATATATTTTGATGATACAGTTTAAATACTTAAACTTCAACAAAGAAGCAAAAAGTTTAAAAACTGTTACACAGTGAAGTAATAAATCAGAATATATTACTATAATAATCATTAGACGAATTTTTAGTTGTAGTCAAATATGTAAGAAATGAGGCAATTTGCCATTCGTTTGCACTTATGAAGTGAGGAAGAATTTTCTAGGTCCTTATAAATATATCATAAGTTTAACGAAGAAACTATTCTGTCACATCATATGATAATCAGATAAAGATTATATTAGAGCAAAGAACAGATTCTACTATGTTTTTGGATGTTAAGGTATATACTTATTTTGGTGGGGATTTCAACTTGGTGTATTGTTCTTTCTAGGCTGGCATCATATCAGTTGTTAATTTTAGGATAGGGGTTCCCTTTCCACAAGAACATGCACCTGAGCTGTCCTTTTAGCCTTCCCATCATCAAAGGCATCAGAGTTGCATTATCTACCATGGCTGGCCTTGATCCTGCAGTCCTTCCAATTTTAGTCTCTAGATAGTGCAATATGGTGAAAATGATCCAATGCACCCAGCTATAGATTAAGGAAGTCCACTAAAATGTGGCCTGGGTTCTGTTCTCAAACCTCCTAAGTAGTTAAGAGTACAGTTGGGAGCCTTGGTGCCAAGCAGTAAATATTTTTAAGCAATTAGACATATATGACTTAGACTTGTGATTACCTCAGGAAAAGTATAAAACAGCAGTGAAGCATAGAGGACAGGTAGCATTTTAACAAGCTACTCAGAGACTGAATCAGCTAGCTACTCGGGAGGCTGAGATCTGAAGACCACTGTTCAAAGCCTGTCCAATCATGACAATACATGTGATTATCTCCAAAAAACCATAAGTGGAGTAGTGGCTCAAGTGGTAGACCACTCTCCTTGACCATAGAAGCTTTGGGATAGTGTCTAGGCACTTTCAAGCCTCAGCAATGAATAATGCATGCATGAGCAATGCACATGCGTGTGTGTGTACTCGCACATGTGTGCACGCACACACACACAGAAATGAGTATTTCAATGCATAGTTCTTTAATTTTTTACCTTGCTGTACTTTATTTCCCTGTATTAGTCCACCAATTAACAAAGTCAGCTAAGCACCTATTTACATACAACTCACCAAGTTTCTCTAAAGTCTACTCTCTTTTTGGGAGCCTGCTTTTATTTGACATAAAAGTAAATTATTCAGGAGGTCAAGTAATCTCCCTCAACTCTGTAGTGTTAGCTGATTTTTTAGGCTCTCCCTAGCAATATGATTCTGCATCAAGCAGTGTAATTCATTCACAAGAAGGGAAGCCTCTGAAAACAATTAGTAATAGGATTTTCTCCTCCTGGCAAGTATCTGAGTTTTATTATATTTGTATAATTCATGATAAGTCTGTGAATGCCAAAGACTGCTGTGAAAATAAAAAGACCCTTCTCAGTGATTAGCATTTGTATACCATTCCTAGATATGAAGATGTTTAAATATTACTGAAATTGCTTTGGAATAAATAAGGTTCACCTTGACTATCTTGAGAAAGAAGAATTGGTTTCTCAGCACTTTAGGTAAGAACTTGAATGGAAGAAACCAAAGGAAAAATGAGGAACCACTGAATACATATATTCAAATGAAACAAACGAACCCAAGAAAACACAAATTAATTCAGTACTCAGGAACCTGCAGGAAATGCAAAGATTTATTTTAAAAAATCAGCTATGATAAGCTTATGAAAAACCTGACTATATGGGAGTCTACTGTTGTGAGGATAGTGGTTAAAACCCAGACTGGACATAAAGATCTGTACACAATGCCAGACACCTGTTATTCTAAATTCCAGGAAGAATAATATCAAGTGGACTGAGCCCATAATCATACACAAGTAGAAAGCCAGATTCTATCTGAAAATTAATCTGGATAATTTAGGGTTGGGGGCATGACATACTGGTAAGAACACCCATGTAGGAGATACAAGACACTAAATTCAAACTTTAATATTATGGATGTTAAAAAGAAGCTATGACTTCAAAGAATTGGAATAATTGTAAGATTTGAGTATTTGTGTGGAGAAAAATCCATTAGAGAGATAGAGTGAACCCATGTTGCAAAGCTTTCTACTTAAGTGATAATGTTATGTGGTACTCCAGACATAACAGAGTTAACTTGCAAAAGTAACTGAGCATGGTTGTGCATTTGGGTGATGAAAATACTCTATTTACACAGGTATTAAATAACTAGATTTTTTCGGTAGATTGTAGTTTTTGACATAAGAGCCTGGGTGATATCCCTGAGCATTTTCTCCACATGTGACCACTTAATTTATTTTTAATTAATTAATTATTAATTAGTTTGATGCTAATACTAGAGCTTGAAGTCAGGGCCTGGCTCTGTCGCAGAATTTGTTATTTTTTTGTTTTAGTTTTCTCAAGGCTAGCATTTCACTGCTTGTACCACAGCTCCATTTCTAGCTTTTGCTGGTTATTTTCAAATCAAAATCTAATGGACTTTTTTTTCTTGGTGTGGTTTCAAAGCACAATTCTCAGATTTCTTCTTTCTGATTAGCTAGGATTAAAGCCATGATCCACCAGTGTAGCTTCTACTTTTTCCTCTATACTTATTTAATGCACATATTTAGATAATAATGTAAAACTGAGAGTATAGAAGAAAGATGTACAGTCAAGATATTGTCCTGTCACAAATTCAAGTTAGTAATGTAAATTTCTTCCTAAGACCATACAAAAAATACCATAATATAGTGTAAGAGAACTCACTATTGAACAAATGAGCTTTAAGAGCTTTCTAATAGATCCATTATTTATTGTTACTCAACATTAGGAAAAATATATAATGCAGTAAGTAAAATAGAAGTCCTTTGGAAGACTACTTAAATTCCTTGTTTTTTTAAAGACACTTGTTTTCATCTAAAAAAAATAGGCCTGTCTATTGTCTTCGTGTGATTTTGATGATTGAGTATGCTTAATGAAATGTCAAAATGTATTAGTAGTCCTTTGTGATCAATTCTGACTTTTTCTTTTTGGAAAATATGATGATCAAAGCAATAGTTCAGAATCAGCAAGCAAGAGGTCAGAATAATGCTTCCAGTGAAAGTGGGTCACCAGTAAGTAATCCTCAATACCAGTTTCCACAAAGTTTTCTCACAGATACAATCTGCGTGCCTTTTCTAGCTGCTTTCCAAGCCTGTACCTATTCCTTCAATGTACAGGAAAAGTGTGATTCAACTGATTTCAGTCAGATCTGTTACTAGTACTATCAAGGATTTAGATTCTTATGTAGGCTATTAAAAATGTATTTAGTAATTTCAAGTAAATACATAAATTCTATTTCCATTTTTTTTAAAACAAATTTCTGCTTGTTCTATAAATTGATCAGAGGCATGGATTTTGTGGATAGATCATCTCTCTCTTTCATGGCTTTCATAGATAATATGATTGCTCCATAATTATCCTAATTTATATTGTTTTATATTTTGGGTTGCATCCTTTCACTTTCTGCACTGCCATTTCCCAAATCATTTATATAGGAGGCATTATTTCACATTTTCTCATTCCTAGAATAAGTTGCACATGAAGACACCACTGGTCCTCATTTTCAGTCTGTACCTTGAATATGGAGGAACATCTTTCCTCTACTCTCCATTTATTCTCTAATATCCAGTTAGAATAATTTCGAATAGTAAAAATGGAAAAAGAAAATAAATCATGGTGAAAAAACATACGCAGAAAATTCACCAGATATTTCTGACCAGTTCAACCAACATTAACTATTAGGGAAATACATGGACACCTCATTTCCACTGGCACTCAAAGTATCTGGTTAGGCAATTCTGATGAAGATGAGGAACAAGATGGAAAAAGTGAGGAATGGTAACAATTGCAAGAAAAAAAATGGAGAAGGATCCAAGCAAATTTCTTCTTTGGGCTGCTGAAAATAACCAGCTTACTACAGTGCAGAGAATACTTTCCAAAAAGGCCACTCATGTGAATACTAGGGATGACGATGAGTATACCCCTCTTCATCAGGAAGCCTACAGTGGACACTTAGACATTGTCTGTGAGTTGGTGGCTCAAGGGGCACATGCAATAACTGTAGATGGCTGGACACAACTGCACAGTGCATATACGTGTAATAATAGCAGAGTGGCTTCTTTCTTCTTCATGATGCAGATACCAATGCCCAAACTAAAGGCTTCTTGACTCCCTTGCATCTTGCTGCTGGTAATTGAGATACACTGGAACTGTTGAACCAATATGTCAAACCAGGTCTGAAGAACCACTTGGAAGAAACTGCATTTGATATTACCAAAAGGTTAAGTATGTATCACTACCTCTTTGAAGTTGTGGAAGGCTGTACAAATTGTTCTCCTAAATCCTAATGATTCGGTTAATTTTCTTAAATTTCAAAAATGTCATTAATTCCTTTGTGTCAATACAACATATTTTCACAATCAAAATAACAACAATATCTTATAGTAACAATTCACGGATTCTGTGGAGTTCTTTAAAGTGAATTGCCTGCTTTTGATGTCAAAATGTATTCAAGAGTTTTGGTATACATCTATAATGATTTATGCAGAGTTTGTGATTTTGTTAATCAGAAATAATTTTAACTTATCTGTTGAAATGAGTAGTATAGAAACTAAAGATATTTCCGGTGTTTGTTTGAAAAAGTATTTTTTAAAATATTCTATATTCTATGTTGGTATAGTGTCCATAATCTATTTTATTCTCTCCTAGATATGATACATTGAATTCTCCATTGTTTTATAACATATAGGTTCATTAATGTGCCCTTTCGGATTGCATCCCATACAGAAACAGTTTAAGATTCCTTTTTTCCCCCTAGGTCCTTAGTATTATATTTCTTTGGGATAAAACGACAAGGTTGTCTAATTTCAAAAATTGGGTAAAGGTTATGCTATGTAAAGGCCTTTCTAAGGTGAAAATTTAATACACTGATGTCAAAGTAACTTTTAATTATATGAATTAGGTGTATTGTTACACTTGTAATTTTGTAATCAACTTTTTAATAACTGTTTTTCATTTCTTGCATCTGAATAATGAAAAAATTTGAATACTTCACAAATTTTCATATCATCTTGTACAAGTGCCATGTTAATCTCTGTATTGTTGTAATTTTGGTATACAAGCTGCTGAAGATTGTAGTATCCTGTAAATTTTAGTAGTTAATGATGAAATATTTATACAGGCTTATATGCTTAGGTTCCTATTTGTAACAAGGAAACCTTATTGTTCCTAAAAATGCTATTAATCTTATTTCCCTAAAATTCTGTGAATAGTTGAAAAAAATATGTTGTTCAGTTGATTGCTCACATTTGAAATTTTTTTGTCAATGACTATTTTAAGTCTTTTTCATTTAGAATTTGATCATACTTTCAACTATTTATAGCTAAGTCCAAAGGAGACGGCTTTTTCAAGTACTTATTTATCCAACTGTGTTAGCTCTGTGGAGCCAATGGATTCAAAGTAAGCCTTGTTTAAGAGCTATTTTTAAACCTATGCAGCTGAAATGTTCCCAAATGAGGTCTTACTGGCACAAATGTCTACCTGACCCTTTACCCTTCTTCCATGTAGGAACAGACCAACCAGAATATCTTACTCTGACAGCATAGATTGTATTAGTGGAACAAAACTAATCTTAGTTACAAGGGATCATAGAGAGATGAACAGTTCAGCCAGAACTGTTCATTCTAGAAGGCATCTTATCAAAATATGATTGTTTATGATACCTACCATTTCAAAAGTATCTAAAGCCAAGAAAGTGAAAACTTGTTCATATTCATGATTACCTAATGTCTTGGCCTGTCTACCTTCCAACCAGGCAGGAACTTACACTACTGCCATTTTATCACCAAATATTTTCATAGTTGCAAGAGAAGTCCATATATTTCTCTTCATTATTAGGCATTAAATTGGTAATGGTTTTTATTATTTTTATTATTTTTAGTTTTATTATTATTTTTATTGTGAACAAAATGTACAGAGGGGTTACATTACATGGGCAAGATAATGAGTGTATTTCTTGTCAAGCATTGCAACCCCCTCCTTTGTTTACGCTTCACATCCCTTCCCAGCATCCCCCCAACCCCCACCCAATCCTCCCCCCCCACCAAAGTCGTAAAGTTCGTTTTCGACATGACAACTTGTACTTCTCATTGTTGCAATGGGCCCACCAGTATCCTTAAACGACTTGTTTTTCCCCTTCTCCTTCACAAATTATACCGACATCAAATATAGTGAAAGCAGGGGTTATAATGTGGGGGAGGGACATACAAAGCAACAAAAAGATAATCTTATAAGTGCGTTAGAAACAAATGCATGAAAGAAAAAAAATTAAATACATATCTAAGGGTTCATTTTCCTAACATCACATTATCTGACCTTTTCTGCTTGACTCATACATATACTAGATATTGCAACTAAGAGAAACCATGGGACCTATGTTTCTTTGGGCCTGGCTTACTTCACTTAATATCATTTTTTCCAAGCATTTCCATTTCCTAACAAATGGGGCAATGTCATTCTTTCTGATGAAGGCATAGAATTCCATTGTGTATATATATCACATTTTCTTGATCCATTCATCTACTGAGGGGCATCTGGGTTGGTTCCATATCTTAGCTATGGTAAATAATTCTGCAGTAAACATAGGTGTACTGGTAGCTATATTGTGGTCTTGTTTGTAAACATTTGGGTAAATGTCCAAAAGTGGGATTGCTGGGTCATAGCGGAGCTCTATGTGAAATTTTTTGAGAACTTCCATACTGCTTTCCAAAGTGGTTGAACAAGTTTACATTCCTACCGACAATGCATAATATTCCCTTCTGTCCACATCCCCTCCAGCACCTGTTGTTATTAGAGTTCTTCATTTTTGCCATTCTAACTGGGGTGAGGTGGTATCTCAATTTTGTTTTGATTTGCATTATCACCCTACACCAGAATCAACTCCAAATGGATCCAAGACCTCGAATTCAATGCAGACACTCTGAAAACATTACAGGATGGAATAGGAGAAACCCTAGGTTTCCTTGACACAGGCCGAAATTTTCTTAATAGAGACCCGCAAACACAACAAATCAAAGACAGGTTTGACAAATGGGATTGCAGGAAGTTGCAGAGCTTCTGCATGGCAAAGTACATAGCTAGCACGATCAATAGAAAGCCCACGGATTGGGAGAAGATCTTTACTAGCCATACAACAGACAAGGGTCTCATATCTAAAATATACTTGGAACTCAAAAAATTAAATCCCCAACAACAAATCCTGAAAGAAACAACTGCCCAATAAATAAGTGGGCTAAAGACTTAAAGAGAAACTTCTCTGAAGAAGAACGAAGAATGGCCAATAGACACATGAAGAAAAGCTCAACCTCCCTAAATTGGTAATGTTTTAACCACAGTGTTTCCTCTTGCCTCCAGGCTGTAAATCTACAAATGGTAAAGCTTTAGGTTTAACTCTACCAAACACTGAGGTAGTGATAATGGAATAATACTTTAAAACAGAGTTGCCCTTGATACCCTAACCACAACGGAACAATTCAAAACATGAGCCTTTTCATTATATTATATATAGTTATATATTTTACATTTATATGTGATGATTTTATATTTCATACTATGAAACTTACTAGAATTAATTGATAATTTGACAAATAAATTGATATTTATTCCAATAAATAAAATTAGAATATAAATAATTAGGTTTAGAATATATATCAGAATATAAAATATATCAATGCAAATTCTAAGTACAAACTTGTGCTACCTTCTAAGTGTACATGGCCTTCTGAATTCACATAGCAAAAAATGAGTGTTGTTTTCCTCTAATCTATATGGGATTTTATTCTGCTGATCTGTTTATTGTTTTAACTTGCTGGCTGTTTTTCTCCATATTTCTGAAGCATTCCTACTGATTTTGCCCAAATTTTGCTGATATGATGTCTAAAAAATACTTCTCTTCTGTAGGACCCATGGGTCCTAGGATCTCAGGTCCCAGTTACCTGTATCATCAGATAACAGGGGCATGACTTCTCACCTAGGCCCATGCAACATGCCAACAGAAAGTAATTGAAGAGCTATCTGGTCGTTAATTGGACATAATCAACTCCCAGGCTTTCCTGCATGGTCTGGCTTGTATGTCCTGCTCAGCTTTCTCTCTCAAAGCTGGAGCTCTACCCTCTGGACCACTGCTCCACTTCTGGTTCACTGGTGGTTTATTGTAGATAAGAGTCTTGCCGAGTTTCCTGCTCAGCTGGCTTTGATTGGCGATCTCCTGAGGAGGCTTCTAGTGGCTTTTCTCAGGGATTCGCAGAGGAGCCGCTTCACACAAATACTTAGTCTAAATCTCGAGAGGTACTAGAGAAAAACAGAAACAGGAAGATGCTTCTAGTGTGTTCTAGATACTTAAAGTTGGAGAAACAAAAGACTGATGATGATTAGATCATTTTATAGGCAAAAGGAGCAATGCAGACAGTATTAGGATCACTCCAGATTTCGGTCCTCTCATCCTGAGACAGTAAATTCTAGCTCAATGCTAAGTGACAGAACTGGCATATCATGTGGATATTTGCTCCAAAATACTGTGACACTCATTTCTCACGTTTGGCCTCAAACCTGTGACCAGAGAAGAAGATGAGGAGAGAAAGCAACTATAATAAATATTGGGTAGTTTACTTATAGATTCAAACCATTGGAATGACCCTGCTAAGAAGTCAGATTGTCCAGATTAAAAAATGAAGAAGAAAGGAAAGAAGATGTCAGTGGCTGCTGCTTGTAGTCGCACCTCCTTAGGATGCTGAGATGGAGAAAATCTTAGCTTGAATCCAGCCAGTGTAGGAAAGTCTATGACACTGTTACTTCTAAAAGATCACAAAAAAAAAACCCAGAATTGAGGCTATGACTCAAGCTTCATGTACTACCCTTGAGCAAAAGGAGCTCAGGGACAATGCCTAGGCTCATAGTCCAACCTCAGGACCTGCCCACTCAAAAAGAACCTGTACTTTCATGTCATTGTCTATGTATGGATGTATTCCTATAGGTGAAGCTCCAGAATAGCTATGATGAATGGCACCAAGCTAGGAAATTTGTATTCAATACAATAATTTCATAACACAGAGACTTCTTTCAAGACAGTGCGTGTTCCAGGGAACCCCTCACTGTTCCCAGTGTAACCTGAGGGTTTCACTGCATCCCAGGCCTTCTGGAAGATGTCTCTCACATTGTGTGGACAGGCAGACAAAAGGCCTCACTCCTGTACAGCTTGGTAACAAACAATTCCATCTGAGCCAGTTAGTGAGGATGAATGTGGGCGTGCTCTGAATGTCAGGAGAAAAGGGTCTCTTTGTACCCCAAGCTATCTCTTTCCCCCGTGCTCTGTTTTAACAGGAAGTTTTCATTTGTGCCACTTTCCATGGCAGATAAAGTTATGTGCACTTATCCTGCCTTTGTGAGACTATGTTTTTGTGTTCAGTTAAAGTGCTCAATATAATTCAGGAGTACTTCTGGCAGACAACTAGGGCACAGAATCTAATGGAATGTTTCATTGCCAGCAATGATGGGCCTATGATTCCTCTCCTAGGTTTGGGAAATCCAAGCACATGTTGGATATCACAAAGCTTCCTGTCATCTAGGGCTGGTGAAGCTCATCAGGTTTTGAAACCTTTGACCTCTCCTTGTTGGGCCCTGGGTGGCTAGGTTTTGATCACAAGGCCTTTGTGCTGAGCAGGAGCACAGTGCAGAAGCCCAGTGCTTTATCATTTTGTGTAACAACATCACTTCTGGTCTGTGAGTGTGTGTGTTTGTGTGTGTGTTAGTGTGGGGGGGTGTGGGTGTGGGTGTGGGTGTGTGTGCACGCACACACATGCATGAGTCCTGGCGCTTGAACTCAGGACCTGAGTATTGTACCTAGTTTCTCTTGTCGAAGGATAGCCTTCTCCCACTGGGACCACAGAGCCACTTCAGAGTTTTTCCTAATGATATGGTCCTGAGAAATCAAGCCCAGGGTTTCATAGATGCAAAGCACTCTATCCCTAATGCACTTTCCCAGGCCTCTACCTCAGGTTTGTTAGTGTTTTCTGTCCTTTATTCTTGTTGCTGTTGTTGTTGTTGTTGTCACTTGTAGGAGTTGAAGTCTGGGCCTGGGTGCTTTCCTTGAGCTCTTCAGCTCAAGTCTTGTGCTCTAACATTTGAGCCACAGCGCCACTTCAGGTTTTCTTGTGGTTCATTGGATCTAAGTGTCTCAAAGACTTTCCTGCCCAGGCTTGATTTGAACCATGATCCTCAGATCTCATTCTCCTGAGTAGCTAGGATTACCAGCATGAGGAAAAGCACCCTGCTTCCACTTCAGGTTCTTAGTGGTGAATTGGAGATAATAGTCTCATGGGACCTTTTGTGTTTGGGAGATTTTGGAACCCAGATCTTCAGATCTCAGGTTCCTGAGAAGGCAGGATGACAGACCAGCTACTGACCCCTTGACCGTGGCTTCTGCTGCCAGGGGGTCCATGGTTCCAAGTGGTGAATTGCTAGCCATGAACCCTAGAGGTAAGGGTCAGCACCTAGAACCCGAGTTCAAGGTTCATGACAAAAAAAAAAAAAGAAAACTTTTGTCCGCAGAAGACAACTCACACTAGCCTTCAGTAATATATAATTTTGTACTTGCCATGGAAACATATCTGAGCCTCAATATTCTTGTCTGCATAATCATCTCAGTTGTGGATCCCTTACAAGGGCACGATGTAAGAATGCACCCTGTGAAGGACACAGTACATGTCACTCTTTGCAGGACTCAGCACACAGCATCTTGTGAAAAACTTAGCACCCAATGCAGGACTCAACACACTGCACCCTGTGAAGGACTCAGCACATAGCTCTGTTCCACAAGCTGTCATTAAAATTAGGGTGCTTTCATCAATATCACTCTTCTTTAAGGAAAATTTCACAAACCATACAAGTTCACATCTAATGGTTTAATGGGGTGGTTTTTTACTTGGGGGAGGTAGTCACGGGGCTTGAACTGAAAGCATGGGGATACTGTTCTAATAATATTTGCTCCAGGCTAGAGCTCTATGACTTGGAGCCACATTTTGAAGAGTCTCATAGACATCCTGCCAGGACAGGGGTTTAAACACCCCGAGCAGCTAAGATGACGGGCATAAGCCAGGATGACATGTGTAACCCATGGAGCTGGGTTGCAGTCGTTTACATTTGGCTATGTCAGGTTAGGTGGCAGCTGTCAGTACCACACACCTAGCTTGCTTTGTAATGAGGTATTTGAAGTTCTGTCCTTCTATAATTACAGTTAGAACATCCTACCTTTTTTTGGTGGCAGTCCTGGGGCTTGAGTAAGAGTTTATACACTGTCCCTAAGTATTTGTGCTCAAGGCTAGCACTCAATTTGTTGAAAGATAGCAGAACTTCCTGTTTTTCTATTTATGTGGCACTGAGGAATTGAACACAGGGCTTCATGATTACTAGTTGAGCACTGAACCACCGAGCCCCAGGAGTGAACAAGGTATAAATAGATAGAGATTTCTGTATATAAATATTGTAGACACAAAAAGAGAGATATTTGCATATTATTAAATTATAGATAATATTAGTACTAATTCTTAGGTATTAAATTATATCTCCATTTAATGATGTGTCCCAGGTAACAATTAATAAAGCATCAATTAATAATTACTCAATATCTGTATTGTTTATCATATATGTACATATATCCATATATATAATTAATATTTCATAGAATGAGACAGATGTCCATATATTATTGAATTATGCATCATGTGTTACTACCAATTATTAGGTATTTAATTATGTCTCCATGTACTTTTTTTTCTGTTAATGCTTAATAAAATATTAATTAAACTTAATGTACTTCCTATACTTATTGTGTCTAATTTTATCCTAGAATGATTCACTACTAATTCAATGTTTATCATTTACTGTAGTGACAATTCTTCCACCTATGACATTTTTATCTTTATTACATCCTATTACATAGCATATAGATTTGCACACAAATTATACATCCTACCTAACACTGAGCACTTATACAGAAAAGGAAAACATGTGTCATACTCGGCTTCTCACTCCAAGATTACATTTTTGGCAGTGCTGGGATCTCAACTCACGGCCTAAAAGGCTCATTTCATGAATGGGTGACTGCCAGCACAGCAGCCTGTAGCCAAATCAGCTGCCAGGCGGTCCCCAGTCCCTGACATCCTGACCCGTATGTTGACTCCAAATCGTGCTTAGTGTAGTTATTCATTTTATTTTTTTTGTTTTATTCATTTGCAATTTATTTTACTGACTGCTATTATGCATGGAATGTTTGCAGCATTTATTACATAGGATATAGATTTGCCTATGTATGAAACTTCATACCTGACACCCAGGACTTTTACAGAAAAGGAAAACGTGTCACCATGGGCTTCTTACTGCATAATTCAATTTTTGTGAGTGCTGGCATCTGATGTCACAGCCACAAAGCCCAATTCATGAATGGGTGAGTGTCAGCAAACCAGCCTGGGGCATATGGAGCTGACAAGCAGTTCACAACTCCTGAGATTAAGCACCAAGGGTTGACAAAATAAGAAGAGACTGACATGCAGAAGGTAGTACACAAATAGATATAGATATTTATAGAGTGCCAAAGATGTCTATAAATTATTTGGTTATATAGGCTACATTCCTACCAATTTTGGGGTATTTATTAGGTCTCCATGTAATTAATATTATTGTTTTCATACTTAATGAATTATTAATAAATTAACCACTGTCCCTAAAACATTGCATCCATATAATTAATAGTATTCTCTGCTTTTTTTACTTATTTTATTTTATTTGTGAACATACTGTGCAGAGGGGTTACAATTACATGGGCAGGATAATACGTACATGTCTTACCAAGCATTGCAGCCTCCTCCTTTGTTTACACTTCACATCCCTTCCCAGCCTCCCCTCTCCCCTCTCCCCCCGTCCCAATCCTTCTCCCCCCCCCCCCCCCGCACCGACGTTGTAAAACTCATTTTGGACATGACAACTTGTACTTCTCATTATTGCAACAGGTCCACCTGTATCCTTAAAAGACTTGTTTTTCCCGATTTCCTCCACAAGTTATACTGACATCAAATATAGTGAAAGCAGGGATTATACTGTGGGGGAGGGACATACACAGCAACAAAGAAATAATCTTATAAATGCGTTAGAAACACATGCATGAAAGAAAAAAAAACATAAAAATACATATCTAAGGGTTCATTTTCCTAACATCACATTATCGGAACTTTTCCGCTTGACTCATACATATACTAGATATTGCAAATAAGGGAAACCATGGGGCCTATGATTCTTTGGGCCTGGCTTACTTCGCTTAATACAATTTTTTCCAAGTCTTTCCATTTCCTAACAAATGAGGCAATGTCATTCTTTCTGATGGAGGCATAGAATTCCATTGTGTATATATACCACATTTTCTTAATCCATTCATGTGCTGAGGGGCATCTGGGTTGGTTCCATATCTTAGCTATGGTAAAAAATGCTGCAATAAACATAGTTGTACTGGTAGCTTTAGTGTGGACTTGTTTGTAAACATTTGGGTAAATGCCCCAAACTGGGATTTTTGGGTCATAGAGGAGTTCTATGTGGAGTCTTTTGAGGAACCTCCATACTGCTTTCCAAAGTGGTTGAACAAGATTACATTCCCAACAACAATGAAGTAAGGTTCCCTTCTATCCACATCCCCTACAGCATCTATTGTTGTTAGAGTTCTTGATTTTTGCCATTCAAACATGGGTGAGGTGGTATCTCCATGTTGTTTTGATTTGCATTTCTTTTATGGCTAGGGAGGTTGGGCATTTTGGGCATTTCTTCATGTGTCTATTTGCCATCCTTCTTTCTTCTTCAGAGAAGTTTCTCTTTAAGTCTTTCACTCACTTGTTTATTGTTCAGTGGTTTCTTTGAGGATTTCTTGTTGGGGGATTTAATTTTTTGAGTTCCAAGTATATTTTAGTTATGAGACCCTTGTCCATTTTATGGCTAGTAAAGATCTCTATTGATCTTTCTATTGATTTTGCTAGCTATGTCCTTTGCCATGCAGAAGCTCTGCAACTTTATGCAATCCCATTTGTCCAACCTTTCTTTGATTTGTTGTGTTTCCGGGTCTCTATTCAGAAAATTTCGGGCCTGAAACAAGGAGACCTAGGGTTTCTCCTATTCCATCCTGTAATGTTTTCAGAGTGTCTGCTTTGACTTCGAGGTCTTTGATCCATTTGGAATTGATTCTGGTGCAGGGTAATATATAAGGATCTAGCTTTAGTTTTCTACAAGTAGTTAACCAATTTTGCCAGCACCATTTACTGAAGAGGCTGTCTTTCTTCCATTCTATTGTTTTAGCTCCCTTATAGAAGATTAGATGGCTATAGGTCTGTAGGTTCATTTCTGGGTTTTCAATTCTATTCCACTGGTCCTGAGGTCTGTTTTTATGCCAATACCAAGCTGTTGTGATTACTATGGCTTTATAGTTGAGTTTGAAATTTGCTATTGATATTCCTCCAGCAGTGTTCTTTCCGTTGAGGAGCGTTTTTCCTATTCGGGGTCTTTTATTGTTCCATATGAATTTTTGGATTGTCTCCTCTATTTCCTTGAAGAATGAGCTTGGAATTTTGATAGATATCGCGTTGAATTTGTAGATAGCCTGGGGAAGTATTGCCATTTTCATGATGTTAATCTTTCCAATCCAGGAGCATGGGAGGTTTTTGCCATTTTTTAAGTTCTGTGTTGATTTCCTTTTTCAAGATTTTACATTTTTCATCATAGAGGTCCTTAACTTCTTTGCTTAAGTTAATTCCTAGGTATTTTATTTTTTGTGGGGGTATTAAAAATGGAGTTGTTTTCCTAATTTCAGCCACACTTTTCTATTTGTTGGCATACAAAAAAGCCATTGATTTTTGGGGGTTAATTTTATACCCTGCTACTTTGCCAAAGTTTTGAATCAGCTTGAGTAAATTGGGAGTGGAATCTATGGGATTCTTTAAATACTAGATGATATCGTCTGCAAAGAGGGATAGTTTCATTTCTTCTTTCCTTGTTTGGATCCCCTTTATGTCTTCATCATGTCTTATTGCTGTAGCTAGGCCTTCTAATACTACATTGACGAGAAGTGGAGAGATTGGACATCCTTGTCTTGTTCCTGAGTTAAGAGGAAATGGCTTTAATTTTTCACCATTAAGTATAATGCTGGCTGTAGGTTCGTCATATACAGCCTTTATTGTATTAAGGAATATTCCATGGATTCCTAATTTTTCCAAAACCTTCATCATAAAGGGGTGTTGGATCTTGTCGAATGCTTTTTCTGCATCTATTGAGATAACCATGTGGTTCTTATTCTTGCTCCTGTTGATGTGATGAATAATATTAATTGATTTGCGTATATTGAACCAGCTTTGCATCCCTGACATGAATCCTGTTTGATCATTTTGTATGATTTTTTTGTATGAATTGTTGAAGTCGTTTGGCCAATATTTTGTTGAGAAGTTTTACATCAAAGTTCATCAAAGAAATGGGTGTATATTTCTCTTTCTTTGATGAGTCCCTGCCTGGTTTTGGGATGAGGGTTATGATGGCTTCATAGAATGTGTTCCGTAGTGAACTTTCTCTTTCAATTTCATTGAAGAGTTGGAGGAGTATTGTTGTGAGCTCTGCTTTGAAGGCCTTGTAGAATTCCACTGTAAAACCATCTGGTCCTGGACTTTTCTTAGCTGGAAGGTCTCTTATTGGTGTTTCTATTTCAACTCTTGATATTGGCCTGTTATGATGGTTTAACTCATCTTTGTTTAGATTTGGCATGTCAATATTTGCTAGGAAAAGAGCCATTTATTTCAAGTTCTCAAACTTATTAGCTTAAAGTTTTAACCAGTATTCCCTTATAATATTTTGAATCTTGGTTGTTTCGGTGGTGTTGTTTCCATTCTCATCTCTGAGTTCATTTATTTGGGTGTGTTCTCTTCTTTTTCTGATAAGATTTGCTAAGGGTCTGTCAATTTTGTTAATTTTTTCGAAGAACCAACTGTTTGTTTTGTTGATTCTTTCTATATCTTTTTGGATTCTAATGCATTTAATTCTGATTTAATTTTAATTATTTCTTTCTGTAGACTGGATTTGGGTTTATCTTCCTGCTCTTTTTCAAGGAGCTTTAGATGTGTCATTAAATTTTTGGTTTCAGATCTATCCAATTTCTTGATGTAGGAGCTCAGAGCTATAAACTTGCCTCTGCGTACTGCTTTTGCATTGTCCCAGAGGAGCTGATAATTTGTGTGTTCATTTTTGTTGAATAGCATGAATATTTGAATTTCCTTTCTAATCTCTTCCATGACCCACTCGTAATTCAGCAGTGTGTTATTCAGCATCCATGTGTTACCAACTTTCTTTGGTGGCTTTTCGTGTTGAGTTCTAATTTTATTCCCTTTGTGGTCTGAGGGAATGCAAGGTATAACTTCAATGTTTCTGAATTTGGACAAGTTTACTTTGTGGCCTAAAATGTAGTCTATTTTAGAAAATATTCCATGTGTTGCTGAGAAAAACGTGTATTCTGATGCTGTTGGGTGAAATGTTCGGTAGATATCTGTTATGTCTAGTTGATCTATGCTGCTGTTTAGATATGTGGTTTCTCTGTTGAGTTTTTGCCAAGTTGATCTATCTAGTGGGGAGAGTGGTGTGTTAAAATGTCCAACAATTAATGTCTTTGGAGTTATATGGGATTCGAGGAAAAGTAGTGTTTCTTGGATAAATTTGGGTTCTCCATTGTTTGGCGAGTACATATTTAGAATTGTAATATCCTCCTGAAAGGGAGATTCCTTAATTAGAATGTAGCAACCTTCTTTATCTCTTCTCACGAATTTTAATTTGAAGTCTATTTTATCTGATATTAGGATTGCAACTCCCACCTGGTTATAGGAGCCGTGTGCTTGGTAAATTTTGTTCCAGCCTTTAACATTGAAAATGTGTTTGTTTTTACCGGCAAGATGTGACTCCTGCAAGCAGCAGATAGAAGGGTCTTGTTTTTTAATCCAATTAGACAGTCAATGTCGCTTAATTGGAGAGTTCAGTCCGTTAACGTTAAGAGAAAGGACTGAGAGTTGTTGGGTAGTTCCTGCCATGTTATCCACCTTCTTGGGGTTTGCAAAAACTGGGTTCTTCCTATGGTTATTGGATTCTCAGTTTGGGTGCAGTTTCTTGACCTTTATTATGGTCTTGTTGGTTTTTTATGTGTAGGACATCTTTAAGAATCTTTTGTAGGGCTGATTTGGTGGAGATGTATTGTTTCAATTTTTCTTTGTTTGGAAGGTTTTTATTTGGTCTTCACTTATGAAGGAGAGTTTAGCTGGGTACACTATTCTTGGTTGATAGTTGCTTGTTTTTAGGACATGGCATACATCATTCCAGGCTCTTCTTGGTTTCATTGTCTCTGCTGAGAAATCTGAGGTGATTCTAATTGGTTTCCCTTTATAGGAGATTAATCTTTTCTCCTGGATCGTTTTAAGGATCTTTTCCTTAGACTGGGTTGATCCTGTGTGGATTATAATGTGACTGTGGGATGTCCTATTCTGGTCTGGTCTATTTGGAGTTCTAAAAGCTTCTTGTATCTCAATAGGCCTATCTTTTTGCAAGTTTGGGAAGTTCTCTGCCCAGATCCTGTTAAACAAATTTCCTAGACCATTCACTTCTGTTTCTAGGTGAGCCTCTACACCCATTGTCCTTAGATTAGGCCTTCTGTTGATGTCTACCAATTGTTGGATAGATCTATCATATTTCTTGTACTTGTCTTGGATGGTTGTATGTTCTTTCTCTATAATATCTAGGCTGTCTTCAATCCCTGAGATTCGATCTTCTGCATGGTCTAACCTGCTGTCAAGACTCTCTACTTTGTTTTTTATCTCTTTTCCTTCTAATTGGTCAGCTTTGATGCCTTCAAGTTCTTTGTTGAAGCTTTGTTTTAGATCTTGTATGACCTTTTTTACTTCCTTAATTTGATGTTCCGTGTTTATTCTCAGAACACTTAGTTGAATGCTTATGGTTTCCTTGGATTCCCATTCCTTCTTTTGGGTTCCATTCAGCATTCCATTTGTGGTCTCCCTGACTTCCTTCAGCTCTTTGTTAATGGATTCCATGAATGCCTTTAGTGATCTTTGTGTATTCTCTTCCTGCTCTCTCAATTCCTGTATTACTCTTTGATTAGCTTCCTCCCATTCGTGGGATTCCTGTAGTTATCTTTGAGTGTTTTCAGCCTGTTCACGCCATTCCTGCCTTTCTCTTTGAATATTCTCAAGCTGCTCATGCAAATCCTTTGTCAGTTTTCGAGTAGCTTCCTCACGTTTATGATATTCCTGTATAAACTTTTTGAATGCCTCCTCTCTCTCCCTATCACGCTCATACAGAGACCTTTGTATGCTTTCAATCTTTTGATTTATCATGTTTGCCAGCAGTGTTTGTAGAGCTATTTGGGAATTCTCCTCTGGATTATTCATTATCTGTTCTGTCCCCTGATTATCGGGATTGGGAATTGAGATACCCAGATTTGCCATTTTTCTTGTGTTTTTCCGGCTTACTCTGCCCATTTGAGATGAAAATAGCACCAGTTTTGTGCTAGAACAGTATCTTAATGCAAGCATCAACCCAAGTCTGAATTTGCACAGACAATAGTCTACAGATACAATCTAGTTCAACAGATACATCTATTCAACATCAAACAACTATACGTTAATGGGCTACGAACCGCAAAGAAGAATTTGGAAGACCAGAAATTATTAGGGTTAGGGAGAGATGTGGGTAAAAACATAGGAATAGATTGATGTGAGGAGGCTCAGGGAGTGTTAACTAAGTCTTAATTTCAAAGCAGGAAAGTAGAGAAAGAGAAAAAAAGAAAGGGAATGGGAAAAGAAAAGAGACCAGAAAAAATAGAAAGGTAGAAATTAATCAAAATATGTAGATTCGATAACAATCTATTTAGATAAGAATATGAATTTATTGGGAGAAAGGGAGGGATATAAAGAAGATGTGAAAAACTTAAAAATAAAAATGCTTAAAATATTATATAGGTATAAAGAGGTAGTACTGCTATTAAGGAATTTAAGTCTTAGAGGTTTTGACTTGAGTAATAAATTTGTGGATTAAGTGTGTTCACAATGGGGGATAGGGTCTAATATTCAACTATGGGTTTATCTGAGGATGTGCAGGACAAGAATTAAGACACATAAAGAAGATTGAAAGAGAGGAGAAAGTGAAAAGGATAAGAAAGGAAGAAGTAAAAATGAGAAGTTCAGTAGAGCTAAACAGAAAACAAAAAGATAATTAAAAAAAAAAAGAGAGAGAAAGAAGACCAAAAGAGAAAGCAAAAACGCACACTCCCGTATCCCCAAAATAAAAATTATAAAAGGACAAGAAATTTCTGGAAAACAATTTTTTTATGAAAAAGGCAAAGATTAAAGATTGAAAAAAGTTTTAGAAAAGAAAAAAAATTTTATATAAGGTACCAAAAATAAAAACTAAAAAAAAATGAAGACCAAGAAGAAGAGATAAAAGAAAAAAAAAAAAGAAAAAAAAAAACAAAAAATCTTATTTGCTTTTTTTTGGGGGGAGGAGTGGGAAAAATCCTGTATCTCCCTTGTGTCTGTAACCAGCCTCTTGTTGGAGTCTCTGGTCTGCTCGTGGTCCTGTGGCTTGGTTGCTTTCTTAAGTCATTTTGTTAGAACAGGCAGGAAAATGCTCTGCTTTACCCAAGATTTGGCGATCCTCCTCCCAGGCTAGTTCATTGGGAGACAGATCTGCTTTGAGTATCACAAAAGAGGGGGATGCAGTTTTGAGGTTAGGTTCTGGTAGCTTTTCCGGGGCTGGTTTGTGAGAACCTCAGAGAGCCCAGCCTGGAGCCATTCTCAGGGTTTCTGTTTACTGATTTTCAATTGCTTGTCAAGGCTGCTAGAGGGAGTGGCAGCCTCTGGCTCTGATTACCCAGTGATGAAAGCCACTCCTGGGGCTGGCGCCCAAGCTGGGTGACTTTTCCCTGGGTGGAGCTGAGTCCGGCAGGTCACGCAGCCATTAAGTTCTTGTGACCTGCTAAATGACTCATTTTATTCCAAGGCCTGAGCTGGAGCTAGGAGCTCCTCCGAGCTTTGTTGGTCTACAAAATGGAGATCACAGGTGTTGGGGGGGGAGGGGTGGCCTTCCCTCCTCTGCTCCCTGAGAAGGAGTGAGGACGTCAGGCTTCTACTCACGCCATCTTAGTTCCTGGGTCGTCTCTGGTCTGCGAACTGCAGGATGAAGATGTCTGCTCCTTGTCGGTTCTTGCTGGTGTTGAGTAGAATCCGCTCGCCTGCTGCGTCTGGCTCCTTCATCCCGGACTCTCTGTTGCTCAGGTATGGGGCCTGCGCTCTCCCGCCACTGCCACAGCTGCTGCTGCTGCAGCGGCTGTTGGCAAGGGCTCAGAAGTGTCTCCTTGCCTGGGTTTCCTTCTCTGGCCTAACTGTCTGTCCTGTGATGGCACACTTGGTGTAATTCTCTGACTTAGGACTGTTCACTGGAACTCTAAAACTGCTTTCTATGCGAGAGCTTACTTAGACTCCAACTTCTTCTCTGCCATCTTCCCGGACTCTAATAGTATTCTCTTAATGTGTCAAAAAATACTCATTAAAATCCATCAGCCTCCTAAAATCAGTCTCTAATTTTATAGTAGTATCATTCAGGAACAACAAATTCAACCTTGACATTAATTTCCATCGGTATTCCTGTGAATAGGAACGAGACTCTTAGGATCTCACTCCATTGGTAGGGGTCAGAACTGGGCTTCGAACACAGAGCCTATTTTGCCGTGTTGGCCTATGGCTTCCCTGAAAGCCCATCAGACTTCAGCAATGCCAGGTTACAAACACTTTTCAGCTGTGTCATTCAGACCCAGGATGATCACCTTGAAAAGAAAAATGTTGCCAGGTGGTTTTTTTTTTCTTGTCAGCCTTTGAGGACCCAGGTTCGGCTGTGTGTCCAGTGGCTGCAACCCAGCGTAGAGTGATCAAAGCTGAGGCAGAGTTGACATGCCCTGAGTTCAAGCCCTGTCCTTGACAAAACAAAAATACACACACACATACAGACAGACAGATACAGACATACATTAAAAATATTTTAAAATTTATGAAGCTCCTTGGAATTCAGGCCATTTTTCTGCCAGGCCTGGGATTTGAACTCAGGGTTTTGGTAAATCTGCATCAATGTGGGGGAAGGGGAAGCTCACCGAGCTGGAAGACAAGAAATTCTGGCCTGATCCCAGGGGCTGAATTCAAGCCCTAGCACTCAAAAAAATAATATTCGTATACATTTTAAATACATGATTTATATTTACATACACATGTTTACTGCATATGGCAGTTACTGTAGTTATTCATTTTATTTTGTGTTTTATTTATTTATTATATATTTTAGAGAGTATGATTACATGTATAACATTTTTTACATCCTATTACATAGGACACAGATTTGCTTATGTATTATACATCATTCCTTAGACCCAGCACTTTCACTGATAAGGAAAACAAGTGGGACAATAGACTTCTTCCACCAGGATTAAGTTTGGGGGCAGTTCTGTGATTTGAACATCGGGCCTAGAAGGCCCACTTCATGAATCGGTCAATGTTAGCACACCAGTCTGATTCAAATGAAGATGTAGGGCAAATTTGAGGACCTGAGATCAAGCCCTAGGAGTGGTCAATATATAAACAGATAGATGTGTAGATTCAAGTGTGTGTGTGTGTGTGTGTGTATGTGTGTGTGTATTTACATATGTATATCCATCTATAAATAAATTTATACAGAGACAGATAGACATTTATGTAGATTCTAATGTATAATTCTATGTCCCTATCTTGTTTTTATATATTCTATTACTACCAATTATTTAGTCTAAAATTATGCCTCCATTAATTAATCACGGTAGGAAACTTAATAAAGAATTAAATTAATCAATGACCTATATTTATTTCATACAATCTTATACTAGAATGACTAGCTAATTAGTAATTTAATTAGTACGTTACAAACATTCTATTATTGTTCCTATAGATAGGAACGAATTCTCTAGGATCTTCAGCCCTGTAGGTGGCAGTCCCAGGATCGAACTCAGGGCCTAGGTTTCTGGGTTGGGCTCAGGCTTCACTGACAGCCCACCAGCCTTCGGCCGTGCAAGGTCTCGTACAATTTTCAAGCCGAGTCATTAAAACTGAGGATGGTCACAGTGCTAAGGAAACAAAGGTAAAACTATTGTGTAAAACTTCCTGGTTTTTCCTCTTCCATCTTGTTTTTTTTTTTTTTTTTTTTTTGCCAAAGCTGGGAGTTAAACTCTGGTCCTAGGATCCCTGGATCATCTGTGGGTGTAAAAGCTGCACCCCAGCCTAGGGTAATCAAGGCTGTGGCAGAGTTGTGATGACCTGAATTCAAGCCCCATGCTTGCACCACCAATAAAGTTAAGGTCCTGGCTAGGAATTTGGGCCATTTTATCTGCCAGACCTGGGATTTGAACTCAGGGACTGGGTAACTGTAATTTGCTCTGGGTGAAGTGGAAGCTAACCTCCTGGAAGAAAAAAATTCAGGAGCATTTCCCAGGGTGTGAATTCCAGCCCCAGAATAGGCAAAAATAATATTTATATACATTTATAATGTATATCATATATATGTGTTTGCATAGATATCGCATATTGTACCTAGGACACAATATTTCCACAAAAAGGAAAACAGGACAATATTGGCTTCTTACTCACCTATTGTCTTCGGCACTGCTGGGATTTGAACTCAGGGCATGGAATGCCCAATTAATCAAGGTGTCATTGTAAGCACAGCAGTCTCAAACAAATTCACTGCCAGGCAGTTCCCAGGACCTGAGTTCTAGCCCCAGGAGTGGCCAATATATAAATAGGTAGATTTGTAAATTGCTGCAAATAAATAAATAAATATATATATATATATGTATATTTAGAGAGAGAATGTGAGATGTCTGTATATTATTAAATTACATGTAATATATTACTAATAATTATTAGGTATTACATTATTGTTAAATTACTAGGTATTAGGAATTAAATTATGCCTCAATTTAATGATGTACATGGATTAAGGCACAATAAAGTGCTACCTTGTGTAAAAGGATCTCAGGGACAATGTCTAGGATCATAGTTCAAGTCTCAGGACCTGCACCAAACATAAAAAAGAGCCAGTAACTCCATGTGTCTATGTATGTATGCATGTATTTCTATCGGTGAACATACAGTCGTTACGAAGAAAGGCAAACAACTAAGACATTTGCTTTGAATAGAATGATATCATAGAACAGAGAGTGATTCTTAATGCATGATCCTGGTCAAACAAAATTAAGACCCAGGCTTGGAATTTGCACCATTTTTCTGGAAGGCCTGGGATTTCAATTCAGGGTATGATTAACTCTCTGGCACTGTGGGGAAGGGGAAACTCACCGTCGTGGAAGACAAGAATTTCACATCAGTTTCCAGGGACGGAATTCAAGCCCCAGCATTGTTAAAAATAATATTCATACATGAGATCTATTTACATACATGGGTTTACTCCATATGACATTTGTTACCCTTATTTATTTTTATTTATTTTATTTAGTATTATTACATATATAACATTTATTTCATTTATTACATCTTATCACATGGATTTATTTGCATATGGATTATACATCATATTGAGACCCAGGACTTTCACCAAGAAGAGAAATAAATGCATCAAAATTGGCTTCTGACTCCACATATAAACTTTTGGCCATGCTGGAACGTGAACTCACAGCCCACAATGCCCAATTCATGAATGGGTCAGTTGTAGAACAAAAGCCTTTGGCAAACTGAGCTGCCAGTCAGTTCTGAGGACCTTCGATGAAGCAATAGCAGTGGTGAATACATAGATAGATAGATAGATAGATAGATAGATAGATAGATAGATAGATAGATAGATAGATAGATAGATAGATAGATAGATAGATAGATAGAAGGACAGACAGACAGATAAATAGATAGAAAGATAGATAGACAGACAGATGTGTAGTTTGCTATATATATGAGAGAGACAATGTAAGGATATTAAATTATATATATTATGAATTATTAGTTATTGAATTATGCTTCCACTTAATGAAGTATCATGGTTGAATACTTATTAAAGTGTTAATGTAAAAGTAGTCAGTATTCCTTAATTAGGAGAATCATACCATTGTGCTAGTATGGAAGACATAATCCAATAGTTTTTGTGTGGCATTCTATAAGAGAATCATGAAATAACTTCAAATTTAATAGTTGCTTTTATAACATTCCAGTAAGCATTCCTATAGATAGGAATGATTTTCTCAAGATCTCCCGCCATTTGTAGGTGGCAGTCCTGGCATTTGAACTACAGACCTGAGTAGTTTACTTTGAAATGCAAACCATTAGAATGACACGGTGAAGATTTCAGATTTCCGATGAAAGAAAAGTATGAGAAGAAAAAAACTCAGGTTTCAGCAATCCTGCCTGTAATCCTAGATCTTCAGGAGGCTGAGACGTAGGGAATGCCGGTTTGAATTCAGCCAGGACAGGAAAGTCCACCACATTCTCATTTCTGAGGGATCACAGGAATACAAAATCTCCATAAGTGGGGCTATGGCTCAAGGGCAGAACACTATCCTTGAGCAAAAGGAGCTCAGGGACAGTGCCTAGGCTCATAGTACAACCCCCGCAACAGCCAAAAAAAAAAAGCCAGTAACTCTATGTCTCCCCATGTATGTATGCATATATTTCTATCAGTGAAGGTCCAGAGTCCCTATGATGAAAGGCATCCAGCTAGGAAATTTGCTTTGAATAGAATGATTCCATAACACAGAAATTGCTTTCAAGACAGTGCGTGTTCCGGGGCTCCCTTTGATGTTCCCATTTTAGCCTGAGGTTTTCTCCTCACCAGGGACTGCTGGAGGAAGTCTGCCTCATTGTTGGAACAGGCAGACAAAAGCCCTCACTCCTGTACTGCTGTGTAACAAAAAACTCCATCAAGGCCAATTAGTGAGGAGGAGTGTGGGCTGGCTCTGAAGGCCAGGAGAAAAAGGCCTCTTTGTACCCCCGAGCTATCTCTCTCTCCAGTGCTGTTTTGACAGGAAGTCTTTATTTGTGCCACCTCCCATGATAGGCCAAGTTCCCTGAACTTATCCTGTCTTTGTTAGACTATGTTCTAGTTTTAAAATAACCTGCTACAATTAATTCAAGGGTCCTTCTGGCAGACAACTAAGGAGCTGAACCTAATGAAATGACTCATTATTGGCAATGGTGCCTCCCTAGGTTTCTGGAAGCTTGCTAAATCTAAGCACATGTGTAATATCACAATGCTTCCTGTCATCTAGGGCTGGTGAAGCTCATCAGATTTTGAAACCTTTGACCTCTCCTAGTTGGGCCCTGGGTGGCTGTGTTTCAGGGTTGAACACAGGACCTGGGTGCTGACCATGAGCTCAGAACAGGAGCTCAGTTCTTTACCATTTGGTGTCACAGTTTCACTTCTGGCATCAGTGTGTGTGTGTGTGTGTGTGTGTGTGTGTGTGTGTGTGTGTGTGTGTGTGTGTACATGTATGTGTGTTCATTCACTTGTCCTGGAGCTTGAACTCAGAACCTGAGCACAGTACCTGAGTTTCTCCTGTACAAGGATAGCATTCTACCACTTGAGCCACACAGCCACTTCAGGCTTTTTTCTAGTGATATGGTACTAAGGAATCAAACCCAGGGATTCATACATGAAAAACACTCTACCCCTGAGACACATTCTCAGTACACCACTGCAGGTTTCTTTCTTTCTTTTCTTGGAAGTTGGAAGAAATGAAATCTAGGCCTGGGTGCTGTCCTTGAGCTCTTCAGCTAAAGCCAATTCCTTGAGCTACAGCACCCCTTCTGGTTTTTGTTGGGTCAATGGAGAGAAGTGTCTCAAGGAATTTTCTGCCCAGGCTGGTTTTGGACCCGTGATCCTCAGCTCTCTGCCACCTGAGTAGCTTGCATGACAGGCGCGAGGCTTCCACTTCAAGTTTCTAAATGGTGAATAGGAGATAAAAGTCTCATGGGACCATTTGTGTCTGGGATCGTTTTGAACCCAGATCGTCAGATCTCAGCTTCCTGAGTAGGCAGCATGACAGTCCTTAGCTACTATACGCCTAGACCCTAACACTCTGTTGCAAGGGGTCCTTGGCTTCACGTGGTAGGGCACTAGCCATTATCCCAACAGGTAAGTGTCAGTGGCTAGGTCCTGAGTTCAAGGTTCATGACTGAGAAACTTAAACCAAAAAAATTGCCTGCAGGAGACAACCACTATAGTTAGGTACATGCATAATTTTGGCCCTGACAGGGGCAAATCATCATCTTACTTGTGGAGCTCTTACAAGAACCAGATGAAAAAATGCACGGCATGAATGACTCAACACACAACATCTCATGAAGGACTCATCACATAGCTGTATGGCACATGCTGTCATTAAATTAAGGTGCTTTCATCAGTATCACCATTCTTTCAGAAACACCTCACAAACAGTCCAAATTTAGATTTTAAAAGGATGGGGTTTTGGGGGGAGGGCATCAGCCATGGAATTGCACTGAAAGTTTGGGCGTACTGTCCTAAGATCTTTTGCTCAAGACTAGAGCTCTACCACTTTGAGCCACAGCTCAGAGATTCACAGACATCCTGGCAGGTCTGGGTTTTAAACCCACCAGTGTCAGATCTCAGTTCCTGAGTATCTTGGATGACAGGGGTAAGTAAGCCAGCATCATCCGGTTCTGTGGAGCTGGGTTGCAGTGGTTTACCTCTGGCTAAGTCAGGTTAGACAGCAGCTGTCAGCACTAGACTCCCTCCTTTCTCTGTGATGAGGTATTTGCAGCCCTATCCTTATATAGTTGCAGTCAGAACATTCTATCTTTTCCTTTTTATTTTTTGTTTTGGTGCCAGTCATGGGTCTAGAGGAAGGGTCTAGACACAGTCCCTAATTTTTTATGCTCAAAGTTCGTGCTCAACTGTTTGAGCGACAGCACAACTTCTGGATTTTTCTATGCACACAGTAGTGAGGAATCGAAACCAGGGCTTTCTACGTACTAGGCGAGCACTCTATCACTCAGCCCCATTAGTGACAAGTGTATAAACAGATAAATGTTTAGACTTGTAGATAGATAGATAGATAGATGGATGGATAGATGTATATAACGTGAGATGTCTCTATATTATGAAATTGCATATACAATATTACTACCAATTATTGGAAATTAAATTATTCCTTCCTTTTTTAAGCATCATGATTGAATACATAATAAAATATTAATTGAAAATCATTCAATGTTGTATAATTGTGTATAATTTTACAATTTAATCATACACTAACTACTAATGTAATTGTTACTTTTACAAAATTCCATTCGCACAGATGTATATTGGAAAGTGTTTCTTAGAATCTCCTGCCATACCGGCAGTCCAGGATTCGATTTCCAGGCTTAAGTTTCCGGTTTCAGCTTGGCTTCCCTAATAGTCATCCAAATATCAGCAATGTAAGGTCATGTACACTTTCTGGGCATTGTCATTTAGACCCAGGATAGTCACAATGCAAAGAAAAAAAAAAGTAAAACCACCTCCTTGAACTTCTCAGTTTTATCCTTCTCCTTTTTATTTTTATTTTTACCAGCCCCGAAATTTGAACTCGGGACCTAGGATCCAAGGATCGGCTGTGGCAGAGATACCAAGACCTGAGTTCAAGCCCGGTGCTTGGCCCAAAACATCCTCCTCCTCCTCCTCCTCCTCCTCCTCCTCCTCCTCCTCCTCCTCCTCCTCCTCCTCCTCCTCCTCCTCCTCCTCCTCCTTCTCATCATCATCATCATCATAATGCCCTGGCTTGGAGTTTGCACCATTTTTCTGGCAGGCCTGGGATTTAAACTCAGGGTCTGGGGAATTCTGAGGCACTGTGGGTGAAGGGGAAGATCACCGTCCTTGAAGACAAGCAATTCAGACAAGTTCCCAGGGCCTGAATTGAAGCCCCACCACTATAAAATATAATAGTCATATATTAGATCTATGTCATATGGGTTTACACCATATGGTATTTATTACCCCTATTTATTTAGTATTATTGTACATATAACATTTATTTTATTACGTCATATCACATATACTGAGACCCAGGACTTTCACAGAGAAGGAAAAAACTGTGTCAAAATTGGCTTCTTACTCCATGAATAAATTTTTGGCCATGCGGGGATTTCAACTCACAGCCTACAATGCCCAATTCATCAATGGGGTCACAGTCTTAGCACACCAGCCTCCAGCAAGCTGAGCTGCCAGGAAGTTCTGAGGACCTATAATCAAGGCACAGTACATATATAAACATGTATATATATATATGTATATATATACATATATATACATACATATATATGTGTATATATACAGAGGGAATATGATATTATAAAATTATACATATAATTACCAATTATTAGTTATTAAATTATGCCTCCATTTAATGAAGAATCATCGTTGAATACTTACAAAAGCATTAATAAAGTATCAGTCAATATTCTTAATCATACCGTGGTTCTAGAATGGAAGATATAAATTCAATAATTTTTGTGTGGCATTCTAAAATAGAATCATGAATTAATTTCAAATTTACTTATTACTTTTATGACATTCCATTAGCATTCAAATGAATAGGAATGAGTTTGCAGGATCTCCCTCTATTTGTGGGTGCCAGTCCTAGCATTCGAATTCCAGGCCTGGGAAGTTTTCTTCTAATGCAAACCATTGGAATGACACCGTTAAGATTTCAGATTGTCACGAAAAAAAAGAACAACAAGAACAGTAAGCCAGGTTGTCAGTGGTTCCTCCCTGTGATCCTAGCTCCTCAGAAGGCTGAGATGCCAATTTGAATGCAGCCTGGGCATGAAAGTCAGCAACACTTGTATTTCTTAAGAGATCACAGGAAAACAAAAGAAATAAACAAATAAAATCCCTGAGTGGTTCAAGTTGCAGAGCACTACCGTTGAGCAAAAGGAGCTCAGGGCCAAGGCCTGTATGATGGGCTTTCAGCAGGTTGCCCATGCCCAGCCCCCCAACCTGGGCAAGTTGGAACAAGCCCTCAGAGAGCACTAAGTCTGCAGCTTGAACAAAGCATCCTTGCCTGCCATTTAAGAACTGAAGCCACAAAGGCTTTTCCTGGGCTGGTGTGTGCAACTGGTGTTGAGAAACCTAAGCAACTCTATTTTACTGAAGACCCCAACTCAGTTCTGCGACCCTTGACCTATTCCAGCCACAGACAGTCCTGGGAACACTAGATGCCAGGATGTGGAGATATCTGAAATAGCCTTGCACAGACAATTTTGGGAAACACATGGTGTTTGCTTAAGGCAGGATGTCAAGGTATCAGAAACTCCAGAACAGCCCCTTCTGGGGTTTGGTGACCATTATCTAAACCAGACACCCTGCAGTTTAGCACATATCCTCTTGAGACTTCCCTGTGGCACAAGCCAACCAGTTTAAAGTATGTCAGCCCCCTTGATTTAACCAACAACTTGTTTCTGTAGTTCTCCAATCATAATATAGAATTGTTTTCTGATTTTCCCACAGTGTGTAGTGATTTGTTAGAAAACGCTATGGTGTATGCAAAGTCCCTGCCTTCCCTAAAAAGTATATAAAAGGTGCTGTAAACCTCGGTTGCTGCTATGTAAGTCTGAGGGGACCAAGCTTGAGCTTGCAATAAAGACTACTTTGCTTTTACATTGGTGGTGGTCTCTGGTGGTCTTTTGGTTAAGGATTTCTGAATTCAGCTTTACAGTGTGTGCAATGGTTGCATTATGTTCTGGCTGAGATGTCCCTTCAGAACACCTAGCAGCCAGCCACTGCCTCCAGGGAAACCACAGTTCCTAGGCTGTAGGAGTTGTCAAAGGTTGTGTCTCCATTTCCTCTATCTCCCTGTAGGATGTTAGCCCAGACCTCTGGGGCCTGGTGGCCATCACTCATTCATTATTCCTTATTGCAGAGTCTCAGGCTGGTCCCAAATTCTGACAAAGATAGGAAAGAGTCAGCGATTTCTGTGTCAAAAGGGGTAATCCAATAAATCCCACCGTCATAGCTTCTTTTAGAAATGAGCCTTGGTCTGTGAATGTGGCTTACTGGTAGAGTGCTTACTTAGCACACACAAAGCCCTGAGTTCGATTCCTCACTACCACAGAAAGAGAAAAAGCCAAAAGAGACACTGTGCTTAAGTGATAAAAGTGCTAGTCTTGAAAAAAAGCAACTCAGGAACATCCCCAGACCCTGAGTTCAAGCCCCAAGATTGACAAAAAATAAGTCAGCAGAGTGAGACATATTCTTCTGGGACTCAGAGGAGGGCCATTATGGGTAAGAGATAGAGGGCAGGTGCTGGTGGCTCACACATGTAATCTTAACTACTCAGGAGGCTGAGTTCTGAGGATGCCAATTGCATGCAGGAACGGATATATGAGGCTCTTTTCTCCAATTAAACCCCAAAAGCCAGAAGTAGAGCTGTGGTTCAAGTAGTACAGTGCTAGTCTTGAGCACAAAAGCTCAGGGATAGCGACCAGGCCATGAATTCAAACCCCAGGACTGGCGTGCATCTTTTTGCGCATGCACATGCGTGGATGCACATGCACGTACGCACACATGCACACATGCACACACACACACACACACACACACACACACACACACCACCACCACCACCACCACCACCACCCCCACCACCACCACCACAATAGAGCATTTTCCAGTCAGCCTGCACAAGTTCCATCTGTAGGAACTCAATATTTGTTTTAAAAGGGGGAGAAGGGAAGGAAAGGCTTGCTCCAGGAGGTGATATAACCAGTGCCAAAATTCCACAGGAGCTCTAAGATGTGGAACAAGACAGAGAGCCTCAGGCAATAAGTACAGCTTGGGCAAAGGTCCTGAGGTGTGTTGTAGAGCTGGTGGTGTGGGTGGAATGAAGGTTCCGTGGCTTCAGACAAGTCTGGCAGAACACTCAAATCTGGGACAAGATTTACACTTGAGTCACCGTTAGGGCAGAATGGGGTCCAGAGGAAGATTAGCATGTCTTTTCACCAAGGACCCCAGCCATTTTCTTTGACCAAAAGCCTATTTTTCACAGCTCCTGACCTTCAGCCCTCCTTTGCATGGAGGAATCAGGGCAAATGCAAGGAAGAATGCTTGCTTAAGAAAAGGTTCTAGCCCAGTGTCACCAGTGGCCTAACCCCTGTAAATTCTAGCTACTCAGGACACTGAGATCAGAGATCGTGGGTCAAAGCCAGCTCATGGGAGGAAAGTTAGTGAGACTTTTTTTGCCAATGAACTACCAAAAGCCAGAAATGGAGCTGTGGCTCAAGTGGTAGATTGCCAGCCTTGAGGGAAAAAATTAAGAGACCACAGGCTAGACCCTGATTTCAGGCACCAGTACTAGCACAGAGAAAATAAAGAAAAGCTTTCAGGAGCTCCTAGTCCACTGTGGTGAAAAGCCAGATCAGCTGGGCACTGGTGGCTCATGCCTGTCCTCCTAGCTCCTCAGGCGGCTGAGATTGGAGGATTGCCATTCAAAGCCAGCCTGGGCAGGAAAGTCCGGGGGACTCTGTTCTCCAAGAACCACCAGAAAACCGGAAGTGGTGCTGTGGCTCAAGTGGTAAGATGAAGAGCTGGGAAAGAGCAACCAGGCCCAGAGTTTGAGCTACATGACCAATACCTGGCCTGCTTTGACCTCATGCTCTGGCTCTAAGCAGAGTATTTTCCAGTGGGCTCCTGAGGGTCTCCCAATGTCTAGCTGTCCTACACTTCTTTAGAGCAGCCTCCTTGGAGGCCTTTGCATACAGAGTGGGCCACAGTACCAGAGAAGGATCGACCCTTGTGACACGGAGGTCATTGACCTGGTCATCAGAATGGCATCTATCATGAGAGCAGTGTGGATCTGAGCACTAAATCAATGTCTCAGACCACAGTTCTGGTCCAGGAGGGGTAAAACAGTAAATGCCCGCTCATATGGATATCACAAGAATGCACATTTGTCAGGCACACCTTGGGCGGTGTTGAGTTGGACTCATGAAAGACTTGTAGGCTCAGGAATCCAGAGCCTGCTGGCTGCTGTTTGTAGTCCCACGGCTGGGAACCCTGCTTTCCTCCCCAGTGCTTAGATGGAGGCACAGGTTCCATGGAACTCACTGCCATGGCCCAGATCCCTCAGCCCAAGAAGGACTTAGGGAGAAACAACTGATGTGGTTTAAGAGTTTACTATGATTATGCCTCAGGACTGCCCCCAGTTCTAGCTCTGCTTATCATTACCACCTCCCTCTGTTTGTGTGTGTGTGTGTGTGTGTGTGTGTGTGTGTGTGTGTGTGTGTGTGTGTGTGTGTGTGTGTGTGTGTGTGTGTGTGTATGCACATGCGCATGAGTGCATCTTGGTAGTAGGACTTGAACTCAGGGCCCGGGTTCTGGCCTTCCATTTTTTTCATTCAAGGATAGCACTGTACCACTTGAGCCAGAGCTTTTCTTCCAGCTTTCAGGTGGTATTTTGGGAGAGGACAGTCTCACAGATATTTTTGCTGGGTTGCCTCTGAATGTCAATCCTCAGATCTCAGCCTCCTGAGGGAGCTAGGAATATAAGAGCATGAGCCATTAGCATCTGGCCATGCTTTCCTTCTTGGATAAGACAGAATACCTGTCTTCTTTTTTTTTTGTTTTTTTGTTTTTTTTTTTTTTTTAGGTCCGGTCATGGGGCCTGAGCTCTGGGCCTTGGTGCTGTCCCTCAGCTCTTCAGCTCAAGGCTAATGCTCTACCACTTGAGCCACAGCGCCAATTCCGGCTTTTTTCTTTTTGCTTATGTGGTGGTGAGGAATCAAACCCAGGGCCTCAGGCATGCAAGACAAGTGCTCTACCACTGAGCTACCTTCCCAGCCCAGAATACCTGTCTTCTAGTTGAGCACACATCTACAGCTATCCCACCTATCTCTACCCCTACCCCTACCCCTCCAGGTTTCAGAGGAATCATTCCTTCCCCTGAGGACAAAGAAATAGGATGCATTGACAGGTTTGAGCTTTATGTTCTCCACACAGTCAGGGGCTGCTGGGAGCTGCTGTAGAGGCCAGAGATCTAGGCCAGAGCAAGTAGATAGCTGTTAGAACAGAAGAGACTATGAAAAGACATCCATGCAGCTGGATGCCAGTTGCTCATGCCTATAATCCTAGCTCCTCAAGGCAGACACTTGAGGATAAATCAAGATTCAAAGCTAACCTGGGAAGACTCTTATCTCCAATGAATCACCAAAAAGCTGGGAAGTGGAGCTACTATAGTACAAGTGGTAGAGCACCAACTTTGTGCAAACAGGCTAAAGGTTACCACCTAGGCTCTGAGTTCAAGACCCAGTAAACACACACACACACACACACACACACACACACACACACACACGCTATGTGCATGCAAAATCAGATATTTCTACATTGAAATTTTTAGTTATTCTCTACCTTTTCTGCATTAAGCCTGGTGGTTGTTGGCCTAGGAGTTTGATGCATACAACACCACTTGGCATCTTTAATTTTGGGGAACAGAATGGCTAGAAAGTCAGCATTTCCCATCCCAGCTCCTTGACTGGGTCGTGATCTATCCCGGCCCTTTGGGGCTCCTTTTACACACTCACCAAGATTCTTTTAAAAAGCATCACATTCTGGGCACTGGTGGTTCACACCTGTCATCCTAGCTACTCAAGAACCTGAGATCTGGAGGATCAGGTGACAAGCCAGCCTGGGCAGGAAAGTGTATGAGAATTTTATCCTTGATGAAACATCAGAAAACAAGAAGTGACCCTGTAGCTCAAGTAGTAGAGTGCCAGCCTTGAGAAACAGAGCTCAGGGACAGCGCTCATGGAAAACAACAATGAGAGGAATTGCATGATGGCTCTGGGATTGACATGGGCTGAATATAATTGGAATTGTCAAGTGCACCAAGATAAAGCATTACCTCCTTTAGTCTTGTGCTCCTCCATCTGTCTCACCGCCTGACCTTGGCATGCTTCGGGTCACCATGGCCCTAGTTGGACGGGAGGGCTCCGAGGAGGAAGGTACCAGAGCAATCACCCACCTCCCTCTTCCATGCTCACCCTGCTGCTTCTGCAATAGACCTACTTCCTGGAATCCGTCCATGAGATCATGGCCGCCACATTGTGGTGAGTGGTGGGTCTAGCCAAACTCGGGGAAGTTAGGGGTGGAAGTCGGTCTGGGACTAGGAGTTTCCACCCTGGGTGTGGGCTGAGTCCAGGGCTGACATTTATTTCATCCTGAGCCTTGCAGGGGTGCGGAGACAATGTAGACTCCACATTGAGTCAGGTAAGATCAGAATCTGGAGGACTACTTTTATGGGGGAGGCTGTGGTGCTCAGGGGGCCACTGTTCTTGGTACTCCTCTCTCGGGACTCCCCTCTCCCTCTCTCATCCCTCAATGGTAAAAGAGAAACTTTAAATAAGGGTGTCAAAGAGGGGGCAGTGGAGGCTTTCTGTGTGAACCAGATTTGTGCTTCATATTCATCCTAGCCCCTACTTCCAATTTATCTGAGTAATGACTATATGTGTTTGGGGGCAGGGGATCATCTTAGCTGAGAATGTGGCTCAGTGGTAGAGTGGTTGCCTAGCATGCCTGAAGCCTTGGGTTCAATTCCACACAGAAAAAGCTGGAAGGAGAGGTGGGGCTCAACTGGTAGAGCACCGGTCTTGATCAAAAAGAGCTCAGGGTCAGTGACCAGGCCCTGAGTTCAAGCCCCATGACTGGAAGAACAAATCTTTGTGGAGGCTTTCTTTCCCTTTGAAAACAGTTTATTCTTTGTGATAAGCATAACATGGGCCTCTTCCCAGGTCACCAATGGGCCATTATATGTCCCTTGAATTTTGTCTCCTCCCAGCAGCCTCTGCTCTACCCAGCCCACAGTTTACCCTTCCCATCACCAGGCAGATAGAGACCTATAGAAGGACAACTGGCCATCAAGTTCTGGTGGCTGCCGAGGATTTTGAGACTCAATATGTCACATAGGGAGTCATCATCCCCATCAGACTACAGAAAAAAGGGACAGAGTGCTGCAAGCCTGAGTTCACCAGCTGTGGGTGGCTCTGGATGTGGGACATCTGTGGCAGGATGTGCTCTGTGGGAGAGTCCTCTACTGGGTAAGGAACCCCGACCTCTCCTCTGGCAGTTTCCACACGGTCTTGAAGTTGCATTTCTTCAAAACCTTTCTGCTCCTCCATCATTTTGCCCACCCAGGATCCTGAGGCCTCTAAAGCAGCAACACAGATAGGGGGCTCAGAATGGACCGACATCTGGAGCCCTTGAGAAGAGAGACAGCAGCTCCTGCAGCTCTTTCCTCTTCTCTATCTTCTCCTGGGACAGCTGGCACATGCCCTTGGCTTTCTCCCGACACAGTTGATCCAGGACTAACATCTGTCCTTTATACACCAAGAGCAACTCCTGGAGGGTGTGGATATGTGCCAACAGCTGGCTGCATGGATGGTGGAGCTCATTCGCTGGACCATGGAAGTGCACCTCATCATGCAGGTCGTGGATTAAGCAGATTTTCTTTTTGGACTCCCACGTGTCCCACTTCCCATCCTCACACATGCTGTGGTGGCAGCTCACGGGGTGGGTACCTGTGGATCCAGCTCTATCTGGCACTGAGCTGTCGGGTGGATCGAGTGCCTGCAACAGGCCCGCCGCTCCTGCGGCAGGAGTTTCCCCTTGTGGATGTCAGCCTCAAAAAGTGCTCCCAGAGTCACATCCTTCTTACTTTGGGGGATGTCTCTATCCTCTGCGATGGGCACATCAGGGGGAGTCGCTTTCTCACCTTTTCTTCTCCAGGGCTCACACCTTCCCCTTCCCCAGGGAAAGCCAGGAAGATCAGCTGGGCCTGCAGGCACTCACCCTGTGTTCTGATTACTTCCAGGCACTTGAGAGTGTCCTGACACTTTGGGGGCATCACTTGTCCCCACAGTTTGTCGGGCCCTGCACTTGCTAAAGCTGCTCCAGCAGCTGAGTCTGCCTCTGCAGGTGCTGCTGCAAGGCCTACTTCTTGGAGCTCAGCCATTCATTGGAGGTGATGTGATGCTCACAGGTGGCTCTGAGCTCCTGCAGCTGGGCCAGGGACTGCTCCTGCTGCTTCTGCAGCTCCCAAGCCACTTGGGTCTCTCTCTCATCCATCTCTTACCATTCCTCTATCTTCTCCTCTGAATGGTCCATCTGTTCCTGCAGATGTTTCTTCACCTGCTGCTCAGAGTCCAAGATGTTAGCAAACTCCTCCTTCTCACCGCTCACCCTATGGAGAGCACCCCACAAAAAGGCCAGCTGTTCTTCTATCTGTGGGTCGCACAGACATGTGCATCATGGCGTCTCAGGGATCCCTTGCCAACCCTCCACCTTCTCCTCCAGTCTCTGCAGTTGTTCCCACTGCTCTGCATTCTGGAGATTGGGCCTCTGGTTTTCCTGGATCTGGATATGAAGTTGCTCCTCCAGGTTTTTCAACTTCATCTGCATGCGGTAAGCCTGGGTCTGCAGCTGCTGCTTGGCATGAGATAGTCCTGTGGGGGGCCATGGCTCTGCCAGCTTCCTTCTCAGTTCCCCCAGCTCTTTCTCAAAATCCATCACCTGCCTAGCCCCTCCCTCCTTCTGCTCTGTCAGTTGGTTCACCTGCTCGGTCAGCGGCCGGGCCTCCTCCTTCGCTTGGACCTCTCAATTCTCAGGTCCTTCACGAAGGTGTCTGTGTCCAGATTCGCTGCTGTCACCATCCAGCTCAGGTTGTCCAGTAGTCTTGTCAGTACCTCATGCCCTGCCAGTGCTTGTTGGAGCTTGCAGATTCTGTTATTCCTGCTGCTCCTCTATGTCCAGAGTGTTTCCAGCTTCTCCTGCAACTCTGTGTTCACTTGCTCCAGGTCATAGAAGCTTCTGATCTTTTACTCGAGCTGAAGTGTTACATCATTCAGCTGTTCAAAGAATATTTCAGTCTCCTTCTGTGCAGCAGTGACTGCAGAAGCCTCCATCTCCAACTCTGCCATGCCTGCAGGCAGCTGGTGAGAGTTTTATGCTCCATTACTCTGTTATCGGCCACGTTCTGCATGTGGGCCGGTGATGATTGTAAATCGCTTTCTGTCAAAACCAACTTCTGTATGAGTGGCTTGTGGATTTCTAGCTCTATTTTCAGTTCTCTGTGCCCCTGGGCTATCTTCTCCCTTTCTTTCTCCCGTTAATACTGCAGGTCTGTCTTTTCCTGATTCAGTGGTTAGATACTGGCACAGAGCACCTGGTTTCTTCTTTTGCTGCGGTCCAGGGCAGGCACCACGTGTTGGTAGCACCTCTGAAGATCTTTGGTGGTATCGGGACCCTTGACACTCTGGACCCTGATGGCTGTAACAGTCTCCAAAGGCAGGGGTGGCCCGGGGTTGGCATCACCTTTGGCTGGACCTTCCTTTGAATCATGCTCTCCAATGTTGTTTGTCTTGGGGATCCCTCCCTTTTTGGTGTCCTTTGTTTTCTTGAATGTTGCAGGTCTGATGGCAGAATTCTGTCTGTGATCTGGCAGTTGTTTCTTGCCCACAGCTCTCTCACGGAGTCTGGTTGTTAAAGACATCTGAGCACTAGGATGGGAGAGATGGGCTGGCCACATTCCCAGGCTCTGGGTAATCCTCTATTCTCCCACTCACTGACTAGGCTGTAAGTTTCCTAATCCACTCCAAAGTCGCCTGAAGACTCTTGCTCACCACCCAGCCACCTCTAACTTCCTCAACTGCTGGTAGTGGTGTCAACCAACAGAGGAAATCTGGGTGCTACTGGACAGCATGGAATATGGGAGTGGCCACAATTCTTGTATCCCATTAGTTAGAAAGAACCATGAAAGAATGGAGGTGCAGTCAGAATCCTGTGATGCAGGCTGCAATAGGTGGAGTCAAGATGACAGTGGCTCCCCAGCCCCTTTCCAAGGAAACTCTGTCCAATTCAGTTGGAGACAAGAGGGTGACTTGCTTTAGCCGGATGGCTGCACAGATTGTTCTGTATGACTGTTTCTTGCCAATCTCGGAACTTGAATTCAAGGTCTGGGCACAGTCCATGAGCTGCTTTTGATCAAGGCTAGCCCTCTACCATACGGGTCTACTTATGGCTTTGTTGACACTGAACTTGGACAAGCGTTTCAAGGACTTTCCTGCCTACGGTGACTTTGACCATAATCCTCCTATACAGGCTTGTATCAAGGAGGACTGCTGAGAGCCATTGGTGCCTGCCTAATCATTGGTCTTGCTGATGTTTTGGGACAGACCAGTGAGTTCCCTATCCATAGGGAAAACATCCTATTCGTGTACATTTTAGATATATGATTTATATTTACATACGTATGTTGATTCTATATTACATTCAGTGTAGTTATTCATTTTATTTTTCATTTTGTTCATGTATTGACTATTTTATTGATTATTTTGACACATAGAACATTGATTACTTTGATTACATAGGATATAGGACTGCATATGTTTTCCACTTCATACCTGACACCCAAGACTTTTGCAGAAAAGTAAAACATGTGTCACCATCAGCTTCTTACTCCACGATTATTGTTTGGGAGTGCTGGCATGTGAATTCATGGCCTACAGGTCCAAATTCATGAATGGGTGAGTGTCAGCATGCCATCCTGGGGCAAAATGAGCTGACACAAACTATGCAGGACCTGAGATTGAGCCCCTGGGGTTGAGAAAATAAGAACAGATTGACACGCAGATGGTAGTGAAAGACCCCCTAACCCCCTGGGGTACTTTCTTTAACGGGAGGGCACCCCAAGAACCAAGACACCAAGCCAGCAGCTGCAATATGCAAGAGGAGTTTATTTGGTGTTTGTGCAAATGGGCTCTCTGTCCGAGGCCAGCGGTTACAGGCATTTTTAAAGACAAAGACCACAGGATTAGCATATAACACCAGGTGTCCCTGGGATTGGCCCGTTTAAAAGGTCACTATGTACTTTAGCAATTATTTTTTTACTACCTGGGGAAGTTTATAACACTCTTTGCAATAAGACAATTAGTGCAGACTGAGGTACTCACTCTGGGGGATAAGGGTTAGGAGATTTACAGTGTTTACAGGTTTGTGATTGATTAACAATTTGGCCTAGTCTGCAGAGCCCACCAGATGGCCCTTATCTTGAGCCCCCTAAACCAGGAATTTCTGCACAGGAATGCGGAGGAACATACTCTTTGTTCCTTATCTAGGGTCCCATTCAGCAATTTGGGGAATTTATTGTTAGCTCTTTATTTACGACTACAGAGCTTGTCTCAGGGCCGACACCTAGACCCCGAAGCTTTTTATTTATTTCCAGCGAGGGGAAGGGTCAGGGCTAGCGCAAGCAAGTTTACAGAAGCTAAAACAGCAGTTAGTATTTGTAAAAATATAACTCTAATTTTTAATCTTTCAGTAGTACATTAATAATATATGTTTTCACAAGTCAATACCTGACAAACATTAGACACTTATCTGGGCATTATGAAACTGAATGATGTTTTTGACCAATGTGATCATTAACACCCTCATTACTAGAAGGCAATCCTTCTCCCACTAGAAGGGAAACTTGCATTCCTGCTAGATAAAAATCCACCAAACTCCCTCATTCTCGGTAGGAAACTCTCTGTTCCTCTTGGTAGGAAACTCTTTATGTGTAGCTTGCCTTTTGTTTTTTCATTTTTGGTCAGTCTTGGGACTGAACTCTGGGCCTCGACACTCTTCCTCAGCTCTTCATCTCAAGGATAGCGCTCTACCACTTGAACCATAGCAACACTTCTGGCTTTCTCTGCTTATGTGGTGCTGAGGAATCGAACCCAGAGGCTCAAGCATGCAAGGCAAACACTCTACTGCTGAGCTACCTTCTCAACCCTTCATCTGAGTTTTTAGTTGACTCACTTGCCAATGTTGAATTCTTCTAAGTCCTTTGTACAGCTTTGGCCTTCAATCACCACACAAAATCTACCCTTTATAGATAATGTTGCTAGAATTAATTTTCCCATGCCATCCTTCTAGAGCACTTAATTTATGGGTTTAAAAAATCTTTTAGTATAATTAACAAATCTCTGTTGATCTTATTCTACTCTACATTTTATTTTTGCCAGTCCTGGTGCTCCCTGAGCTTCTTTTGCTCAAAGCTAGCACTCTACCAGTTGAGCCACAGTGCCACTTCCAGCCTTTTCTGTTTATCTAGTGCTGAGGAATAAAACCCAGGGCTTCATGCATGCTAGGAAAACAATTTAAAACTAAGCCATATTCCTAGCCTCCAAACTACATTTTATTTATACTAATTATACTAATTAATTTATACTAATTATACTGATTCCTAAGCTGCTATCTGGGGCCTGGCTTGAATTTTTGGAAACTTTTGGGGGAGGATCCTGAATAGTACCTATGTAAATATGAAATGAATGATCTTTTAGGGAAGGAGTCTCCCCTAACTAGTATAAAATGTTTGAGAATGGACAGGTGGATGAAATGCTAGGATGTAAGTGATGGCAAATTAAACCAAAGCACAGGTTCTACTCTAGTTGGCCAGAAAGGTCTCCAACACTGGTCCTCCACAATACCATCAGACATTTCCCCTGGCTATGTTTAGTGCTTACTGCTCAACTCTTCACAGGTTCGGCCTTCACTGCATCTTGATAAGTTTCCCAGAAATGCCACTTGTCCCCCGTACCTACAGAGGCAAGAGGTATAGATGGCCTTAGGAAGATATGATTTTTGTCTTAGATCCTCCTCTTGCAAACAGCAACAGCAGGGTCTTTCGAGTTTCCCCAAGCTGTGTTTGGCCAACAGATCATGCACTCCATGCCCTTGGGGGTCTGAGGTTCATTATAGTGGGAAGTGTACCACTTGTTTTTCTGGTCTCTGTGCCACACAATCTTTACATTAATGGTGAGCAGAATATTTAATCCATTTCACCCAAGCATTAATTTTTGTTGGTCATAGGACTTGAACTCTGGGCCTGGGCTCTGTCCCTGAGCTCTTCAGATCAAGGTGAAATAAAGTCCTACTAGTTGAGCCCAGAGCCAATTCCAGTTTTTTGGTGATTAATTGGAGATAAGAGTCTCAAGGACTTTTCTGCTCTGTCTGTATTTGAACCCCAATCTTCAGATCCTGAGTAGCTTGGATTGCAGGTGCATGTCACTGGCACCCAGATTTGGACTTGAATTTTAAGTTTACCCAGAAAGTTTGCTTCTTAAACTGAGGCTTCAATGCCATATATCCTTCAATCAGCTAGAGGATCAATCCAGGCTTCAGAGTCAAAGTAGGCAGCTGAAGGATTTTAGTGAATAAGACTTTTTTGAGTTCCCCTTTCAGCATATAAGATTTAAAACACACACATTCAAGCACTTATGCATAACAAATTTTTGTTTGGACAAGTGCACAGTATGGATCTCAATAATAAAAATTATCCATTATTTAATACTGTTCTGAGATCTTTTTCACCATTCTCCCAGTGGATTATCAGAAGCAGGTCCTTTGATCAATTTTCTTTGGTTCCTTAGGCCTAGAATTCTTATTCCCCATTTTAGCAGGTATCTTGAGATTTCAGTTTTTGGTGCACTAAATCCTATCTATTGTAAATTTCTTGTGCTCCCCTCTCATATTCAACTCTCCCCTTACTGGAGATTTCTCAAATATGGCTTCCTTCAGCTCCCACATTTTTATTCCTGGGCCAGAGAATGAAAACAAACATCAAGACTCAAGTTTTCTTTGTGCCTAAGACTCACTCAGCACATGAAAGTCCCCAACCAACAAGGTAATGTGCACTAGTCCAATTTTTCCTCTCATGGCCAATGCATGAGGTAACTTTTTATTGGGGTGCTTCCATCGGCCCTTTCCTGACATTGCTGATACACTTTCCATCATTAACCGCAATGGGTGGGTTTAACCCAACCTTGAGCTACCTCAACAAGGCAGGATGTGTCTCCTTCTAAAGGGTTCCCGCCTTGCATAACAAAGATTGTGGACAATACCCCAGATTATTGGGAATACTCCCATAGTGTAAGCCAATATCCCAAGAAAGACCAGCAAGTTGAAAGAAACTTAGCACGGCAAAGTTTAGTTCTGTTGAAGGGCATGTTATTGGCAGGAAGCCAATGAAGCAACCGTTCTGAGTAGGAAGTCTGAGTAGGAAGAAGGTTTTACCCCTAATGAGTTACTACTTCTGGTATTTATCAGAAGTTGTGTTCACAATCTTGCTCAATTGGCTCTTTTGAAGCTCAGCTGGCTAGTTTGAAAGGGGATCAGTTTCAGAGCAATCAATGAAACCAGGACAACAAATGCCAGAAATTGTTAGAAAATTCTTACTATGCTTGTGCTCTATGAATTAAACTATGCCTATGAGTTGAACCATGTCCCTAGAACGATTTTACTTACAGGATATACTTTAGTTAAAATAGCTTTTTGTAAGATTATGGCTACGTGTAGTCAATGCTTTCCTTCAAGCAATCACTTTCACAAAAAAATATTCTATCTCCTACACAGTCCCTTCCCAGACAGAATTTATTATCAGCAGCTTCCTCTTAGGAATGGAGGCTTTTGAGCTTCCAGTTGAAAACACCTTATTCACATATTGCTTTGGCTCCCTTAGGCAAACTCACCTCAGCAAGTGGTTATGAAACCAACCGCTGTGTGTGGCTGCTTTATTATAAAGAACCTATCTGGTACTTCTGCTCTTAATGCTAATAGAAAGAGGAAAGCCTGCTCTCTCTGGAGGCACGTAGCTATGGATTTAAGCACACATATTGAACCCTGAGCACAGGACACAGATTAGACTGCAGTATTTTCAGAGCCATAGATGAATCAGCCAGATCCCAGATGCTTGGCTGAGCATAGGGCACACTTCTGGTGCCACATTTCTGAAGTAAAGCAGTTCTAAGCTGCCAAGACATTATGGTAGGAAGAGGCCTGAGGGAGAATTCTTGGTGGGAAGGAGAAGGGGAAAGTTTGGATTTAGGTTTTAGAAAATGCAAGCCACTTTCTGAATTGCTTGAGGCATCGAGCAGATCAACATGTTTACTAGCCCTCTAGATGCAGAGTATGAGTACACTTCCCACAGTTTACACTCAATCCTTCCTGTCTGGCAGCCTTCAATTCCCTCTTGCAGGAGTTAAGCAGTTTTTAAGAAAGCAAAAGTCAGTGAACGTGATCTAGCTAGTGAAGGAAGCATATCCTTTGGCTGTACAATAGATCGATTTCTATCTCAGAACAAGAGGAAGAGAAGAAACTGGTAATGACATTTTGATGAACAAATGAAAGAAAAAATTATAAAAGGAGTGATATTGATCAAGTTGCATTGTATTTATTTTCTGACTTGTTGAATGATGACCCTTGCTACAACTACTTAAAGGAATATATATATATATATATATATGTATATATATATATATATATATATATATATATATATGCAATACTATGTATTTTTTGTGAGTGCATCTCAATCCACAGTGTAAGTATCTTAAAGATAGGAAAAATCCAATGATCATAAAAATGCAACTAGTAATGGTTTAGTCTCTTATCTGTTGAAAGCCCAGAGGAAGACAGTATAGGCATGAAGATTCCAAGAAGATGGAGGCATACCCCAGCATTAGGATATAGCCCTCACTGTCTTGGCCCAAAGTGACCCCTAAATTGCCAGTAATCACTTCCAAGTTCCAGGAAGTGAGATGAACGAACAGAAAGAAGGAAATCAAGAAATACAGAACATGTGAGGACTAGCCTTAAAGCAATATCCTAGATGTTATCAGGTAACATTTTTATCTGTATTATCTAAATATTATCACTATTGGGAAATGTTATCACTATTTTACTTACCCTAGACTTCAGTTAAATCTATTGATTCAGAAAGAAGGGTGGATATTATGGTAAGCACCTGAGATGTTTTGCTATGTATATCAAGGGCTCTAGAACTCGTGTGTAATGTTTTACTATTTTGTATGAGGAATAGTTGATGCATTTTATCTGCAACTAGAAACTGCTTTCAAGCATAAGAAAAATAAGAAACATATTTCATATGCTACATATGCTCTTATATATTGAAAATGCGTATGAAAACATCCAAATTAAGGCACATTGACAATCTATTTTGAACTAACGGGGTGATTTCCCTGAGCATACTCTCATTACATTAAAGAAAATCTGCACTCAATGGAGGGAAGCCAGAAGGAGGAACACAATGAGTGGAACTCAGAACAACACGCAACAAGAGGCCCATCAGCTCCACTGGTCATAGAAGGAAAAGAACTAAGCAATCCTAAGACAGTAATTGGAAGGGAGAAATAAGAGGGAAACCGGGAATAATCTACACTATACAAAAGGCAAGAAATGTAAACATCACCTGATATGGAAGAAATACTTGGTATTGTCAAAGCTCATAGAATTCACAAACTTTATAGACCATGAAAATGATAATTTTCCTTGTACGGTTAAAATATTTTTGTGACTTTTACTAAGTATCATGATTCCACAATGCTGTGAATTATGTGAGTATTATGTAATCACCTATCTCAATTTTTTCTAAAAGTGGGAGAAGGGTTGGGTTGAGTGGGATGGGTGATTATGTTGTCAGATACATCGTATTCATATACTGTTGTGCAGAATGGGAACTTGTTTGTACAACTACTTAAAGATAATACTAATAAAAACATGTTTAATAAACAACCTCACAGGGGCTAGGAAGGTGGCTCAGTGGTAGAGTGCTTGTCTTGCATGCATGAGGCCCTCGGTTTGATTCCCCAGCACCACAGAAGCAAAAAGAAAAAAAGCCAGAAGTAGTGCTGTGGCTCAAGTTGTAGAGCACTAGCCTTGAGCTGAAATGCTGAGGGAAAATGCCCAGGCCCAGAGTTCAGGACCCACGAGTGAAGCCCCCCCCCCAAAGAAAACCCTCACATACTTAAATGAGATATAGTTTTGAACACAGGTTTATAGAATGCTGACAATTTAAATTGTTTCTCAGCCTGTTGTTGTTTTTTTCCTTTTTTTCAATAATTGTGTTCAAATGCAAACAACTTAAAATGTAAATGTATTATCTTTTTTAAATTCTGTATTAGCTTTACCTAGTTAAATAAGTGTATTTCATTTTGATATATCTACATAGGCATACAATGTCCGTTGATTATACTTACCTCTTCATCATTCTCCTTCTCCTCTCCCAGGTTTGTTTTTTATTATTTTAATCATTTTAAGAATATAGCATAGTTGTAGTAAGTACATTTACAATATTGTATACGATCAGTGTTCACACTTTTCATCCTCCAAAATTCAAATTGTATATTCAGTAAAACAATTTTCCACTCTCCTCTGCTTCAAGATATGCATCAAGTACGATTTTGCTTCCTGTCTCTATCAATTTGACTGTTCTAAATAACTGATGTAAGTAGAATCATGTAATATTAGATCTTTTTATGACTGGCTTATTTCACTTAGCACAGTGTCCCAAAGATTCATGCATAATATAGCAGTTGTCAAAACATAATTCTATTTAAAGTTGAAATAATATACTTCTGTGGGTATAAACCACATTTGCCTTAGCTATTCATTAGTTGATGGCCACTTGGATTGCCTCCAGGTTTTGAGTATTGTACAAAATGAATATGAGAGTACAAGGATCTCTTCCAGACCTTGCTTTTAGATCTTTAGAGTATATACCCAGAAATGGAGTAATTGGATCATATCAAAATTCTCTTTTCTTCTTTTTTTATTTTCTGTCATGGGGCTTTAACTCAGGTCAGGGCCACTGTCCCTGAACTTTTCCTCAAGACTAGTGTTTTACCACTTTAAACCACAGATCCACTTCCAGTTTTCTCCCCAGGCTGGCTTTGAACCACTATCCTTTTATTTCAGCCCCTGTCCTGAGTGGTTAGGATGACAAGTATGAATAATCCTGTTATAAATTGTTTGAAGAGATGCTCTACTTTTCCCATAGAGGGGTTCTAATTTTACCACACTTTTGTCAACATTGTTATTTTATTTTATTGTAGTTATCCTGCCTAATTCATATGAAGCGGTAGTTTTCTTCATTATGTTGACTAACACTTTCTGGTGATTAGTGATATTAAACACCTTCGTGGGCTGGTTAACACTTTGACTTTCTACCATTCTGTGTTGTTTAATGGACACTGTTGATTGCATCCTTTGTTGCCTCCCGATTTGTGTTTTCCCACAATGAATGACCCTACTCTGATGTCAGTTTCCAGTATGTCTTCTGGTCCTGTATCTACAAACCATCATATTGATTTGTACCCCTGTTATTGTAACAGTGAACTAAAGATACAAAGTTATGCTCTGGTCACCTATCTACTTCCACTTTTGGATCTCTCTCCCTCAGCTTTTAGTAATGGCCTTGGGGCATATCCAAAACTTACTAGGTCCTTAAAACCTGTAGAAACTTAAAGCCCCTATATTTAGTTATTTCTAATGGAAATACGTGACATCCAATTTCCCTTTTTTTTCCTTTTTGTACGTTTTTGATTGTAAAAATAGTGTACAGGTGTTACAGTTACATGAGTAAGGTACTGAGTACATTACCTATCGAGCACTGTTGCCTCTTCCAGGCAAATAAGATGAAAATTGAGAGCTTTTTAATATAAAAGCACACCAAAACTCTAGATATATATTTTTATTCATATGAGTATTTAGAATTGTGTGAAGCTAGAGATATAACCTACTTGCAAGTTAATAATGAACTTGTCACATTTTCGTGTATGCTAGAAGATTTATGATACTCTTGGGTTAGAGGCAAAAAGGAGTTAATTTGTATGAAAATTGTGAAAGCCAGTGAGATATGTGTGGGTATGTGTGTGTATTTATATATTTGAAGTGAATCTCCCTCAGTGCCACGGAGTGAAGTAAAGATGGCCATGTGAAACCTATACAAACAATAGGTTCTGACTTTGAGCAACTTCAATCTATATAATAAGACACAGACATACCTGAACTTTACGCTGGAGGATGACAATAGCTTAGAAATAGCTTATGAAAATATTCTTGCAAATATACTATAGAATATAGAGCAGCTAGTGTTCACTTGAAGGTATGCAAATACTTGAGACTGCCATGAAATTATTCTTTTTCTTTTGTTTCTTGAAGGTTCCTAGCTACCAAGACAGATACATATTTCTCCTAATAAGTACATAGCTCTCCTTAAAAATGAGGCTTGACAATTTTTCGAGAATACTTATTCTTTTTCTAGCTCTAAGCCTTAAGATGAAATAAAGATTTCAATCCTATCTAGAGTACAATTCAACAAAAGAAATAGATGGAGTTCAAATTTTACACATCTAGAAGTTTTTCTTTTAAAGACATTTCTTAATGCAGGTGTGGAAGAAATTAAGGAAAAAATAGGTCCATGAATATATTTTAAGAAGATAGTTTATGTATTTTAACAGTACTAAAGGATTACATTTCTGTTTTTTAGTGTGTAAATATCTATAGTATGTGCAAAGAACCAAAGTTCATTCCAGGGCTTATCATGGAATAGAATGTAGCAAATTTTGTATATATTATTTGTATATTTATAGAATTCACCTGTCTCACTTCTCTCCCATTTTCATAAACAGAGCACCTCTTTGACATAATGAAAAACAAACATTATATTTCTACCTACTACAGGATTCTACACACTTTGCTGTCTGCTAAATATAGAAAAGACTCCTGCACAATCCTCATTTTCAAGGAACAATTTTCAGAAACCCAAGTAGCTTATGTATATCTCATACCCCTTTCTTCCCAGCTGTCAAACTAGGTGAGTGATGACTGAATTCTATAAGACATAAAAGCTCAGATAATTCAGAGGCATGCAGTTAGTATCCAATAGAATCTTCTTCACTTGGATATATATTATCACCATCTTTGTGAGAACTTCAGCTTCCTTATTTGAAAACTGCACTGTCCAGTTAACAGAGTAGATGAATCTCATTATTTAAAATTTCATTTAACTGAAATTGGAAGGATTAATTTCTCAGACACTATTAACGTTTGAGATTCTGTAGCCACATATAGCCAGTGGCTAGTCTGTTAGAAAACGCATATATAGAATATTTCTGTTATCAAAGATGTTTCTGTTAAAACTGTTTTAGAGTGTGTTTCTGCTTGTTAAGAAATAGTCCATCTTCCTAAACTACATATGCTCCATAGCTGGTACTCAGACTGAAGATCAGACCACAAATTCTAGAAACCCATCAAGTTAAGATATAGATATAAATTGTTCTACATAGGCACATTTATTTGTGAGGAGGAAGAGGATCAAACAGTCAACGTCAGCATAATCAACTCTCTCAACTCTAGGAATGAATAGATGAAAAATTTAGCAATTCTTTGCAGCATTGCTTCTGTGATTGGAATTGGCTGTGGTATTCTCAATGGTGATTTTGTTGGAAAGTATAAATGTGTTAATTATCACATTAGCTTACAGAAGAATTAGGATCTGTGCTTGTAAATGTCATTTGGTATTTACACATGACATTTTAATTTTGCCTGGTATCAGTACACCACAAATATCTTTATATGGTTTCTGAGGTGTTATTTTTTTTTACATTTTTTATTGTGAAAATACCGTACAGAGGTTTTACAATTACTTGAGCAAGGTAATGAGCTCATTTCTTATCAAGCACTGTTGCCTCCTCCTTTGTTTCCCCTTATGATCCCTTCTTATCTCCCCCTTCCCCAGCCCCATGTCTCCCCTTGCGCCAAAGTTGTAAAGGCCGTTTTTTGACATAACGTCTTGTACATCTCACTGTTGCAATGAATCCACTTGTAACCCTAATAAACAATTTTTCCCTTCCCCTCCACATACTATACCAACATCAATTACAGTGAAAACAGGTGTTGTACCAGGGGAGAGGACATAAAAAGCAACAAAGGAATCATCTTAATTATGTTAGAAACAATAACAAGAAAGAAAAAGCATTTGAGTACTTATCTGGGGTTCATTTCACCTAATATCAACTTATCTGACTGTTTCTGCTTGTCTGAGACATGTACTAGTTATTGTAAATAAGGGAAACCATGGGACCTATGTTTCTTTGGGCCTGGCTTACTTTACTTAATATAATTTTTTCCAAGTCTTTCTATTTCCTAACAAATGGGACAATGTCATTCAATCAACTCCAAATTTATCAAAGACCCCGGAGTCAAAGCAGACACCCTGAAAACATTACAGGACGGAATAGGAGATACCCTTGGTCTGAGTTGTTTTTTTAATTAATTTTTATTCTTCTTACAGCAGGCATTTAAGAAATGAGTGGAAAACTTAAGACTTTCTTGTGTTTTATAGTCCCATTATTACTCAGTAAGCTTAATAAAGAAAGAGAATCCATAAACTATGTGAACAAATTGTATCTCCAACCACCCTTTTGTTAATTACTGGAGCTAAGAGAACTGGCTCCCCAGAATCTGAACTTCAGAATTCAAGAATGAGATGGGAATAAGACAAGGAAAGAGAGACATAGTAATTCACACTGGAGTTGCTTTGCTGTCACAATGAACACCTGTTCTCAGACAATCTTTTTGATTCCCACATTTAGCTTTTATTTGTGCTTTTTTATTAGCATGACAAATATAACTGACTTTCCCAGATTTAGAGTTGGAAATTTGTGGGACACATTCCTTTATTATGTAATCTTTCATAAAATTGTGTATCATTACTTTGGCTTTTGGTGCCTTTTCCATCCTTGTTGCAAGTATGTATTTCTACAAATGGAGACTTTGGTTCATCATCATGATTAAATTATGAGGATTTGAGAGATTGTGTGATTTGTTATAGAAGTAAGGTATTATGAGTAGGACCCTTTGGTCCATGTTTACATTTCTTCGTGGAATTTTTATTGGGGTCCTTACTCATGGACTCATGTGTAAGTAATTCTTCCAATATTCCAGTATAATCCAGTAGAGTGGGACAATGAATTGGAAATTTAAAACATGCCTATAATTCTTTGAAAATATACTTTTAAATGTAATATCATAAATAAAAGCTTTGTTTTGTTTTTTTGTAATTTTAATATTATAGTCAAGGTTATGTACAGATTGGTTACACTTACATAAGTAAAGCACTTATAACATTTCTTGTGTAACTTGTTACACCCTCCCTCATTTTCTTCTTCTTTCCCTGGCTCTCTCAATCCCACCGCCGAAGTTGTACAGATCATTTCCAACATATTGTCACTTTTGATTTCCATTAAGTAAATTTTTGTGCTGTTCCCAAATTGTGCCTACAATTTGGGTTTATATATCTGTTTGATTATTCATTTGTTTATTGCCAAAACTGGAGTTTGAATTCAGAGCCTGCACATTGTTCTCTGTGTTTTTTCCACCTCAGTGCTAGCCACAGTTCCACTTCTGGCATTTTGGTAGTTGAATGGACTTTCTCTGGGAGCTGCCTTTGAACCATGATCCTCAAATCTCACCCTTGTGAGTAGGTAGGATTACAGGTGTGAGCCTACTTTATACTTTGACTTTTCATCTCGTTGTATCATGCATATATTTCCTACCCAATAACATCCTTAGAAATTTCATACTGTTCTAAGAGCATCACTTATAATGATTATATGGGAGTCCAATGTTTATAAATTCCATAATTAATTGAACTGTTTTTATTACTGAAAATCTTTGCTGCCTCCAAAATATTATATGTATCATCAAAGTTCTATTGGATTTTTCACTCTAGTATTCATTTTTTATAGAAAAGTATCTGCTCGTTAGAAAGAACCAAATACAAACTTTCTTCTTACATAATGATCCATCTTAACTTGGCTCATCTAAAACAGTAAGTTACTCCTCCCTGTGAATTTATTCTTTTTCCCAGCATGTAGTTCCAATTTTGTAAGTTTTACCCAACTTACCCACTATTAACTTTGTCTGAAATGACTCTTGCTATCATTCAGTTTTTGTAAAAACCTTTTCCATGGTATTTCTTCAATAGGAAGCCATATTTAAATAATAGCAACTTATTGTCTTCATTTCCACGGGTATCTGCATTTCAGTCTGGAACAGGATTTTATTTTAATGGAAGAATCAGAGCATCATTTGGAAGGTAGAGATTACACTTATGAACAGAATTTGATCTTTCATTGCTTATTTCTGTTTTGGAATTTGAAGGCTAAAGATTACCAACTCATATATCCTCTGTTGTCACTGTATTTGATTCCGGTTCCCTGCATCTTGTATATACAGTTTTCTAATTTGGGGAGGGGAAGATAACAAAATGCTGAAACAAGGATAGTGGTTGACCAATTGTAACAGTGAGATGTACAATACACTATGATGAAACTGAACTTCACAACTTCAGGATACGGAGAAGGAAGAGTTAGGGAAGTAAGGAGAAAGAGGAATGTAGGAGGAAAACAAAGGATGGAGTAACAATGCTCAACGGGAAATGTACTCATTACCTTACTCATGTAACTGTAACCCCTCTATACAATATTTTACAATAAAAATATTTTAAAAGATTACCAGCTCATACTCCCACAGTTTACTTGCTTCATATGGCTGGAAAGGGGAAACCAAAAAGACAGCAACTTTCAATATATATTGTCTATTTTTGTAATACCAAGATGCCAAATGCAGTGCCACGTGCACAGGAACCCAGAGTACAGTCATTAAGCTTTAGAATTCTGAGTTGTTCGCTTTGGCTAGAAATCTCTTAATTTTATTATACACAATATGCAGAAATGTCCTGAAAATTATTCATGCAGAAAAACCTTTCCTACAAAATCAGGAAAATTTGACCAAGTCAAAAAGAGTAAAATAACACAAGAAGAATTCTATTCCTGTTTATATAAAAGCTGGGATTCAACATGGGTCTACTAATAGTCTGAAGAAGACAAACAATTATTTAAGTGAGTTGTTATTATAAATGTAATGATATATGAACTCTGCCTGGGGAGTTGAAAAAAATCCTTCCTGCACAGTGTCTTGATACATAGGAATGGAGAAAACAAATATTCTGTAAAATGATGAAAAACTTAGGAAGTTCAGTATTCTCCAAATATTATGACCAAGGAATGTAAGGTATCACGAACAAGGTGAGTTTGAGAGTGAAATTGGAGAGATGGAAATGGCCATATAGCTTGGTGTTATGGCAATTTCTTAATATGCACAGGGCCCTGGGTTCAATCCCCAGCAATAAAAATGAAGGAAGGAAGAGACCAAGAAAGATTTGTGAGGTAGGCCTAGCATCATCATAGAAGTTTTATTCTCTTCTCTTTTTTTATTTTTTGGTTGGTCATGAGGTTGAACTCTGGGTTTTGGGGCTTTCCATGTGCTCTTCAGCTCAAGGCTAGGGCTCTACGACTTCAGCCACAATGCCACTTCCGTTTTATAATGGTTTATTGGAGATAAGAAACTCATGAACTTTCCTGCTTGGGCTGGCTTTGAATGATGATCCTCAGATCTCAGCCTCCTGACAAGCTAGGATTACATGCTTGAGCCACTGGTGCCTGTCTACAAGTTTTATTCTCTAGCCCAGGATTTCATACTGTTAATTACACATTATTACTGCATGGGAGATTTTAAAAGTACCGTTGCCCAATTCTCAGGTGTTTTATCTGAGTGGGAACAGACGTATCAACTTAAGCTGAAATGACATGGTGGCACCAGTAAAGCACCCAGGATAAAGATATCATGGTAGCATATAAGAGTGTAGAACTTGAAAAAATTTCTGTGAGCAGAAAAATAAGTGCACATAGTATGTTAGCCTATGTATGATTATAGATCAGTCTGAGTTTAAATGAACCAATATACCAGTTTTGCAACCTCTTTTTAAACCTCAGTTTCCTATTTTGGACATGGAAGCCCATGAGACTAGTGCAAGAGTGTTCATAAAGTGTTTTCTGGCTATGCATTTTAAAATTTATTATAACTACCATTAGTTGATTTGTTGATATAGTGTAAATTTGCACTAGGTGCTGATGAGCAAAGCGGAAGATGATGAAGTGTCCTGTCTTAGGTCTCTTGGGTACTTGATGTCATTCCTTACACTCCAAAATTTGTGAAGTCAGAATTGGACAAAAGGGTACTTTTAAACGTTTCTCTATGGAGATTTAGCCTTTTTCAATATCAGAAGGACTCTGGAAAGATGGAAAAATGAAATAGAGAAACTGGCGCTGGGAAGGTGTCTCAGTAGTAGAGTGCTTGCCTTGCAAGCATGAGGCCCTGGGTTCAATTCCTCAGCACCACATAATTAGAAAAAGCCGGATTTGGGGCCTAGGCTTAAGTGATAGAGCGTTGGTCTACAACTGAAGAACTGGGGAACAGTGCCCTGGCCCAGATTTGAGGCCGCACAACCAAAAGAAAGAAAGAAAGAAAGAAAGAAAGAAAGAAAGAAAGAAAGAAAGAAAGAAAGAAAGAAAGAAAGAAAGAAAGAAAGAAAGAAAGAAAGAAAGAAAGAAAGAAAGAAAGAAAAAAGAAACCACAACAGTCCTTTTCAGCTGGCTTACTGTCAGTCCTTTTGACGTATGATGACAAATTACCAGACACTGAATTGCTTATAAACAACAAATTTATTTCTCCAATCTGGAGCCTGTAGGTCCAAGATTACAATGCCAGCATAGTCAGGATTTTTTATTTCTGAGTGAGGCCCTGTTTTAAAGTTCAGGAGTGAAATCTAATTGGTTTTGTTTATTTAAATCCAATTCATGACGTTTTGCTTGCATGACTTAATTAGCATCCATGTACACACAAAGGCCCACTTCTATAACATTACATTTGAGATAGAATTTCGATATGTGAAACTGGATGAAGGGAGTAAATAAATGTATTGTACATATACATTCTTTTCTTTTCCTATAAGATTGTGGATCTAAGAACAGTAAGATCCAGACATTGAATGATCTCAAAGCTGAATCTTAGCCATTCTATGATTCTGGAATTTTATATTGATCTGGATTATTTAATTCTCTGCCTTCACTACAAGTTTATTTGGAGAATACATATGATAATTACACTAAGTGAGAAGTTTAGGGAATTATTTCATATTGTTCACTTTTAATTTTTTGGTAAATACTTGGATTCAAATTCAGACCCTGGCATTTGCCAAGCAGGCACCATACCACTTGATTCATGCCACATCCAGAAATTTTTGCTTCGATTATTTTTGAGATAGAACCTTGCATTTGTTTATTCCTAGGATAACTGGATAGTGAACTTCCTAGTTGTATGTCCAACATAGGTAGGATGACAGCCACACATTGGCACAACCAGCTTTTATTGTTTGAGAAGAAGGTCTCTTGTATGTCTTCCAGCTTGACCTTGAACAGTGACTATCCATATTTCCATTTTCAGAGTAGCTAGGATTATAGGTATAAACCACCTCATTTGGTTTGTCTTATTTATGTTTATGAAAGTTCTGACAGTATGAGAAAATTCTCAAAAAGTTTACTAACCATTCCCAGATTCTAGATGATCCACTTATATTTATTCTGTCACAAACACAGTTTGTAATATTGCACATCAAGAATACAAATATGTATTGCTAATCCCAATTTAAAGAGTTGTGATGATCTAATTTCTATGTGTGGATTTTTTTCCTGGCAAAACATCCTGAGTACATAGGCCAAAAATTTAATAGTCCTACAAGCAAAAATTACTTCTAGTATGATCAACAGTTTGCAAATAAGGGTTCCATGCCTGTGGAGGAGAGAGATCACAGGGCAATTCCCTGCTGTGAACCTATAATAAATCTGCACTTTTCAAAATAGCAGAATGGTGAATTTTATTAAAATTATTATATGGGAACTATCTTGACCTGATAAAGATTACTGCATTAGAATGAAAATATTCCCAGTTGTTCTGAAGTCAGGCAAAGATGTCATCCATTTGTATTCAAACACATAGCAGGCATTTTTGCTAATATAATGAAGAAAAATATAAAGTTCTTCACAAATAGCTTATATATATATATATATATATACATATATATGTATATATATATATATATATATATATATATATAGGACTCTTAAACACACGGATAAGACAATAAATAACCCAATTAAGAAGATTCAGAGAGAAGGCAAATAAGCACACCCAAAACCCATACATTACAAGAATATTATAGAAATTCTTCTCAAATGTGTTCAGATAATGTTTTCTGGAATGTAAGGAATGTAAATAATTTCACTATCTTGATTCTTCCAATAATAATTTTCAACAATGCATAAAGAACTTCAGAATTCATGGAATTTTTATTTCATGTTCTGTGCATAGCACTTTACAAAAGGTATATTCTTTATTTCTAGAAAACACCAATATTTTTACCTGTTTACAGGAATGAAACAACACATGACAAGTATAAGAAACATGTCCAATAGCACCCAGCTAGCACAAAAATTTAAGTGTTAGTATAGTCACCGGGTTTGCAAATCATGAATTGAATTTGAGCCATGATTCTGGTTTCTGCTCAGTCTCAGTTGTCATTTACACATCAGCCTTCAGCAACACACGAAGTCTCCCCATGCCTCCATTTCTGTATTTTGAAAATGAAGATAACATCCTCCTAACGCTAGATGATGAGATATGTAACACCATCAGATGAAACAGAACACACATTTGCATTGTTGGAATTTATCCAACAATTGTTGAATAGCTTCTATAAAATCTATGAAACAATTGTCTTACAGCTTTTATCAAAATAACAACCATAATTTTACTGTCTAAAAATCTTGCTTAAAAGTGTATCCCAAATTCTAAAAGAATTTACCCTAATTTTTAAAATTGATATAAAATCAACTCAATCATTCCTCACATTCTGACGCATAGCTATGAAGTGCATTTTCATGAAACCATTACCTCTCCTTTTGAGCTCATTGAACTCAGATTTACAGAGTTGTTCTGTAACAAAACGAGTTGTAAAGAATTTCTTGTGAATTCCCCAAATAATGGTATTCGTCTGTGTAAATGACTTCACAAAACTTTTAAGGCAATTGAAGAAGGAAATTGTAGCCAAAAAATGCATAGAAAATATCTTGAAAATTGTATCATAATCTTTTTCCTTTTCTTGTTTCTTTTTTTTTTCAGGAGAAGGGATTGAAATCAGGGTCTCAAATTTCCTGGATAATTGCTCTTGATCCATACACCTAGCACTTTGTTGAGCTTTAGATTTCTTTTCAGATAGTTTCTTATTAACTGCCTAGACTGGCCTCAAAACATTATCCTCCTACTTTTGCCTCTCTTATAAACATGTGGCACCAGTTTGTTTTAAATATTGAATTACCTGTATCACATTTTTACCATACAAACAGCAAACCTCCTATACTTTCCACTGTCTAGCTCTTAAGTAGTTAGAATTGTAGGCATGTACCACTATATCAAGCTGAATTTTTCTAAAAAGAAATCTTTAGTAGCTCTGATAACAAAGAAATATTCACTAACTTCTATTTAGTCTCCAATTGTCTGCCTCTGTAACTTCTTTCTCATTTTTCTCCTCACTGAAGACAGTAAGTTTGTGATAAGTTCAGTTTTGTTAATGCTTTCAAAATATTCCTTTTTATTTTATTTTATTTTTTTTATATTTTATTTATTTTATTTGAGAACATACTGTACAGAGGGGTTACAATTACATGGGCAGGATAATGCATACATTTCTTACCAAGCATTGCAGCCTCCTCCTTTGTTTACCCTTCACCTCCCTTCCCAGCCTCCCCCCTCCCCCCTACCCAATCATACCCCCTCCCTCCCCACACCGACATTGTAAAGCTGGTTTTGACATGACATTTTGTACTTCTCATTGTTGCAACAGGTCCACATGAATCCTTAAACGACTTGTTTGTCCCCATCTCCTCCACATGTTATACTGACATCAAATATAGTGAAAGCGGGGGTTACACTGTGGAGGAGAGACATACAAAGCAACAAAGAAATAATCTTATAAATGCGTTAGAAACACATGCATGAAAGAAACGAAAACATTAAAATACATATTCTACATTCTTCATGCCTCATGTTCCATATCATAGTGATTTTCCTTAGCAAAAATATTTGTCTCAGCCTGGAGAGGTGACTGATGCCTACATCCCGAGGTACTCTGGAGGCTGAGATGCAAAGATTTTAGTTGGAAGCCAGCCAAGTATTTTCTATCTAAAAGGAAACTGTATGCATCCTAGTATCATAAAAATCATTATCTCATATTTGTTATAATAACATTTTACAAATTTAAGGTTATTCATTTGATAACTTTAATAGAAACAAGAAATACACATCAATTTCTCTCAGGAAATCCAAGTCATTCATGACAACCCTAACTTGTTTCAGGAAAGAGATAAAATCTCGTTCAGAGAACATAACTAAGTGCCATTGTTACATTCTCCTTTCTGTCCCTATCAAAGATGATTCAGAGGAAACAGACCTAAACAGATATGAGTCCTGGAATATATTATAAATGCCAGCATTGAATGATCTCTCTATGGTAAGAAAGACAATCCACAAATTTTCACTCACCTAAACAACCCATCATGTTGCTTTGCTCTGAGCCTGGATGAGTTTTCTTATTTGTCCTTCTGTGGCACTGAAGGTGTGTATCTTTTTCTACATTCGGTCTATATGGAGTCCTATTTCCTCTTGCAAACATTCTGAGAAGCTCTTCCCAGGCCACAAGAAGTACAGATTAATTATTCATTCCTCACAGCTCTCCTGTCCTGAAAAACTGTTTACTGAACAAAATGGAACAATGATTGCACAATGATATAAACCTGAGTGAGCATTATCACACTAGTCATAACACCAGAAAAAAACAAGGGTGTTTTCTCATAAGATCAAAATATGCTAGTTTTATATGCATGATTTATGCGTTCAAAATACAATTAAGTAATTCACTATCCTGGAAATGATTGGCGAGACCTAAGAGTTAAATGTCTTAAAAGCTAAAGACAAGGTTTTTGTGAGTTTTATCCAAAGGGAGGGAAGAAAGTTAAAATCCATAGTTTATTTTGTAGAATCAAAGTGGTAATACAAAATGAGAATGACAAAAAATCTCGGCCCAGTCTAGATCTCCGGTGCTTCCCTCAGCATGGTACTTTCTGTCTTTTCTGGACGTGGTTAGGTCCACCTGCCCAGTGGATCAGTTGTCTTCAAGGCATCTTGGTCCTGAATTGGGACTTGTATTACCCAGTGGTGGTTGGGACCTGGCCAAGGACAGGACACAGACCACTTCCATGGAATGACTTCTTTGCCAAGCATGTAAGTAGGATTACAAGTGGAATTTCTCTGAATTTATTTCCAGAAGGCAATCACTGAACCAAAAGGAAAGGCCAAACAAACTCCTTCTCCCCTCCTCCAATCCTCCCTTCCTCCCTCCTTGGGAAAGAGCAAAATAATTTTGCAGATTTTGGTACACACACAAATCACCCACCATCTCCCCTGGTAAACTAGGTTGCAAGTGACTAAGTTATGTAATTCCATTATGCCCCACTCATTATTCTGGACAACATCTTCAGGTTGTTTGGTGCTTTCTTTTTTTTTTTCTTTTTGTTGGTCGTTGGGTTGAATTTCAGCTCGAGCCAAGCTCTCTACCACTTGAGCCACAGTGCCACTCCCTGTTTTCTCGTGGTTAGTTGGAGATCAGTATCTGACAGACTTTCCTGCTAGGGCTTGCTTTGAATCATGAATTATTTTTTGTAAGTTTTTTATTGTAAAAATGCTGTACATAGGGGTTACAGTTACATGAACAAGGCAATGAGTGCATTTCCTATTGAGCATTGTTGCCTCCTTCTTTGTTTTCCCCCTACCACTCCTTCCCTCCCACCTCTACAACTAAAACCCCTCCCCTACTGAAGTTGTAAAGTTCATTTTCCTTTAAAAATATATGTATGTAGATACATATATATGCGAATATATAGGTATATATATATATATATATATATATATATAATAAAAATGCTGTAGAGAGGGGTTACAGGTACATAAGTATGGTAATGAGTACATTCCATAGCAAGCATTTAACTCTTCCTTTGTTTTCCCCCTACCATCATTTCCCTCCCCCCTCCCCAACAACTCCTGACCCCCCCTACATTGTAAAGTTCATTTTTTAACTTAGTGTCCTGTACATCTTGTCATCACAATAGGTCAGCCTGCATCCTCATTTAAACGTTCCCCAATATCCTTTCCACTCCCCAAATTACAAAAATGTATGTACAAGGTGCAGAACACCAGTATCAGATCCAGTGAAAACAGGGGTTACACGGGCGGGGAAGAACATACAAAAGAAACAAAAGATTCACATAGTGCATTTTAAGTACATTATAAAACACTAGCAATAAAGACAAAACCACTCTGTCCCTGTCTTGGGTTACATTTTGCTTCACATTATCTCATGTGTTCGTGTGTACATAGCCTTTGAACTTCTCTGCTTTTTCTAGACCTGTGCTAGTAATTGCAAACAAGGGAAACCATGGAAACTATGTTTCTTTGGGCCTGGCTTACTTAAGTTAATATAATTTTTTCCAAGTCTTTTCAATTCCTAACAAATGAGGCAATGTCATTCTTTCTGATGGAGGCATAGAATTTCATTGTATATATTTATACCACATTTTCTTGATCCATTCATATACTGAGGGGCATTTGGGTTGGTTCCCTATCTTAGCTATGGTAAATAATGCTGTGATAAACATGATTGTGCTGGTAGCTTTGGTATTACCCTGTTTGTGATTGTTTGGGTAAAATCCCAAAAGTGGGATTGCTGGGCCAAATTGGAGCTCTACATGGAGTCTTTTTTTTTTTTGTCGTTTGTGAGGCTTGAACTCTGGGCCTGGGCTCTGTCCCACAACTCTTCAGCTCAAGGCAGGGCTCTACCATTTGAATGACAGCGCCACTTCTAGTTTTCTAGTGGTTTATTGTAGATAGGATTCTCATGGTCTTTCCTGCACGGGCTGGCTTTGAACCACGATCCTCAGATCTCAGCCTCAGTAGGTAGGATTACAAGCGTAAGCCACCAGTGCCCTGCAATATGAAGTCTTTTGAGGAACCTCCATACTGCTTTCCAGAGTGTTTCAACAAGTTTACACTCCCACCAAAATGCAGTAGGGTTCTCCTCTAGCAACATGGCCACCAGCATCTGTTACTAAATTTCCTGATTATAGCCATTCTAATTGGGATGAAGTGGAATCTCAGCGTTATCTTGATTTGTATTTCCTTTTTGGGGGGGTAATTTAATTTAATTTTTTTGTGAACATATTCTACAGAGGGGTTACAATTACATGGGCAGGATAATGTGTACATTTCTTATCAAGCATTGCAGCCTCCTCCTTTGTTTACCCTTCACATCCCTTCCCTACCTCCCCCCAACCCCCCCCAATCCACCCCCCCGCACCAACGTTGTAAAGCTCATTTTCGACTTGTCCTTGTTGCAAATTATCTCTTTGTTTATTTGTATTTCTTTTACGGCTAGAGGAGCTAAGCATTTCATCATGTGTCTATTGGCTATTCTTATTTCCTTTTCAGAGTAGTCTCTCTTTAAGTATTTAGCCCATTTGTTAATTGGGCAGTTGTTTGAGGATTTGTTTTTAGGAGATTCCGTTTTTTGAGTTCTAAGTATATTTTAAACATGAGACCCTTGTCCATTGTTTGGCTAGTGAAGATTTTCTCCCAGTCCGTGGGATTTCTGTTGATCTTGTGAGCGATGTCTTTTGCCTTGCAGAAGCTCTGCAGTTTCATGCAATACCATTTGCCTAACCTTTCCTTGATCTGTTGTGCTTCTGGGTATCTATTAAGAAACTTTTGGCTTGTGCAAAAGAACCCTAGAGTTTCTCCTATTCCTTCCTGTCATGTTTTCTTGGACTCTGCTTTTCTTTAGAATTCTTTGATCCATTTGGAGTTGATTCTGGTGCAGGGTGTTATATACGGTCCTATCTTTAGTTTTCTACAAGTTTTTGACCAATTTTACCAACACCATTTACTAAAAAAGCTGTTTTTTCTTTCCATTCAATTTATTTTTTTGGGGGGGGAGTCCGATTGTGGGCCTGAACTAAGGGCCTGGGTACTGTCCCTCAGCTCTTCAGCTCAAAGCTAGAGCTCTTCCACTTGAACCACAACACCACTTCTGGGTTTTTAACTGCTTATGTGGTGCTGAGGAATACAACCTAGGGCCTCATGCATGCAAGGCAAGCACTTTACCACTGAGCCACCTTCCCAGCCCCCATTCAATTTCATTAGCACCCTTATCAAAGATTGGGTAGCTATAGGTCTTTGGATTCATTTCTGGGTCTTCAGTCCTAAACAATTCATCCTCGGGTCTGGTCTTGTGTCACTACCAAGCTGTTTTGATTACTATGGCTTTTTATTAGAGTTTTGAAATTTTGAATTGATATTCCTCCAGTGATGCTGTTTTAACTAAGGATTGTTTTTGTTATTTGGGGTTTTTATTGTTCCATATGAATTTTTGGATTGCTTCCTCTATTTCATTGAAGAATGAAGTTGGGATATTGATAGGTATCGCTATGAATTTGTAGGTAGCCTTGGGCAATATTGCCATTTTCACGATGTTACTCTTCCCAATCCAGGAGCATGGGAGGTTTTTCCACTTGCTTAGTTCTCCTTTAATTTCTTTTTTAAAAAAGTTTTTAAAGTTTTTGTCATAGAGGTCCTTCATCCATTTGGTTAACTCCTAAGTATTTTATTCTTTTGTGGGTCTATTGTAAAAGGGGTTGCTTTCCTAATTTCAGCTGCCCTCTTCTCATTATTGGAATACAAGAAAGCTATTGATTTCTGAGGGTTAATTTTATACCTTTCTTTTTTGCCAACGTTTCCGATCAGCTCAAGTAATTAGGAGTTGAATCTATAGGTTTCTGTAAATACAAGATCATATCTTCTGCAAAGAGGAAGTGTTTTACTTCATTTTCCCCTATTTGGATCCCCTTTATGTCAGCGTCTTCTCTTATTGCCCTAGCTAGGCATTCTAATACTAGTTTGAAGAGGACTGAAGGGATTGGACATCCTTGTCATGTTCCAGGAATTTAGAGGAAATGGTTTTATCTTTTCACCATTAAGTATAATGCTGGCTGTAAGTTTGTCATATACAGCCTTTATTGTATTGAGGAATGTTCCATGGATTCCTAGTTTATACAGAGCCTTCATCATAAGTGTTGGATCTTGTAAAAGTTTTTTCCACATTTATTGAGATAATCATGTGGTTCTTATTCTTGCTCTTGTTGATGAGATGAATTATATCGTTTTGTTTATGTTCAACCAGTTTTGAATCACTGAAATGAATCCTGTTTGATCTCAGTGTATGATTTTTTTTGATGAGTTGTTGTAGTTGATTGGCCAAGATTTTATTGAGAAATTTTGCATCGAAATTCATCAAAGAATGGGTCTATAGTGCTCTTTCTTTGATGAGTTCCTGGTTTTGGGAGGAGGATTATGCTGAATTCATAAAAAGAGTGTGGTAAGTATGTTTTACTTTTAATTTCATTGAAGAGATGGAGGAGTATTGGTGTGAGTTCTGCCTTGAAGGCTTTGTAGAATCCAGATGTAAATCCATCTAGTCCTGGACTTTTCTTTGGTGGGGGGTCTTTTTTCTTGTTTTGCGGTCATGGGACTTAAACTCTGGGCCTGGGTGCTGTCCCTACACACTTCAGATCAAGGTGAGCACTGTACCGCTTGAGTCACAGCACCACTTCTGTTTTTTTTCTAGTGATTTATTGGAGATTCACGGACTTTTCTGCCCAGGCTGGTTTTGAACTGTGATCCTTAGATCTCAGCCTCCTGAGTAGCTAGGATTACAGGCGTGAGCCACCGGCACCTGGGAAAAGTTGGAGGTCTTTTATTGCTGCTTCTATTTTGATGCTTGATATGGCTTTGTTAAGTTGGTTTAAATCATCTTGGTTTAGTTTGGGCATGTCAATATTTGCTAGAAATTTGTCCATACCTTTAAGATTCTCAAACTTACTAGCATAAAGTTTTGAGAATTATCCGCTTAGTATATCTTGAATCTTGGTTATTTCTTTTTTTGTTTTTTTTTTGGGGGGGGGGGTCTGGTCGTGGGGCCTGAACTCTGGGCCTGGGTGCTGTCCCTCAGATCTTCAGCTCAAGGCTAGTTCTCTAACACTTGAGCCACAGTGCCACTTCCGGCTTTTTTCTTTTTGCTTATGTGATGCTGAGGAATCTAACCCAGGGCCTCAAATATGCAAGGCAGGTGCTCTACCACTGAGCCACCTTCTCAGCCCCTGAATCTTGGCTATTTCTACAGTGATGTTTCCATTCTAACCTCTGAGTTTGTTTATTTGGGTGTGTACTATTTTTTCTGATTAGATTTGGTAGGGGTCTGTCAATTCTATTAATTTTTTCGAAGAATCAACTCTTTGTTTTGTCAGTTCTTTCTATAGTTTTTCTTTAAATGTAATTTATTTAATTTGGATTTAATTTTAATTATTTGTTCCCATCTACTGAATTTGGGTTTAGCTTGTTCTTTTTCAAGGAGCTTTCAGTGACTCATTAAATTTTTATTTTCAGATCTCTCCAATTTGTTAATGGAGGAACTCAGAGCTATAAACTTGTCTCTGTGTACTGCCTTTCTGTGTCCCAGAGAAGCTGGTAATTTGTGTGTTCATTTTTGTTGAATGTCATGAACAGTTGTGTTTACTTTCTAATCTCTTCCTTCCACTGATGATTCAAGAGTGTGTTGTTCAGCCTTCATGTGTTACAGTATTCCTCTGGTGGCTTTTGATGTTGAATTCTAATTTTATTCCCTTGTGGTCTGAGAGATTACAGGGCATAATTTCAATGTTTTTAAATTTGGACAGATTTGCTAAATGGCCTAGAATGATGTCTATTTTGGAGAATGTCCCATGTGCAGCTGAGCAGAAGGTGTAATCTGATGCTGCTAGGTGGCATATTCGTTAAATGTCTGTTAAGTCTAGTTGATCTATGCATATTTTAAGATCCGAGGTTTCTCTCTTGAGTTTATGCCAGATTGTTCTCTCTATTGAAAGGAATGGTGTGTTAAAGTCCCCAACAATTAATGTCTTTGAATCTATGTGAGACTGGAGTGAAAGTAGTGTTTATTAGATAAATTTTGGTGCTTTATTATTCGGTGAGTTGATATTTAGGATCATAATATCCTCCTGAAGAAGAGATCCCTTAATTAGTATGTAGTGACCTTCTTTATCAGTTCTCATTGATTTTAATTTGAAGTCTATTTATCTGATATTAGGATTGCAAATCCTGCCTGTTTATGGGCTCCATTTGCTTGATATATTTTATATCAGCCTTTCACTTTCAGAATGTTTATTTTTGTGGGCAAGGTGTGTCTCTTGAAGACAGCAGATAGAAGAATCTTGCTTTATGATCCAACTGGACAATATATGTCGCTTAATTGGAGAGTTAAGTCCATTAATATTGAGGTTTAAGACACAGAGGTGTTTGTCTGTCCCGACCATTTTATCCAATTTTTGGGGGGGAAGCTGTTCCTTGGCTGTTCTTGTGTTTACATATTTCTGTGTTTGTGGACCGCTTCATTGACTATATTCTTTTCTAGTTGGTTTTCTATATGTAGAAGCTCTTTGAGGAATTTTTGAAGAGCTGGTTTGGTAGCGGTATATTGCATCAGATTTAACGTGCTGTGGAAGGTTTTTATTTGTCCTTCTGCTGTGAATGAGAGGTTAGCTGGGTAGATTATTCTTGGTTGGTAGTTATTTGACTTTAAGACATGGCATACCTCTTTCCAGGACATTCTTGCTTTTATAGTGTCTTCTGTGAAATCTGAGGTAATTCTGATTGGGTTACCTTTATATGTGATTGATCTCTTCTCCCTGGCAGCTTTAAGAATTCTTTCTTTAGTGGCTATTGAGCGGTGTGGATTGTAATGTAGAGGTGGGATGTCCTATTCTGGTCTATTTGGGTTTCTAAAACTTTTTGCATGTGTATGGGACTGTCCTTTTGTATATTTGGGAAGTTCTCTGCTAGGATTTTGCTGAATGCATTTCTAATCAATTGGCTTCCCTCTCCAGCCCCTCTTGTATTCCTATTATTCTCAAATTAAGCTTTCTGAACGTTTCCTGTATTTCCTGCATTGATCTGTCATGCTTAATTTTGTTATGAAAAATGGTGTGCTCTTTCTCTATGGAGTCTAAACTGTCTGCAGCTACTTATATTCTTTCTTCGGCTTCTTCCCTTGTAGGTTGAAGACTTTGTACTTTGGTGTTTAACTCCTTTCCTTCTTGCTGGTCTTTCTTAATGGTGCCCAGCTCTTTATTAAGGTTCTCTTTCAAGTCTTGAATAGATTGCCTTACCTCCTGGAGTTGGTTATCAGACTTTTCTTTCCACTCCATAATCTAGGTTCCTATCTTTTCATTAGATTCTTTCTCCCTCTGCTGGAGTTCCTCTACCTTTTTATTTGTGGAGGCCGTGAAGTCATCTACTAACTTCTGGTTGACCTCTTTGCACTCTCTGATAACCCCATGTAGGGTTTCCAATTTTTCATTCAGCAGGTTTACCAGCCATGTTTTTAATCTATCTTGATCATTATCTTCTATGTCATACTGGGACTGCTATGTAGCTTTTTTATGTGGAGATGATGGTGGGATTTGTTTATTTGCTATTTTTCTTGTGTTTCTGCAGTTAGTTCTGCCCATTTAGAGACAAGAACCACATTGCTACAAGAGTAGGACAGTCTTTTAGGACCGGAGCCAACCCGATGTCGTGTAAATGGGTAGATCTTAGGGTTTCAGTGGTAAGGTTAGGTGTTTTCCTGTTTAGCTCTCTTTTTCTTTGCTTGCAGAGGGATATTTTGGCTTTGGGGTCGAGATTGCATATAGTTGTAACTTTTGAGGCAATCTAGGTTTGATTAATAAGCAGTCTGCTCTTTAGAGTTAACAAGATGGGCCCCCTGTACTCAAAGTTGTCAAATGGAACCAATTTTGTAGTCAAATATAGAACCAACTGTAAGTTGGGTCACTTATAAATCATTAAGTATCAGTGGGCTGGATTAGATAGAGAAATGAAGGGTTAAGATTAGAGAGATATAAATTTAATTTCAGAAGTGAACTTGGGTATAATGATAGTAGAGGGGTAAGGACAGCTTAGGAGAGAGGTATATGTAGTAGGAAGAGAATAAATACCTTGTTACTGAATGTAACAGGTTGAAAAGAATTTGAAGAAATATTATGTAGGGAGTAGCTTAGAGATCAAGATGAAAATAAGAAAGTGTATTGGGGAGACTTGCTGAGATTAGAAAAATATCAGTCAGATATTATTGAAAAGTTGCTTACTCTAAGTTAACTCCTGTAATTATTGTTTACTCACATAGAAGGAGGCCTTATTTGTGCATAGAACTAGAAAGGGGAGCCCTGATGGAGTAATAGTGTAAGGTAGAGAGAGAGAGAGAGAGAGGTGAAGGGGGAGTGAGAAGAAAAGAAAGAAGAAAAAACTTACATATTCGCAAATTGTAAAGTAGAAGCAGATACCAAATAATAATGAAAAACAGAAGTTTTAAGTGGTATAGCAAATCCTAAATCACAATACACCTAAGTAACACATAGAAATACAAATGAACAACAAATGATCAGACATTTCAACTAACAACACAAAACAAAAACAAGAAGAAAATACTAAAGAATGGTTTTTTCGGGTTCTTTGGGGAGTTTATTCTCCCTGTAGTCCTCAGAGCAGATTCCTGATGGAACCTTGTGTGCCTTGCTGTAGTCCACTTTCCTTGTGGCTTGGTTGGGAGCAGATGGCTTTTTTGATTGGGGAGGGTGCCTGCTATCAAGAGTTCCATTCTCACGCCTGGTGGCAGGCAGTTTTGGGGGTTTCAGGTTTGTAGACTGCTATCATCGGCCTGGAGTTTGGTTCCCAGGGTTTCCCAGGTAGCCACAGGAGCCTTAGGAACAGAGCTTATGTCTGTGTTCGGTTTTGATGTGATCCATCCCTTTTGGAAGGGGGCTTGTGTCAGGGGGCTTTGGGATCCCTCAGAGAATTACCACCCCCAGGGCGTGGACCCAGTTTTGTTACTCACAAGTCTGTAGTTGGTGGTGCCCTGGACCACAGAGCCTGTGCTATGGTGGCTAAGATGGAGTTGGCAGGTTCTAAATCAGAGGGTCTCTGTGCTAGCAGATCTAGGTGGGGGGATGGCTTTGCTGATGCTGAAGGGTCTCTCTCCTATGTGGTGGTGTGAGGAGTCCTGGCACTGGGAGGACTGGGTAGAGGTTGGAGTGGCCAGGGGTCTGTGCAGGGCAGCAGGAGGGAGCAGTCCCATCAGAAAGCTCAATCGGCTGCGCAATTGGCCCATAGAGCATAGAGCGATTGGCTGCAGCTCTGGTTTCCTGGAGATCTTGTGCAGGGTTGACAGGAGCCCTCTGGGATCCTGCCAGTGCTGCAGGTATGGGCTGATTTTGGGGGCTTACCCGGTGGTGCCAATTTCTGGCAATTGTAATGGTGGCGGTAATACTAAGTTTGCTCCTTCCCCATAGGCTGGGCGGGGGGGGGGGGGGAATGGGGGAGGCATTCACCAACTCGGAGATCTTCACCAGATTCTCTTCTAACATTTCACAGGTATAGTATTGAGCACTTTCTTCAGCTTTTGGGTGCTCCTCTGCTAAAACTCTGCAGGAAGTCCTAGTGCAGCATTGCATAGACCTATGTGGTACAGGTGCTCCAGAAGAGTCCCATTCACTTTTTCTCTTTTGCCTTTTCTTGTTTGCCTGCTAGGATAGTCCTTTTGTAGTAGAAAAAGACTTTAGGTATTTAAAGTTTGATTGGAGTGGATCTCTTGAGGTAATGGGTGGCTGTGGCACTAGATCTTCTTTTGGTCAGAGATACTTAGTGGGCTGCCTGTGAGAACCTGACCATTTTCCCACAACCCGTTTGGATATTTAAATTATATTTCTTCTTAGTGTTTATTGGAGCATTGCAGTTTTTCTGGAATTTAAGGTTTTCTGTGAAACTTTTTCTTCAAGTAATCCAACAGCATTAAATATTATATTTAAAAGATGTCCTGTAGCACCTAGATTTTGTAATTATAATATTAAGATGAAATTTTTATTGTTTGTACAAAAATCCTTTTTAAGTCCAAACAGGAAATATGCTCATTTCATCAGCCTTAGGTCTACTTCCTCTTTTTTTCTCCAGTATCTTTCTTGTTTTGGAACAAGTGTCATGGATGTCTGTCCATTCCAAAGTAAGATTACTCCATTAATTCATTAGAAAAGGAATACAATATTCTTGCCTCTAAAGACAGCTTTGAGGATAATGATAATCTGATAATTCACATATGTGAATTTTCAAAATTATATTGATTATTTTTTCGGTAGGTCATGGGGCTTGAACTCTGGGCCTGGGCATTGTCCCTTAGCTCTTCAGCTTAAGGCGAGTGCTCTACCACTTGAGCTACAGCACCACTTCCTCCTTCACTTCTTTAGTTAAGTTAATTCCTAGGTATTTTATTTTTTGTGGGGCTATTACAAATGGAGATGCTTTCCTAATTTCAGCCACACTTTTCTCATTGTTGGCATACAGAAAAGCCATTGATTTTTGGGGGTTAATTTTATAACCTGCTACTTTGCCAAAGTTTTGAATCAGCTTGAGTAATTTGGGAGTGGAGCCTATGGGATTCTTTAAATACAAGATCATGTCATCTGCAAAGAGGGAGAGTTTTATTTCTTCTTTCCCTATTTGGATCCCCTTTATGTCTGCATCTTGTCTTATTGCTGTAGCTAGGCATTATAATACTAGATTGAAGAGAAGTGGAGAGAGTGGGCATCCTTGTCTTGTTCCTGAGTTAAGAGGAAATGGCTTTAGTTTTTAACCATTGAGTATAATGCTGGCTGTAGGTGTGTCATATACAGCCTTTATTGTATTGAGGAATAACCCCTGCTTTCACTATATTTGATGTCAGTATAACTTGTGGAGGAGATGGGGAAAAAACAGTTCTTTAAGGATACAGGTGGACCTGTTGCAACAATGAGAAGTACAAGTTGTCATGTCCAAAACGAGCTTTACAACGTCGGTGCGGGGGGGGGCAGGGGGGGAAGGAGAAGGATTGGGATTGGGGGGGAGGGGGGAGGCTGGGAAAGGATGTGAAGGGTAAACAAAGGAGGAGGCTGCAATGCTTGGTAAGAAATATACGCATTATCCTGCCCATGTAATTGTAACTCCTCTGTACAGTATGTTCACAAATAAAATAAAATTAAATTAAAAAAAAAGACAGCAGTACCCAAGTCAACTAGCTCTGACCATTCTATGTTAGGGAAAGTGGTATCAGCCACAGGGGTGTCAGGGATCATGTGGCTGGAACAATGGTGTTATGAATTATAGGTAGCAGAACAGAGTAGCAGAGAATAGGATACCTGGGAAAGGGGAATTGTGACTGTATTCGCTAAGTTGCACTGCCAAGAAATTGTGTAGCAGCAACAACATTGCAGGGATTGGAGTAGTTAACACAGGTATCCAGACAGTTTAGCAGGGATAAGGAGGAAAAGAGAAAGTGAAAGAGTAAAAGTTGTGAGGGATTAAGGTGGCACAATCAGGGTAACAATGTCATGGGTGTGCAAACTGTTTAGCCAGTACTAGGATAGAAGCAATTTGCATGGTATACTGATGTGGTGCAGAGCTCAGTGTTTCCCTCTCCAGTTTTGGCTGTCAGATCTTTAGGTAACTACTGCTAGCAACTCATTATCAGTATGTTGGGTTCAGGCATGTTCCATCCATAAATGTCTACTCCAAATAGATTGCAATGTTTGACAGTGACTTTGGGGTCTTTTCCCTAAGCATCCTGAGAGAGGACACTCCACAATCCTGCAGAACAGGCTCCACATAGTGAGCTTCAATCAACTTTTACAAATCTCACTGCTTCTCTCCAACGTCAATTATCATGGTAGCAAGGGATCTGAGGACTGCTCAGCAGCAGTGCTCTGGGAAGGTACCAGTTCTTACCCTGGTATTTTGGGAGCTCCCTTGAAATGGGCAAGAGCACTTGCAGCTGCTCTTCCAACATCTCTGTGGCTCTGGAAAGCCAGACTGTTCTACCTCAGATGGGTTACTTTGATCTACAGGACCAAATGTGGCTTCAAACTTTCTCTGTCTCCTCTAGGTGATCATCACCTTCAACTGTCTCTCCTTTTCCTCCCAGGTAGTTGCTTCATCTCCACATCCTTTGATTTCTGCTTTGGATCAACCTGTGGCTTTCACACCAAACCCTTCCAATTTCTCATCTGCCTCTCTAGGTGTGAATTGGGCATAGCAAGCTACATGTAACTTCTATATCTATTTATCAAGATTAACTCTGGAATCCAAGGTAGTACTAGGCAACTAAGAACATGGGTAGCATCTTAAATACTCCCCTCCCAATCACTGCTCATTGACAAAGGTGCAAATGTGCTGTGATCAGTCTCTACATTTCCATTACGACAGTACAAAGAGTTTCCATCAAACAATTTAGTTTATTTACAAAATTCCAGACCAGTCTTGGGCTCTGCCCTAGATCTTCCTGTTCTGAAGGCACTGAGTACCCCTAGATACAACTCAGACCTAATGACATGGGTGAATAGAAATATTGGTGAGTATTGCTTAGTGTTCTGAAGTTGCGCTAAATTGTTGTCATGTTATGGCTGCAGTCTAATCAATGTCCTTTCCTGATCTTCACCACATCTCTTTATTTGGTATTAGTAGCAGGTGGGAAGATCTAAGAAGCTCACCTAGAGTTTGGGCCTGGGTTTAAAACCTCCATTTTGTGATCATAAAAACTCCACCACTTCTTGAAACTAGATTTAAGAGGAAGCAAGGAAGTTGGTTTAGGAATTCAAAAACTTATATAAATAATTCATAGATTAATATCTGAATTCTTCCCTTCCCCCCTCAGAATATTATTTCCCATCTGTGTAGACATCAATACACTCTTTTCTCCTGGAGCGTTTGAGTGTGGCACATCATCTGCTTCTTATGTGTACTGCTTTACACAGGGAGATTTTTCTCCTAAGCTTAAAATGACTTCAGTGCTTGGTGTACTGTGCAATAGGCTAAACATGCCTACTCATTTGTTCACACCCCTAAGTAGAACTGTCAAGGACTAAGGACTAGTCAGGGCTCACTTGTTGTCAGTGGTATTGCTCTGAGGAATTGCTGTCAATGTTGCCCACAGTGCCTAGGCTGAGGCCTCTCAGAAAGGCTCCAAATTCAACCTGTATGAGTCTCTGAGTTGATCACCATAAAGCAACTATGTTCCACAGTCTGTGACTCACTCACTTCTGTGGATATATGCACATGAGGTCTCAAGAAGAGAGTTCCCTGGAAGGAAGGTCCTGGAATGCAAAACATCTACTAGGACAATGGAAACCTGCGGTTGGGTGTTCTTAATATGCAATGAAGTAACAAGAAAGAAAGACACACTGTCAAACCCTAAAGCAAAGGGTCAGAAGGACTGAGGGGAAGGGAGTCCCATGATCTGGAATATAAATGGAACTTACAAGCCCCTTCAGGCTCTGACTTTCTAGGTTGAAAGGAATGTAACAGGCAGACTGAGTTTCTAAGAACTCAGTGTCTAGGCTATATGGCTCATTCAGAAATTCTTTTCCTTCCTCCTGTGTTCTGAGAGCAACAGTTAGTGCAGTGCTTCTGTCTCCTAGAGGCAATCATTCTCTTCACACAATGCTTAAAGTAAACCATGGATGGAAATCTGTTAGTAAATCAAAAATGTGAAGTAGCACACAGTGCTTCCCCTGAATTCCTGGCCCTAAAAATTCCCAATTCTGAGCACAGAATGATCATGGGTGAGTGCTAACAACCTCAACTGAATAGTGAACTTTGAACACTTTTCCCAAGTCACATACAGTCCAGTACAATAGTTGCCACCTATAATCCTGCTTATTAAGACAGGAAAGTCTAAGATATTGAGTCCCAAAGTGGAAACTGGGCCAAGGAAAGACAATTTATCATTGCTAGAAAGGAGGAACACTTAAATAGGAGAATGTTTCTCTGACCCCGGATATGGGTAGTCATTTCAACAGTTTTCAAATTGTGGCTCATCAGCAGAGACTACCAAGGCAAATCTCACTAAAACTAATTCTAAAACATATGAAAATAAAAAAATAAACTATTTGGATTTAATTACTAACATCTTTTCTAAAGTGTGTGTGTGTTTGTGTGTGTGTGTGTGTGTGTGTGTGTGTGTGTGTGTGTGTGTGTGTGTGTGTGGTGTCAGATTTTGTATGGGATAGCATTGGTTGTTAAAAAAACAACGTATTGGCAGTGTCCTTTATGTTCCTCATTCAAGACTAGTGGCATTCTAACTCTATCACTTGAAACACACAAGTCTGCTGGTTATCTGGAGATCAACATGTAATGGATATGCCAATCTAGGTTGGTTTCAAACTGTGGTTTTAAGATCTCACTTTCTGGATTAGGTACGCTATAAGAGTGAGCTTCAATGCTCAACCCAGTATTTCCAGTCAGTTACTTACCCTTTCTGAATCTCAGCTTCTTCCTGTGTGGAAATAGAAAAGAAATACTTTCTGGACCTTAGAATCTGGTGGGAATTATGAATTGTTGCTTGAAGTATAAGTGTTCGGGATGTGTGGACAGACCTTGACACTCTCATAAAACTACTGATGTTTATATTGAAATGAATTCCAGGAATTGGAAACAAGAGGGATTTTTTTGTTCTTTTTTATCCATTTACGGGCAGTGAGGAAGTCACAGAAGTTCATGGAGAACAGGGAAACAAATGCAGCGATGGTTCTCTGTATATATTATTTTTACAATGAACTATACCATTTGTGAACAGGGACAGGAGGGAAAAGAAGAGAGAGAGAGCAAAGGAAGTGATGAGACTGTCCAATAAGAAATTAACTCATTACGTGACTTACAAAATAGTGACCCATGTATACACTATCTTAACAATAACAATTTTAAAAATTAGGGTTGATGATTCTCTCCTCTGGTTTTTGTTAGAGGCCCTTAAGACTCAGACCCATCTGTGGAGTTTTTAAAGGTTAATTTATATGATAATTAATATAGAGCCAGAATCTCTTAAGAAATATTATAAAAAGTACTCCATTCTTAGTAACTGTTTATGTTTCAGTGCAGATTCTCTATGTTGTTGGCAGAGCTCTTTTTTTACTTTTTTTCAGTAATTGTCAGGTGTTGAAATCCTTCTGAAAGCTTTGGGACAGAGGTATATTATGTCTTGACACCCTGCCCCTAAGTAACATGATAATCAACATTTGAAATTAATGTTTTTGATTTGAGTTTTATTTATTTATTTTTTGTTGCTGGTGGTGAACTCTGGGCCTAGTTGCTGTCCCTCAGCTTTTCAGCCAAAGGCTAGTGCTCTACTACTTCAGCCACAGCACCCCTTCTGGCCTTTTCTGCTTTACATGGTGCTTAAGAATCCAACCCAGGGCCTCATGCATGCAAGGTAAGCAGTCTATTACTGAGGCACCTTCCCAGTCCCTACAAGTGGTATTTTTGTGCATGGATTTATCAAGCAAATCTATTGAGCAAATATATTCCTTTGCCACTAGACATATTCAAAATTATGAATTATCTGATATTTTAACAAATAAAACTGCTGTCATTGTTACCAGTAATTGTTTTTCTCCTCCTGCCAAAATCACAAAGGAGGGTATTTTAAACTAAAACTACAAAAAATTCAAGATCTTGATGCTAACAAGAGAATTAAAGAGAAATTTCAAAATGGTTTTTCATCATGAATACAGAGCTCAAAGGTCTTATAATACATATTTCTGAATGCAAATTAAAGGGGAAATCAAGTAGGAAATAAAATTTATATTAATTGTTAATTTTTAAAGAGGAAAATATGATCACTGATGGCAGACTAAAGACAAAGTAATACTAGAGCCGTATATGCTCAATAAGAAGCTTTTATTGAAAAATTGAGCTGGAAAGTGCACATCAGGCAAAGGCAAGCAGTCGGAGCCTACCATCAACAAAGAAACACCACAATATATATCTCAGAAAAAGGACACAAGTTCAGAACAACGCTCATCATCTGTATCTGTGATTTCAATAATACATGTACACTCCCCTACACACACACATACATACACACACAGGAATGTATACAACAGCTCCACCTACTCACAAAAATCCACTCAACATGAATCAAAGATCTTCCTGTAATATTTGAAATTTAAAAGTTTTAAGTATTGTAAATAATTAATAACAGATGCACAAGCAATAATTTCTGAATAGCACTCTGCTATGGAAATGAGAAATCATTATTATTATGACTACCTAAAACATCTCTGAATCTGGAAAGAATTAAACAGACAATCTGCATTTTGGGACCATATTTCTTCCAGCTATTCTGCAAAGGATTAATGAAATGATACTTATAAGACCCAAAAATTAAATACTAAATTAATAATGAATACATGAGTAAGTAAAGTGAAAGACACTGATCAGAGAGACCTATGCTGCCTTCAGCTCTCAGCCAGCCACACACTGTGGCACCCTTGATGCTACCTGGGGCACGCAGTTGGCTTTCCCAGAGCAGTGGCCATGCTGGGGTTGGAGCTAGGGGTGGGGGTGAGGAGAGGAGGGTAGGACACGGGGGAGGCTGCACTGGGGTTGGTGCTGGGGGTGGTGGGGAGGGGAAGGTAGACCCCCACAGAGGCTGGTGAGGGGAGGAAGGAGGGGCAGGTCAGTGGCTCAGGCAGCAGCCACCCCTATGATAGCTAGGTCTGGCGAGTGTCTTTGAGGTGGGATGTTTGGGGCAGATCCCCTGCAGTCTGGCAGTCTAGTGAGGAGAGGAAGGAGTCTCAAGTGCTGGCAAAGCAGACAATGAGAAAGGAGACAACCAGTGGATGAAAAATTTCAACAACAAAGGCAGGAACTTGGAGGCAAACTCTGGGGGTGTGGAGGGTGGACGCCACAGGATTCAAGCTGCAGTGTCCCTCTTTTGACGCCTGCTGGAAGTTTGTGAGGGGCAGCTCCAATGCTGTGGGCTCAGTCTATGACTGGTCTCGGACCTGGCACCAGGAATGGCCAGCACAGCCTCGGCCTGCCCCACAGAGCAGTGTCTGGGAGGCCATGCACAGCGGTGTGGAGGAAACATTCTTAGCTGGTGCTGTTCCAGCCCAGCCAGGACAAGGGCCACTGGGGACGTTCCACCTCTAGATCTGGACTTCTGCCATTGACAAGACTAGGTGTGTCCTCTGGGGACCAGCATGGTGGCTGTCATGTGTGAGCTGGGAACTTCCTTAGCTTGCCTTAGGATTCTCCATAGAAAGGCCCATTCACTCCTGTTCCTCTTCCACCTTCTGGATTCCAGCTGTCCTCCTGCCTCCTGCCACATCCAAGTACAGTGTCAACTCCATGCCATTGAGAGGTCATTATGGAGATGCTCACAGGGCTTCCCACAACTGGTTCGCCATGCATGCAAGGCTCATGGTGTGCCATCCTCCAGACAAAGTGTACACCTATTTCACCTTGGCCACCCATGCCTATGGGACCACGAACTTCATTCTTACACAGAAAGCCAGGGATACACAAGGCTGTGCTGCAGTCTAAGGCATCCTTTCCCTCCTCCTGCTCAAGTGTATGGTGGCTGTGGAGCCAACTGCACTATCATGTTTGATTATCTGATAGCAAGAGGAAAAAAGCTTCGTTGTCCCAGATACAGCTGCTCCTGGATTTCTATGTGTACATGAGGTGTGTGTGTGTGTGTGTGTGTGTGTGTGTGTGTTTGTGTGTGTGTGTGTGTGTGTGTGTGTGTGTGTGTGTGTGTGTGGTGTGAAAGAAACAGACACACCTGAGTTTTAGGGTAAAACACTTCTTCCCTTCAGCATTGAAATTTTGTATCTAGTGGTTTTCCCCCCTCCACAAATTCTTAGTCAACGTTCTAAAGTTGTCCTTCTGTATACTTTTATCCCTTCATCTTCTTGATGATCAGATTCCTATGGTCTGCTTGTGAACTTCACCATTTGCTTGATGAAGTTGGTGCCTTTTTAAAACATCTTTTATGAAGTCTTTTGATCTCTTTAAATGCAATTTGTGCTGTGTTAATGTATTTTACTTTGCCCAATTGTTAGGGCCTACGCAGTGACTGTTATTTGAGATTATCTTAGCACAAATATGAGATACTATCCTTTCAATCTACTTTTCTAGTGAAAGAAGTTCAACATCTTTATTGAAATAATTGCCTGGGTGTAAACAAACAAACAAACAAAAAAACAGTGTTATAAATGTACAATCACTTGATTTTAGTAAATTGTGCACCACTGTAATAATTTTTTAACTAATGTTAATAGTTGGAATGGGAAAAAATCACAAATTATAAAACTTAAAATTTGTCAAATACCAAAAAGGACACTGATCAGGAATGAAGTACAAATGTAAATGTTTAATAAATAAATGAAATATTTGAAATTCTTATCCACATATCAAAAAATTACTGAGCTCCAATCTTACACATCAGAATATTTATAACCACTCAAACAAATAAACACAAATCCTGGAGAGGTTGAAATAAATCAGGAACTGTGGTTAGTTGTGTGGCAATTGTAAACTAGTGCAAGCCATATGGAGCTCAGAATGGAGATTTACAAAATACCAAAAAAAAAACCCACATATTTTATTGACCTTTACAAATAACTTGGATACATATTGAAGGAATATGATTCAACATGAACATCCGTGTTTATGGCAGCAGTATTCATAACAACCAAGATCTGCAATCAGCCTAGGTGTACCAGTAAAGGGAATAAAGAAAATGTGCTGTTCATAGCTATAAACATATTCTCAGATATAAGAGAAGTGAATTCTTCTACTGTTTCATTGCAACGTATTTTTGGATATACACCTAATACTAATTTCATGGGCTTTTATGGCATTATGCTTTTGCTTTTTTGAGGAACATCCCTATTGATTTTCAGAGCAGTTACAACAGGTTAAGGATATCCTATAATAGATGAATATTAGACCAAAATTTAAATATATTAGTGAACACATACAGGATGATCATATATAGTTTATAATTTGAAGCAATGTTAAGAAGGCAACAATTGGGAAAAAGATAATGCTAGAAGCTTAATAAGAAATTATCTTGAAAAGGTAAATGAAGAAAGTATAAAATAAGATACATCAGAAACTGTTGAATGGTAGAAGATGGATGAATGTTAGAAAAACATTCATCTGCATGGTCAAGTTGAATGAAGTATATGCATATTTGGTGTACACTGATGAAACTCATTCCAAAACATAAAATACACTTAAAATGTTTATGAAAAGACAAAACAGGATCTGTATTTTGTATATGTAATAGCAGGAATTCACAGAAGGATCAGAACTGTGAAGGAGAGAGAATATGGCCAAAAATGTTGATGTGATTGAAGATATCTGTGTTTGTGTGGGAAGGGAGGAAAGAAGATGAAGAAAACATATGGGGTGCTGATCAAGATATATTTTCACATATACAGACACGGAAATATACGAAAAATGTGCAACTGATTTGTGTTAATTTAACAAAACATTTTGCTCAAATTTTTAAAAATGAAACTATAAAAATAATACTTAATAATATCAAAAAAGTAGGTCATGGAAGAAAATTTACCATAGAAAGATTTTCCTCATAATTTGTTTAATTTCATAACAAATGGATTAAAATAAAATATAGTTATATCTGAAGATGTTAACACTGTCAGATATCATTGATAGAATCCAAAAAGAAAAGTAACAAAAAAGTAGAGAGTAAGAACAACCTGTGCTAAGGATGAAGATACTCAGTAGAAGTTTGTGAGGAAAGAATGTGCTTTCTTTTCCTTATCAACTTAGATCTAGGACACCTAGCTTTTAAAAGAACACTTGTAGTCAGAACAATAGTGTGACTAATTTAGACAGTTATTTATTATGTTTATTCTCTAATCTTATGATGTGATTCCCGAATTACGTGAGTGATCCTAGGAGATTTTGTGACCTCATTTTTACCCAGAATTTCTAATTCCTCCCACTGGGCATGATTTTTCTACTACTATCATTTTTCCTTGTTTATGAACTCAACTCCTGTAAATATTTTTGTTCATAAGAGATGGAGAAATGTGAGGGTGGCCTGGAGTCTGTGCTAACTTTCACTCCAGCTTAGAGGATCTAGTGAAGGACTTCCACCTAGGCCTCAGAATCAGATATTAATTGATCTCTTTTGAAATGGAGAAACTCACTCCCTCAGGCAGAATCTGTTATTCCTTGACTTTCTCTGAAGAGATTTGGAACTAGGGCACAATTCAGAGGATGAGCTTTCCCACCACCCACCACAGCCTTGACAGAAGGAACAGATCCAAAACTGATAGTGGTTTCAGTTCCCACAGGACCTCGTCAGGGACCTTCTGGTGGGAATAGAAACTGGACAAAGTCTAAGATGGAGATTAACTGAGACTGGGCCTAAGATGGACACTAAAGAATTTCCCTTTCTTCGACTATAAGTGAGTTGTTTAGTGAGACATGACACCTTCCTTCATATCAGAAAATGCAGTAGGTTAATTGTGTTACTGCCACTTTGTAGGAGGTCATTTTCCTCGAAGGAGAAGGGGTTAAATGTTGTGTCCACCAGTTTTCTCTCTAGTCTATTGTCTCTCCCACGCTTTCCTATGTCAGGAACATATTGCTTCATTCCTGCATTCAACTACTTGCCCTGACTCCTAAGCAGAAATACCATAGGCTATCCTTTTGCTAGTCTTTTACATTTGTGATAGAATACACCCAGGCTCTGCTGATGCCAAGAGGTGACAAGAAGATATGATTTGAACTGAAGATCAATCATATTGAAAGAACCATTCTATGAGGTCTTTCCTGACCACACTTTTTGAGGTTTTCACTGAAAATTGATTGAAATCACTAGAAGCTCAAAAGTTTCAGTTTGTGGGGTGGTGGATACTAGTGATTCACGTCTAAAATCCTAGTTAGTCATGAGGCTGAGATCTGAGAATTATGGTTCTAAACATGCTTGGGAAGAAAGCCTATGAGATTTGTCTGTAGCTAATCAACGAAAAACCCGAAGTGATATTCTGCCCCAAAGAGGTAAAGGGCTAGCCTTGAACCAAAGAGCTGAGAGACAGTACTCAGGCCCTGACTTCATGCCCTGTGACCAACAAAAAGTAAGTTTCATTTTCCTATCATGGTTTCCTCTTCTATCACACTATGTCCTTTATCTATAAGTCTTTCTTAAGATTCCTGTGTCTCACTCAAGCAATTTTTGTCTGTTAACAATAAGAAAGTCTACCAAGAATACAATCAGTAAGTTTACAATAAATATTTGTTAAGTGTGAGTGTGCAGACATTAGACTAATTCTTACTTTAAATAAACCATGTTGGTCTTTATTCCGTTGGAACAATTGTATGGAAAATAGATGTATCTCTGGATTCCTTTGGTTCTTTGTAGAATCTATATTCTCTAGATTGTTTTTCCATTGATATGAATATTGCTATGTCAACATCCCTATCTTGCCTCTTTCTCAACAGTATACAAACTATGCTACAAACATATATCTTCAAGAAAGCTCTCCTTTGTAATCACATATGCACCTTCAAATATTCTCCCTATCGCTATAAACAACCTCTAAGATTGGCTACACTTATCCACTAGAGTCATCCTACGACAACAACCACTGTTATACTTTCTGGATAAAGTTGCTCCTCCTCATCTTCATCAACTTCTAGTAATTTCAGTGAAGAGCATTTTCTCCTGCTTTGCCTTAGACGATATCATCCTTTGTTATTTCCCAGCAAAGAAATTTTGGCTTGCAGGCTTGAACATTTATACATTCAGAGCATCTTTGGTTGTGAATTATTCCTTTCCTTTCTTGGTAAGAGAGCTGTAATAACAAAAAACATTTAAGGCAATGTGTTTTGGTGTAAATGAAAACATACTGATTTGAAAATATTAGAAATATTCATTCTTTTTTATTGTGAAAATACTGTACAGAGGGGTTACAATTAGATGGACAAGATAATGAGTACATTTTTTATCAAGCATTGTAGCCTCCTCCTTTGTTTCCCCTTCCCATCCCTTCCCAGCCTCTCCCCACCCCTATCTAATCCTCCCCCCCTTAAAAGATGTAAAGTTCGTTTTCGACATGACAACTTGTACTTCTCATTGTTGCAACGGGTCCACCTTTATCCTTATTTAAACGACTTGTTTTTCCCTTTCCCCTCCACAAATTATACTGATATCAAATACAGTGAAAGCAGAGGTTATACTGTGGGGGAGGGACATAAAAAGCAACAAAGAAATAATCGTATAAATGCGTTAGAAACAAATGCATGAAAGAAAAAAAAAACATTTGAATACATATGTTAGGGTTCATTTTCCTAACATCACCTTATCTGACCTTTTCTGCTTGACTGATAAATATACTAGATATTGCAAATAAGGGAAACCATGGGATGCCTCTCAGTAGATGAATGGATCAAGAAAATGTGGTATATATACACAATGGAATTCTATGCCTCTATCAGAAAGAATGACATTGGCTCATTTGTTAGGAAATGGAAAGACGGAAAAAATTGTATTAAGTGAAGTTAGCCAAGCCCAAAGAAACATAGGTCCCATGAAATATTCATTCTTTAAATTTATTTTTCATTCAAATATAATAGGGGTGGTTTTAGTGGTGCATGCCTTTAAATCTAGCTATTTAGAAGGCTGAAAACAGAGGATCAGAGTTTCAAGCTAGACTAGTTAAATAGACCACGACACACTTATCTTCAACTAAGAACCAAAAAGCTAAAAGTTGAGCTGTGGTTCAAATGGAAGCCTGCCAGCCTGAGCAAAAAAGAAAAGTAAAAGAACCTAGGCTCTGAATTTAATTCATAGTACTAGCACACATATTTTATGTACGTATGGTTCCTAAAATATTCTGTGAGTTAATTTGTTGAAACCTGGTCATAGATTAAATATGACGTGTGAAAAGTATGTAAGTCTGAAATGACTGCCAGGTATTTTGACAAGACAACTAGAAGAGTTATCACTTAATTAAATAGTAATGAGGAATAGGTATGTATATAAAGATCAAAGCTCACTTTGGGTTCTTTTTAGTTTGTTAAAATCAGTAGCTAGTTGTCAGTAGACAGGATGCTATTAAGGACTTGAATTAAAGAAAAAACAGAGCTGGAGAGAAAAAACAGAAATAATTACACGTATTCAGTGATAACAACCATGAGAATGAATATTACAGAACAAACACTGGGATACACAAATATGTAAAACATGACAAATGAAGAAAAACAGTAATAAGTATGTAATGCGGACTTATATGGATAGGTATTTTTAATGTTTAAGGGCTATGAAGTGAGTATGTGATGACCTAAAATTTAAGAAATTGGTAAGGTTAATTATCCCTTGGCCCAAACATAGATGGAAGCCAGTCCCAAATTGTGCCTTTTCCAAGTTATCAGATATTCAGTCTATAACATGCCCAAATAATAGAGAATGGAAACTGGTCTACATTGAGCACTCACAGTAGACAGGTCTCTGGACTTTCTCAGGAAGAGCTTTCTGCCATTGTGGGATGGATAGGGCGGGAAAATATACAAAACAGACTTCATAGATTGAAAGTATTGTGCAAAGTTGACACCTGAGATATTGGATGTTTTAACTGCATAGTATTGGTTTTCATGAATCAGTTAATCAGATTCTTTATACAATATGATGTTACTAGACTGTGGAATGCATGTTTGTTGCATTTACTTTGTATAATATATTTTGAAATTTGGTATAAATTGTTTATCTTTTTTCTTGATATGGATTACTCCTAGTTTTCAAGAGTGAGGAAATGCCCTGGAACTTTGTAATTTGAAGTCTTATGTTGCCATGTGTCATATCCTATTTTCCTTTTACAGAGTTGGTAAAAAATTATATGCAATTTATTTTTTATTTTATTTCTTATCTATTTCAGAATTTGAACTCAGAGCCTGGGCACTAATCCTGATGTCTTTTGCTCAAGGTTAGCTTTCTACAACTTCGAGCCACAGAATCAATTTTAGTTTTCAATGATTAATTGGTGATAAGTGTCCCGCGGGGACTTTTCTCAACCTGGCATTGAACTGTGATCCTCATATTCCAGCCTCCAGATTAGCAAATATTACAGGCATGAGCTACCTCCACCCAGTTATACGTAATTTAAACTGTAGTTTTCTGAAGTGTTTCATCCTACACTGAATATTTTTTCTTATGAGCTTTCTAATAAATATGTAATCTATTCAATTATGAAAAGTACTGTGTACCTCACACTTATTTGTGGCATTTCTGAAATCCATGTTTCTCTGTATGTCAGGGTGGATACTTTTGCCTGTAACAAGTATGTTGAACACATAACATCTGACTACTTACAGAACAAAGGATGTGAAGCTAGAGTAGCTAGATAAAGAACTTCCAGGACAATTCAATGGCAACTCATGTACTCTCTCTGTAGGTGAATAGGCAGCACAGAAAAGAAATTCTTATATTTGAAAGTGATTTAGTGTGTGTGCACATAGGTGTTCACTTATTTATCTGTTATTATAGTTTTAGATATATTCACTAGTATAAAACAATATTTCATATATATATACATATATATATGCAATAACAGTTTCCAAAATCCAGGGAACCACCTCCATGGGCATCGCTTTCCTATGTTGGTCTTTGGGAAATAAGAATGAAACGTGGAATTGTCCTTTTGTAGAGAAATTACTCAGAGATTCAAGCATTTTTCTTTTAATATGTTGCTTGTTCCTAACTAAAATTAGGAAGTCTGTTAATATATATGTTATATTATAATATATGTAATATATTATATATCATGTATAATATATTGTTTATTATAAAATATATTTCATATAATACCTGAGAATATTATATATTTATGAGGAAAAATACAACAAACATATCAGTCCATACTTTCCTAGCCATGATTAGCTTCAGTACAGTTAGGCACATTACATCTCAACAGGAAAATTCTACTGAAGTTCTGATCACCTTAAGTTAGATAAGGAGAATTCCTCTAAAAGAAGCCTCTCCTCAATTATGAGAAAAGTTATGTTTGGAAATTTAGTTTAGTTTTATTGTTTTGTTTTCTTTTGTTTTTTTTTGGCCAGTCATGGGGCCTGAACTCTGGGCTTGGGTGCTGTCCCTCACCTCTTCAGCTCAAGGTTCGTGCTCTACCACTTGCGCCATAACTCCACTTCTGGTTTTTCAACTTATGTGGCGCTGAGAAATAGAACCCAAGGCCTCATGCATGCCAGGCAAGCATTCTACCACTGAGCCACCAACCCAGCCCAAGTTTGAAGTTTTTGAGAAGAGTAATTTGACATTTGCTTTGCATCCTTGATTAGTCATGAATAGATATCATTTGCCTCCAAATTTTGTCTTCTTGTAGGTTTCATAAACAGTTACACATCAGCCTTATTCCATCACATATCTTTAAGTCATTCTTTTATTGCTTTTTATCATTATTGTATTGTTGTTGTTGTATTTCTGATCCAGAAGCTTGAACTCATGGCCTAGGCAGTGTCCCTGAGCTCAATGCTAGTGCTCTACAACTTGAGCCATATACCACTTCTGGCTTTTTCTGTCTGGACATGCTTTGAATCATAATACTCAGATCTCAGCCTCCAGGGTAGCTAGGATCACAGGGGTGAGGCACCAGTGCCAAGCAAGTTCCTCTGTTTTAGATATTATTCTAAAAGCATCCTATGCAATGTCACTCCTAAGATAGTTACTGGAACTATCCCAATAGTTCCTTCACACTCTCATCTCCTGTTATGGCTATGGTGTATCTTTTTGCAAATTATATTGAAACTACTTCACTGTTCCCTTCCTAATCCATGATTCTAGATGTGTTAGTAATAATTACTTAAATTTAGCTGCTATAAACCCTAAATCTCTCAATTATTATTTTCATTTAATTCTTTCTATATGATTATTTTTTGATGCAAATATGAGCTTATACTCACCTTCTTGAATTTACTCTTTGGCATGAGCAGTGCATGGGCCTATTCTACCTCAAATGCAAGAGGTTGGCAAAAGAATGGCCTACAGTATTCCTGCTTAAGAGTCAGGACAAGTAGTTGAGTGCCTAAAAGAAGCAATGCATTCCTGGCATGGGAAGGGGTGGGAGAGACAACAGCCTAGAGAGCAAGCTGGCAGTCACAACATTTAACAACTTCTCCTTTGGGGACACTGATCTCCTGCAAAGTGGCAGTGAGATAACTCACCTAGTGAATTTCATATATGAAGGAAGTTGTCATGTCTCACTACACAACTCACTTGTGGTCAAACAGAGGGTCATTCTTTTGTGTCCTTCTTAGGCCCAGTCTCATTTTATCTCCATCTTAAACTTTGCCCAGATTCTATTCCTACCAGAAGATCCCTGATGAGGAGGAATGTATGATCTCTTGGCTTTTGATTAGCCCTATGGGAACTGAGGGCACTTTTTGATCCTGTTCATTCTAACAAGGCTGTGGTGGGTGATGGGAAAGCTCATTTTCTGAATTGTTCCCTATTACCAAATCCCTTCAGAGAAAGTCAAGGAATGACAGATTCTGCCTGAGGGAGTGAGTTTCTCCATTTCCAAAGAGGTCAATTAATATCTGATTATGAGGCCCACGTGGTGGTCCTTTCCCAGATCCTCCGAACAGGAGTGGATGTTACCTCAGACACCAGGCCATCCTCATAATTCTTCAGCTCTTTCTCATGAAACTAAAGGTCTCAGGATTTGAGTTGAGAAACAAAAAGAAATGAGAGTAGCAGAAGAATCATTGGCATGGGGAGCAATTAGAAACTCTGGGTGAAAAAGGGTTCAGAAAATCTAGGATCACTCACATAATTTGGGAATCATATCACAAGATTAGGGAATAAAAGTAGTAAATTACTACCTAAATTAGTAACTCCACTGCTCTGACTACATTACAAGTGTTCTCTCAAAAAGTAGCTGTCCTATTTTGATGAGGAAAAAGGAGCACATTGTTTCCTCACCAAGTTCTACTAAGTATCTTCTTCCATAACCGAGGTTGTTCTTACCCTGTACTTGTCGGTTACTTTCCTTTGCTGGATTCAATCAATGACACTTGAAAGTGTTATCAACTTCAGACATGTAATTACATTTTGTTTTAATCCATTTGTTAAAAAATAAAACAAATATTGGGGAAAATATGTCTATGCTATATTTGCTTCCATGCCATAGTTATTTGATGTTATTAAGTATTATTTTAATAGTTTCATTTTTAAAACTTGAGGAAAATGTTGTGTTACTGTTAACACTAATTAGTTCCACCATTTTTTTTGTATTTTTCCATATCTGTATATTTGTTATTAAGCTTCTAACATTGTCTTTTCCCCCTACTGTTGCCTTCTTAAAATTGCTTAAAATTATAAACTCTATATGATGATCTGTATGTGGTCACTGATGTATTTAAATTTTTATCTAATATGCAAATTTTATATAATATTTTCATCCTATTGTAACTGCTCTGAAATCAATACGGAAGTCCTTCATTAAAGAAAAAACACAATACCACAAAACCCAGTGAAATTAGGATTAGGTATCTATCGAAAAATATTTATCAATGGTATAATAGGAACATCCACTTCTCTTATATACCAAAACATGTTTATAGCTATGAAAGGTGCATTTTCTTTATTCTTTCCTTATGGAACATCCACGTTGATTACACAGCTTAGTGGCTATGAATATTGCTGCCATGAACATGTATGTTCATATTGATTTATATTCTTTCAGTATGGATCTAATTTGCAATAATGGTCTTCAAGATATGTGTCTTTTTTGTAAATTTCCATCATGATCCTCATATGGGTTGCACTAGTTTATAATGCCACACCACCAAACACAGTTCCTGATTTATTTCAATCTCTCCAGGAGTTTGTTTATTTGCCTGGTGATAGCTATTCTGGTGTGTAAGATGGGATCCCAGTGACTTTCCTATTTACTTTCCTATGTATTTCCTATGTGCATAAGAATCTCAAACATTTTATTTATTTACTAAACAAATTTGTATTTCATTATTGATCAATGTATTTTTTTCTTTTGGTATTTGATCAATTTTTAAGTTTTATAATATTTGAATTTTCCCATTCCAAATACTCACTTTAGTAAAACGTTTTTTTTTTCATTACAGTGGTGCATTGCTTGGATATTTTGATTTTGTGAAGGCTAAGAGAATTTGATATTGTTCTCTCAGTCAAATTATAAGCATGTAAAAATGAAGTGAACCTGATTAAATGAAGTTTTTTCTTCACATTTTCTCTGGTACAGATTTCTCTGATTTAAGAAATGTATATTTTATGTCATACTGAATGCCTAACTAAGTCTCTGTGTGTGGATGATTCAGTAAGAATTGCAGAATTCGCCACATAGATTTTGGAGCAAAGGCTTACAGCTGGTAACAGGGCAATGATTCAGAAGACAGCTGAAGATGAAGCTGTGATACCTTCTACCTGTGTTCAGCTCCAATCTCTTGTAATACACCCCTCACTTCCCATGCGGTGGTTTCTTTTTCTATCCAAAATGTTTCTGGAGCTTCATGTTATTCTTGCCTCCTAGTATGCCAACATGAGGGGAGTGAAAGCAAACAAGGCAGATGTGGCAGAGGAATTTATTTTTTAAAATTGTGTAAATACCATACAGAAGGGTTACAAGTACATGGGCAAGGTAATGAGTACATACCTTATCAAGTATTGTGGCGGCCTCCTTTGATTCCCCTTCCTATCCCTTCCCAACTCCCCGACCCCACCCCATGGTTCCTCCTCAGACCCCCCTCCTACCAAAGTTGTAAAGTTCGTTTTTCAACATAACGTCTTGCACATCTCATTGTTCCAATGGATCCACCTGTATCCCAATTTAAATAATTTGTTTTTTTCACTTCCCCTGCACAAAGTATGCCAACATCAAGTGCAGTGAACACAGGGGGCATACCGTGGGGGAGGGACATGCAAAGCAACAAAGAAATCATTTATAAATATGAAAAGAAAGAAAAAAATTGAATTCTTATCTTGGGGCTCATTTCACCTAACATCAAGTTATCTGACAGTTTCTGCTTGTCTCAGACATGTACTAATTATTGATAATAAGAGAAACCATGGGACCTATGCTTCTTTGGGCCAGGCTTACTTCGTGTAAAAATTTTTTTGGTCGGTTTTGGGGCTTGAACTCTGGGCCTGGGCACTGTCCCTGAACTCTTCAGCTCAAGGCTAGCACTATCCCACTTGAGCCACAGTGTCACTTCCAGGTTTACTGCTTATGTGGGGCTGAGGAATCGAACCTAGGGCCTCATGCATGCAAAGCAAACACTCTACCACTCTGCCACCTTCTCAGGCCTGGCAGAGGGTTTTTATCTGAAGATCCATCACACTTGGGAGCTTCTGGCTGAAAACTCCAGAAATACAAAAGTGAAGAAACACTTAAGAGAAAATGTAAAACAGAAAGCCACAATGTTTTACCCTAAAACCAGTTTCTAGGATAAGGAGACTCAAGAATTGGTATCACCTGAGGAGAAAGAGGAAATATTCAGGAAGAATGAGAAGGAAGTGGGAGGGAATAGAGAGAAAGAGACCTAGACTACCTAGAGCTGGGACCTCAATGTGAGCTTAATTTTACTGGGGAAACCAACCCCAAGGACGCATTACCTTACAATTTTGATTACTCTCTCTCATGCTACAAAGCCTATTCAATATCCACTTCCACTCAGCATGGTGTCCATTCTGTGATCCAGACTGACTGCTGGAGGTTCCCAGGGGATGCAAAGAGTGAAAACCACAGGGTTAAAGCTCAGAAAAGACACATGCCATCACTTCTCACATGTCATTTGTCAAAGTAAGTTCTACAACCAAGCCTGGTATCAATGGGGAAGGGAATAGATATTGAGAGCATTATAATAAAACCTACTATTATTATCATATAATAATCTAACATCTATTTTTTCATCAAAGGGAGAGAGATAGCGTTTCTCCCATTTTAGGTGTATGGGACAGGAGATTCTATAGAATATTCTTCAATTGGGGGCTGTCTGAATCTTTTCTCCCAAGATTGGGGCTATGAAGTTTTGGGAAGGAGAATTACAGTGGAAAAGTGAGTTCTCAAGCTGGGTACTGACGGCTGACACCTATATACCGAGCCTGAGATCTGAGGATTATGATTTGAACTCAGTCTGGGCAGGAAAATCCATGAGTCTCATCTCCAATTAAACAAAAGGCCTGAATTGGATCTGTGGGTCAAATGTTAGAGCATTAGCTATGAGTGGGGGGCGGGGGGACAGAATCTTGGCCCTGAATTTAAACCCAGGATTGGGGGATGGAAGGATATGTATTCTCAGTGCATGAAATCAAGGGTGTATGAACAACATCACTATTGATGTCAACGTTGGGGTAGAATTGATCAGTTGTATTCTGGAAATGATTTGTTCCACTCTTCTCTGTCTTGTATACTTTAAAAGAAACAGCTTTGAGCAATCTATACCTAAGATGTGTGGATTGCACAAAAGCACTGGTTTTATTTTTTTCTACTTACAAAATCATACATAAGTAGTGTACAAAGGAGTTTTAATTTAATATGTCGGTTTGTGAGTACATCTTGATCGATGTCATCAATTTGATCATTATTCTCTATCTCACCCAACCCCAACCCCTCCGTTTACGTGTTCACATTTTCACGCATGTAAATTGAATATTATGACTGGATTCTCCCACTGCACAAGTTTGGCAAAGAAATTTGTTCATTGTACAGGCAAGGAAGATGAAGTTGAGGACTACAAGCCCAAGACAGCATAGCTATTACTTTGCATCAAGATTATTTGAGTTACAAAATCTTCACCAAAACAAGCATTATAAACAAGAACATGGCCAGGAACTAGAAGCATCTATCTTTGTGTGTGTGCTGGTTTTGGGACCTGAGTGCTGTCCCTGAGCTGCTTTGCTAAAGGTTAGCACTCTTCCACTTGAGCCACAGTATCACTTCCAGCTTTATGGTAGTTAATTGGAGGTAAGAATCTCATGGACTTTCTATCTTGGGCTCATTTTAAACCACAGTCTTTAGACCTCAGTCTCCTGAGTAACTATGATTGCTGGTGTGAGCCACTGGCAGCTAGCAAAACATCTATTAGTTGTCCCAATTAAACATGTGGAGCAATAGGTAATTTGATACTGGTGATACTCAGATAATGATTCCTCTACTTGTTCTTTTCTGGTGTTATGACTAGTGTGATAATGCTTGCTCAGGTTTATATCACTGTGCAATCATTGCTCCATTTTGTTCAGTAAACAGCTTTTCATGACAGGAGAACTGTGAGAGGAGAATATGGGATTAAAATTTTATCTGTAGTACTTGTGGCCTGGCAAAAGCTTCTCAGAATGTTTGCAAGCAGAAATAAGAGTCCACTTCGGCCGAATAAAATGAAAGACACACACCTGACATAGAAGCAGTGCCACAGAAGGACAAATGGGAAAACTCATCCAGGCTCAGAGTGAAGCAATAGTATGAGTTGTTCAGGTGCATGAAAATTTGTGAAGATTTTCTTTCTAACCATGGAGAGATCATTCAATGCTGGCATTTACAATATGTTCCAGGCTCATATCTGTTTAGGACTGTTTCCTCTGAATCATCTTGATAAAGACAGAAATTAGAATGTAACAATGGAACCTAGTTATGTTTTCTGAATGAGATTTCATCTCTTTCACAAATCAAGTAAGGGTTGTAATGAATGACTTGGATTTCCTGAGAGAAATTCATGTTTGCTTCCTTGTTTCTATTAAGCTTCTCAAGTGAATAACTTTAAATTTGTAAGCTGTTATTATAACAAATATGAAATTTTTTTTATGTTTCTAGGAGGCACCCAGGTTCCTTTTAGATAGAAAATATTATCTGGCTTCCAACCAAAATCTTTACATCTCAGCCTCCAGAGTAACTAGGATTGCAGGCATCAGTCACCTCTCCTAGCTGAGACAAATATTTTTGGTATGGAAAATCACTATGATATAGAACATGAGGAATGAAGAATTTAGACTAACAAGGAATATTTTGAAAACATTAACAAAACTGAAGTTATCACAAACTTGCCTGATTCAGTGAGGAGAAAAATGAGAAAGAAGTTACAGAGGCAGAGAAGTGGAGACTAAAGAGAAGTGAATGAATAGTTCTTTGTTAGCAGAGCTACTGAAGATTACTTTTTAAGAAAATTCAGCTTGGTATAGAGGTACATGTCAATAATTCTAACTACTTATAAGCTAGAATCTGGAATGTATAGGAGGTTTGCAGTTGGTATGGTAAAAGTATAATACTGGGACTTCAATACTTAAAACACCATGGTGCCACATGGTTATAAGAGAGGCAGTAGTAGGAGGGTCATGATTTGAGGCTAGCCTCGGCAGTTAATAAGAAACTATCTGAAAATCAATCTAAAGCTAAACAAAGTGCTAGGTATATGATTCAATAGCAATTATCCAGCAAGTTTGAGGCCTTGAGTTCAATCCCTTCTCCTGAGAAAAAGAGACAAGAAAAAGGAAGAAAGATTATAATACAAATTTCAAGATATTTCCTGTGGAACTTTCTGCTATAATTTCCTTCCTCAATTGCCTTAAAATGTTTACAAAGTCACTTACAGAAATGACTACCATCATTTGGGGAAATCACAGGAAAGTCTTTGCAACCAGCTTTGTAACAGGACAATTTTGTCAAGCAGATTTCAATGAGGTGAAAATGAGAGATAATGGGCTCAAGAAATTGCACTTCATAGCTATGTGTCAGAATGTGAGGAGCTCATAAAGAGAAATTATTTCTCAAGAAAAGAGGAGGATTGAGTTGATTTATCAACTTGAAAAATTACGGTAAATTCTGTTGGTATTTGGGATACACTTTCAAGCAAGGTGTTAAGCCAATAAAATTATGGTTGAGATTTTTTAAATATTTTTTATTGTGAGTGGTTGAGATTTTTATAAAAGCTGTAAGATAATTTTTTCATAGATTTTTATCGAAACTATTCAACAATTGTTAGATAAATCACAATAATGCAAATATGTGTTCTGTGTCATCTGATGGTGTTACCTATCTCATCATCTAGGGTTGGAAGAATGTTATCTTCATTTTAAAAATGCAGAAATGGAGGCACGAGGAGAATTGGTGTGTTTCTGAAGGGTGATGTGTAAATGACAATTGAGACTGAGCAGAACCAGAATCCATGGCTCAGATTCAATTCATGATTTGGAAACCCCGTGACTATACTAATATCTAAAACTCTTGTGCTAGCTGGGTGACATTGGACATGTTTCTTAGAGTTGTCATGTGTTGTTGTTTTTCCTGTAAACAGATAAAAATATTAGTGTTTTCTAGAATTAAAGAATATACCTTGGGAAGGTGGCTCAGTGTTAGAGCACTTGCCTTGCATGCCTGAGGCCCTGGGTTCTATTCCTCAGCACCACATAAGCAAAAAGAAAAAAAAAGCTGGAAGTAGCATGTGGTTCAAGTGGTAGAGCGCTAGCCTTGAGCTAAAGAGCTGAGGGACAACATCCAATCCCAGAGTTCAGGCCCCAAGAAAGGATCCCCCCCAAAAATATACCTTTTGTGAAGTATTATGTACAGAACATGAAACAAGAATTCCATGAATTCTGAAGTTCTTTATGTATTTCCCTTTAAATTTTATTTTTAAGTCTCAAGATAGTGAAATTACTAACATTCGTTACATTGCAAAAAGCATTATCTGAACCCATTTGGAAGAATTTCTACAACAGTATTGTAATGTATGGGTTTTTGATGTGCTTATTTGCCTTTTCTATGTATCTGCTTAATTGGGTTATTTATTGTATGATTCATGTATTTAAGAGTTCTTTATATAATATGAATAAAAGCTATTTAACAAGAATTTTGTATTTTGCTTCATTATATTAGCAAAAATGCCTGCTATGTGTTTGAATAGAAATGGATCACATCTTTGCCTGATTTCGGAGCAACTGGGAATACTTTCATTCTAATGCAATACTCTTTATCAGATCAAGAAAGTTCCCATATAATAATTTTGACAAATTTTTACCATTCTGCTAGTTTGAAAAGAGCAGATTTATTTTAGGGTCACAGCAGGGAATTCCCCTGTGATCAGTGTCCTCTACAGTCATGGAACCACTCTTTGCAAACTGCTGATCATAATGGAAGCAAATTTTTGCTTGTTAGGACTATCAAATTTTTGGCCTATGTACTCAAGATGTTTTCCCAGGAAACAAATCCACACGTAGAAATTAGATCATCACAGCTGTTTGAAATGGCATTAGCAATATATATTTGCATTATTGATGTGCCATACCGCTATATAAAACAGTTTGTCACAAAACAGTTTGTGAAAGAACAACCAAATGTATAACCTAGAATCTGGGTATAGCAGTAAACTCTAGATGATTTTCTCATACTTTCAGACTTTTCGTAAACATAAATAATAAAAGCCAAATGAGGTGGTTTATACCTATAATCCTAGCTACTCTGAAAATAGAAACGTGGATAGTCGCAGTTCAAGGTCAAACTGGAAAACATACAAGACACCTCCATCTCAATCAATAAAATCTCGGTGTGCCAACGTGTGGATATCATCCTACCTATTACTGGACATGCAACTAGGAAGTTCAGTATATAGGTAGCTTAGGAATAAACAATGCAAGATTCTATATCAAAAACAAAGCAAAAATTGCTTGATATGGCATGATTCAAGTGGTAAGGTGACTGCCTGGCAAATGCAAGGCTCTGAATTTGAACCCAAGTACTTACCCAAAAATATTAAAAGTAAATAATATGAATTAATTCTCTAAATAATGTATCTGCAAATATTGTATATTCATATAGACTTGATAAAATTATATTGGGGTTAATATGTCACAAAATAAAGTAACTGAAGTCTCCATACGATACTTGTGAAATATTAATGTCATATTTGTGATGTATAATAGAAATATTTAAATAAATTGGAAAAAGGTTTCAAGGGAATTATGTGTGTTCTTACAACATCATAAAGATCCATACTAACCGCAATATAATTTAATGATATCTAGAAAACAGAAGTAAATATTGAATGTTTACATTAAAATCTAGTCTGCTCCCAAACTTAAGATGAAATATACCTTGCTAATTAGGAGGCAGAGATTTAGAAGACTGATATCATGGACAGTTTTGACAAAAAAATCGTAAAAAAACTACAAAAACAAAGAAAGCTAGATATTGTGTAATTTTCCTGTTATCTCACGATGTGGAAGCCATAGGTAAGAGATCATTGCTCAAGGGAGGCTTGGCCTGAAAAATAATCTAAAGTGGTTAGAGCCGTAGCAATTTCAAGCACCAGTAGTGCCAAAGGAAAAAGAAAAGTAGAAAACAGAAAATGAAAGGAATGGATAAAAAGAAACTATTTGCTCTTCATTCTTGGTTTCATTTCATTGGATACAAGAATTGAGAGTATTTTGTTTACTGTTTTACGATTCAGGCCTCTCTAATATAAAAGCATTTATTTCAAGTAAATATTGTATTATTACTATTTATTAACTTATTATTAGACCTTTAGGTTTGGAGATTGAAATCATGGCTTTGTATATATCAGTCTAGTTCTACAACTTAGCTGTACCCAAGCTCTTTTGTATAGTTTTGAAAATTGTTTATGAATTCTTCAATAGTTAGCTTTATACTTTTCATCTTATATTTTCTCCCACGTTTTCTCCTATGTATTTTGATTTGTGTTGAAAACTCCTCAATTTTATCTTCTGAACTTAGAATTTTGCTTTTGAGTTTACAGAGAAGTCAGTTATTTGTGACATCTTTTAAAATTATATACAGATATATGTATTTCATATATATGATTAATTCTTAGAGTTCATTGCAATAAGCAACCTTTGTCTGGTAATATGCATATAGCTATTGAGCCATTGTGATCCTCTCCTAAGAATAGTGTCCCTTGTTCTTGCCATGTGAATGCTTAGAGTGCTGTTAATCATATCCAAGTGTAATTATTTGTGTTTTACTATCTATCGGATTTACATGTAGATTTATGGGCATATCCAGTTATTAGAAAAGAAGAAAACCATATAGCATATATTTAATTGGATCTGGCTTATTTCACTTAATAGCATTTTCCCCCCAGTCTTTCCATTTCTTCAGAATGGGGTAATGCCATTCTTTCCCATGGAAGCACACAATTCCATCAATACAACAGAATTGAAGTTCCAGAAATGAATCCACTCCTATAGGCACATAGTCTTTGATTAGGAAGCCAGAAACACAGGATGGAAGAAAAACAGCCTCTTCAAAAAATTGGTTTAACTGGCTGTACACAGAAAAGTGAAATTAGATCATTTTATATCCTCCTGCACCAGAATCAATTCCAAATGGATTGAAGCGCTCAGTGTAAGTCCAGATGCCTTAGGAATCTTACAGGAAGAGTTAGGGGAAACATGAGGGCTCCATAGCATAGGTCAAAATTTCCAAAGGAAGTCTGGATAAATGGGATTACATCAAACCAAATCAATCATTTGTCAGACTCAAAAGCCTTGAAAAAAAGAGATAGTCTAGCACAGATTTATTAGGTAACAAACCTACAGATGAGAGCCTCAGCCAATGGTAAACCCTTTCTCCCTTTTCTAACTAGGTTATTTATAGTGGGTTTACATGAATATAAGTGATTTCTGATGGGGATTAGTCAGAAAACAACTAGTGCTAAGACAGAGATAGTATGTGAAATGAGTTGTAGCTGGAGAAAGGGAGGGATTAAGGCACGGGTGTCTAGTTCAAAGACTTGGCTTGGTGCCAGCTAAGTAAGGTATAGCTGCACAAGGGAAGGGGGGTAAAACCGAAGTGGTTATAAACAAAAGCATTGATCTGAAGCCTCAAAATAAGGATCTCAGTCTGTGTGGACCAAACAGTCTCTAACAATGTTTTATTTAAATTAACAAACACGATTTTAAATTTTTGCAGAGTGGGATGGTTCATAGTCAAAGGCAATTTCTCCTGTGTCAGGTATGTCCAAGCTATTATTTCACATGTTACCCAGTAGCCAGGTTTCAATGCAAATGACTACAATGATATTGTACAAATGTGGCTGTGACTTTTCCCTCTCATGAATCAAAATTCTGTCAAATGATTTCTGTCTTCCAGAATGATCTTCTGTCTTTCTCAGGATCTTTTTTACTACTTTGTCTTCATTATTGATAATCATAGTACATTTTGTTGTTGTCTTGTGTGTATATGTCATTTGTAGGGCTTGAACTCGATGTTTAATGGTCTCCCTTGTACTTTTTGCTCATGGCTGATGATACTCTATCCTTGAGTCACATGCTCACCTTCTGTTTCTTGCTGGATAATTGGAGATAAGTTTTCACATTTTTGTCTATTTGGACTGACATTGAACTAAAATATTCAGGTCTCAGCCCTCTGAGTTCTAGGATTGTACACATGAATGGCTAACACCAATCTTTGCTTTACTGTTATTTTAATTATGTGGTAGAGGAAAGTGGAAGTATATTTGTGTTAAGTGTGCAATTTTCAAATACAAGTTTGAATCAACTTGATATAACTGTTATTAATTTTAACAGTTAAATCAATGAGTATCAAACATTCCCACAGAAATATAATTGAAAACAAAAGGCATAATTGTTTTCTTAAACAATCAATGAAGCCAAAAATTACTTTCACTTTACAAATCATGTTTTATTTAACTTAAATTAGCAGACTTCTTTGAATAAAAGTAAATATATTAATTATATACCACAAGAAACAAAGTTATTATAGTTAAGAATAGATATTTCATCATACCCAGAAGATACGTTTTAGTGCATTCTCACTAAAAAGAAATGTTACATGCAGAAATTAATGGATATGATGGAGCTTATCATTACACAATATAAATAAATGGGATTACCACTCAATTATTTATAAATATGTAAAAAATGATTATATATCTAGGAGCCAGTAGCTCATGCTTGTAACCCTACCTAGTAAGGAGGCTGAGGGCTTAGAATCATGGTTCAAAGCCAGCCTAAGCAGTCAAGTCGACGACTCTCTTATCTCCAATGAGCCACCAAAAAAAACTGACAGTTGTTCAAGGGGTACAGCACTAGTCTTGAGCTAAAGAGCTGAGGGACAGTGTCCAGGCCCAGATTTCAAGCACCACAACCGACTAAAAATAAACAGTTAAAATAAATATTTTGACATAAATGTTAAACTATGTATTGTAAAAATTTTAAATCCTCACTAGATATACTAGTTTATATAAATATAGAGAAGGTTTTTCTGGACTTAGTTGTCATTGAATTTTGTAAATCACATATTTGTCACTCAATTCATATTTGTATGTTTATATACTTATATACCATAAGAATAATTAAATGATATGTTTTAGGCAGTGCTGTTTTAGGAATTTCCCTTGGCTTTTTAACATTAACCCTTCTACCATAAAATCGATATACCCTCCAACCTTATCAGAGTTTTCATCTCGTTGGAGCAGAGAAGTATAAGCTATAATCATTGTTTGGAACAACTGTAACATTTTACATGAATTTCACTTAGTTTAAGATCCAAAACATTCAAGTCATCTTAACCATGCCAGTAATAGCAAAATATCTTCTGGGCTTTGCAGTCTCTTCAGAGATGAAAATCTTTAATTATACATCTACTTTTTTCTGCCTAACATCTTATATCTTAGGAAGTTCTTTTTGGGTAACCCTCAGTTCCTGACTAGAAGACTGCAACAAAGGCAATAAGGAAAATACTTGAAAACAATTAAAAAAGCCATCACAGACACTCCTGTAATCACCAGTTTCAATGAGAATATACATTAAAGTAACACGTTTTTGTTGCATTTAAAGAGCAATAAACTTTAATTAGCAGTGAAGGAGGTAACAGAAAACTGTGAAGACATCTTGACTTTGAACAATTCAATATAAGCGTAATGGATTTATCTTGTTTTTCTATGGAGTTGCCAAAATAATAGAGAGCAATACCCTAAGGCAGGAAAACACCTAAGCCAAAGCAGTAATCTTTTGTCTATAAAATAATCGTGAGGGTTTGACTCTTCCAAAGTCTGGCTTGAAAAGAGGAAAATGTATTTGCTTTGGAGTGAATAATAAAAAATATAAAAATCCTTTATTAATATTTTACATATCTTGACTAGGACCTCTCATGTTGGAGAAGAGGAAAGGTATGAAAAATTTCAAGATTGTTTGATTATTCCTGAAGATCATTCTTATTTATCAGCTATAGCCTGGGTTACACTTAGTATCATGCTTGTTTAAATTTAGAAGCATTATTTGTTTCTGGGTTATAAGCTGCAAAGCCTTGACTGTTAATAAAGGGTCATTTCCTAAGAGGTGAAAGTTGCTGTGAAAACAAACCTAAAATATCAAAGACAGCATCGTGGGAACTATTTTCTAGCTATATGACAATATGTGGTGTAAATTTGTTTCGCATTGTTCCAGGGGACTCATTTTTGTTATCTTCTTTTTCACCATCTAGTGTTGCAATAATATTCTATACCATCCTGGGATGACTATGACTTTACTGGATTCTCTAATTTCTCTGTTTCTGTTTTACCTTTTTTAATTACTTTAGAAACTCTAACTCAACCTGACATAAATTATCTTTATAATATTAGCAAACAGATTTAATTTCCATAATCTTACCCTAGCCTTCTACATAACTTTGGTACTTAGTGATCCCCAAATGTGAAAATTAAGATAGGGAGCTTCTTATTTAGATATTATTTAGTATTTCAAGACTTCATTAATGCAAGGCCCTTAGTAGTATGTACATCATACAGGTGTACAAACCTGGTGGCAATTTTTTCTTATTCTCAGAAATTAGGAAATGTGGTGTCCCTGTAGTTACATTACGAAAAGGCTGTAGTTGAATTAATTTACTAAACCAAATCTGCTGTAAAGTATTTCTACAAGTTATTTGGCTTAAATAATCCGTATTTACCATTTTACAGTTCTAAAGGACAGAAATCTAAAAGAAGTCTCATTAGATTAAAATAGAGACACCCACCGAGCTAAAATATTTTTCAAATGATTCTAGTGGAAAAGGCATTTATCTCCTGTTCTGCTTCCCAGAAATTCAGAATCTGGGTTGTTATTTTTTCATTTATATTCTAATGTAGCATCTTTACATCTTTCTGGTAGTTCTTACCTAATCATGTCCCTTTTGAACTATACCTGGGACTTTTTCTTTTTTTCTTTTTTTCTTTTTTTTGGGGGTCCAGTCGTGGGGCCTGAACTCTGGGCCTGGGCGCTGTCCCTCAGCTCTTCAGCTCAAGGCTAGTGCTCTACCACTTGAGTCATAGCGCCCCCTCCGGCTACTTTCTTTTTGCTTATGTGGTGCTGGGGAATCGAACCCAGGGCCTCACGCATGCAAGGCAAGCGCTCCACCACTGAGCCACCTTCCCAGCCCCTATACCTGGGACTTTTAACTACCCATTTGAGTATACTTCCCTGGTTAGCTTTGAACCATGATCCTCAGATCTCAGCCTCCTGAATAGCTAGGATTACAGGCATGAGCCACCAGTGCCAAGCTGATGAAAACTTTCAAAACCTGAAAAACAAAATCAAAACAGTTCTTAAGAAGTGGAAAAACCTCCCATGCTCCTGAATTGGAAGGATCCACATCGTGAAAATGGCAGTAGTTGCCAAGGCTATCTACAAATTCAAAGCGATACCTATCAATATTCCAACCTCATTCTTCAAGGAAGTAGAAGAAGCAATCCAAAAAATCATAGGGAGCAATAAAAGACCCCAAATAGCAAAAATGATCAAAAACAGAAAGAAAAGTGCTGGAAAAATATCAATACCAAATTACAAACACTACTACAACATCATTTTAATCAAAACAGCATGATACTGACACAAGAACAGACTTCAGGAACAATGGAATATAATTGAAAATCCAGAAATGAACCTAGAGACCTATAGCCATCTAATCTTCGATAAGTGAGCTAAAAATTAGAATGGAAGAAAGACAGCCTCTTCAGTAAATGGTGCTGGCAAAATTGGTTAACTACTTGTAGAAAACTAAAGCTAGATCCTTATATATCACCCTGCAAAAGAATAAACTCCAAATGGATCAAAGACCTGGAGTCAAAGCAGACACTGAAAACATTACAGGATGGAATTGGAGAAACTCTAAGTCTCCTTGGTACAGGCCGAAATTTTCTTAAAAGACACCCAGAAACACAGCAAATCAAAGAAAGGTCGGACAAATGGGATTGCATGAAATTTCAGAGTTTCTGCATGGCAAAGGATGAAGCTAGCAAGATCAATAGAAAGCCCAAAGATTGGGAGAAGATCTTCAGTAGCCATACAATGGACCAGGGTCTCATATCTAAAATATACCTGGAACTCAAAAAATAAATGTCCCAACAACAAATCCTCACAATAAATAATTGGGCTAAAGACTTAAAGAGAAACTTCTCTGAAGAGGAAAGAAGGATGGCCAGTAGACACATGAAGGAATGCTCAACCTCCCTAGCTATAAAATAAAGGCAAATCAAAACATTCAGATTCCACCTCACCCCAGTTAGTATGGCTCTAATTAAGAATTCTAACAGCAGGTTGGTCTGTGGACAGAAAGGAGCCCTACTGCATTGTTGGTAGGCGTGTAAACTTGTTCAACCTCTTTGGAAAGTAGTATGGATATTCCTCAAAAGACTCCACATAGAGCTCCCCTATTTCCCTGCAATCCCACTTTTGAGCATTTACCCAAATGATACAAACATGATTATTTTAAAGCTACCAGCACGAGTGTGTTTATTGCAGCATTATTTACCATAGGTAAGATATGGAACCAACCCAGATGCCCCTTAGTAGATGAATGGATTAAGAAAATATGGTATATATACACAATGGAATTCTATTACTCTATCAGAAAGAAAGAATGCCATATTTCATAGGAAATGGAAAGACTTGGAAAAAATTAAGTGAAGTAAGCCAGGCCCAATGAAACATAGGTCCCATGGTTTCCCGTATTTGCAATAACGTATATTTTTGAGACAAGCAGAAACGGTCAGATAAGTTGATGTTAGGTGAAATGAACCCCAATATAAGTATTCAAATGTTTTTTTTTTCTTTCTTGTGATTGTGTCTAACATTCATAAGATGATTTCTTTGTTGCTTTGTATGTTCCTCCCCAACAGTATAACCCCTGTTTTCACTGTATCTGATGTTGGTATAATTTGTGGAGGGGAAGGGAAAAAACAAACAGTTTAAATAGGGATACAGATGGACCCATTGCAACAATGAGGTATAAAAGTCGTTATGTTGAAAAATGAACTTTACCACTTTGGCCTGGGGGGAGGTAGGGGGACACGTGGTGGGGGGATGAGAATGGATGTGAATGGGAAACAGAGGAGGAGGCAACAATGCTTAATAAGAAATGTACTCATTACTTTGTTCATGTAATTGTAACCCCACTGTACAGTATTTTCACAAATAAGAAAAAGAAATATACTATTCAGAAAATCATATATAGAATTAGGGGCTGGGAAGGTGTTTCAGTTGTAGAGCGTTTGCCTTGCATGCTTGAGGCCCTGGGTTTCATTTCTCAGCACCACATAAGCCAAAATAAAAAATCAGCAAGTGGCGCTGTGGCTCAAGAGGTAGAGCACTAGCTTTGAGCTGAAGAGCTGAGGGACAGCGCCCAGGCCCAGGGTTCAAGCCCCATGACCGTACCCCAAAGAAATATATAGAGAGAGAATTATAAGATATAAACATACTTAAGATTCAGGATCATTGTAGCATTAACATTGTAGCATTAAAAAAATATGTACCCTGTATCTGTTGGATATATTTTCACTTCTGTTACAATGTCTTTGAATTATGAAAGGTGATCATTTGATGTTATCTGGTTTATTCTTGCTTTTTTTAGCCACTAATGAGCATCCTGAGCATCGAGGATTACAGGCATGACATATTGGTGCATGTTTGTGTTTCAATTTTTAAGGGTTTTCCTCTTTCCTTTGAATTCAAACATTGTCCTGTCAGTAATTCTGCACATTCTCAGACTGTTGTTCTCAAAGAAGATAAGTATCTGTTTGATGGGTGATTGTCCTGTTCATTGTATTTGACATAGTTTTCATTGTTTCTATTGATTTGCCCTTCCTAATTATTTCATTTGATGATTAGAATATTTAATATATAGACTTCAGTTTTGCCTCTATGGAGATTGTAGAAGTCATGTCAAAATAATGGTTTAAAAGATTCTTATAGAGACAGAATTGTGAACTTTATACATAAAAATGAAAAAAAAATTGGTCTTTGTTTCTATGAAGAAATTTTAAAAATAGGATTTAAATTATATGGTAATATATTTTAAATGCCATATGAACAAAAAATATGATAATCAGCAAAATTTTCTCTAGGTGACTGTCCCATTTATTCCCCCACCCCACCTTTCCCTGTTCTGGAGCCTAGAAAGGAAAAGGAAAATTTGTGTTGATTATTAAAGATTGTGAATTTCTCAAACTAGCTTTTTAGAAGCTCTAGAGGGTTGGGATGTAGAACTGTGTTGGCCAAGAAGAAGAAGGAGGAGGAAGAGGAGGAGGAGGAGCGGGAGGAGGAGGAGGAAAAAGAGGAGGATGAGGAGGAAGAAGAAGAGGAGGACGAGGAGGAGGAGGAGGAGGAGGAGGAGGAGGAGGAGGAGGAGGAGGAGGAGGAGGAGAAGAAGAAGAAGAAGAAGAAGAAGAAGAAGAAGAAGAAGAAGAAGAAGAAGAAGAAGAAGAAGAAGAGGGAGAAGAGGAAGACGAAGAAGACGAAGAAGATGAAGAAGATGAAGAAGATGAAGAAGATGAAGAAGATGAAGAGGAGAAGGAAGAGAGGAAAAAGAGGAGCAAGGAGATGGAAGAAAAAGAAAAGGAGGAGGAGGAGGAAGAAGTACAGAATCAAATTTATCCACATTTTATTTGATGAATATTTATGGCAAAATAAGAGGTTCAAGTTTCATTTTGATCTTTACAGTAGTTCCTGTTTAGCCTCTGGATATACATTTCAAGTGGATACCTGAAATCAATGAAGTACTTTAGAGAGTTAACCCTCATTATCCAGAATTTCCAGATCTAGGTGATCAATCAACCAGAAATTTAAAATATTCAGGAAAAAATGTTCCCCAAACATTCAATATAGCAACTATTTATATACTGTTACATGTATGTTGGTAATAGATATAACCTTGACGTGATTTAAAGTGTAACTTACTTTGTATGACATACTATGCTATTTTCTATATGGGACTGGAGCCTATGCTGATTTTAGTATACTCAATCAGTTCTGGAAGCAACACTGTAAATACCTAGATGACCATTTTATGATTTTACCCAAACAAATATAGCTACAATGAAGCTTCAGGTATAAATTAGGTACAGTAAGACAATTATAACAGTAGCTAATAAAAATAGAAAAATTGTAACAGTATACTGTAAAAAAAAAAAGTAATGTGAAATGGATATGTAAATGCATACCTGTAATTCCAGGAAACAAGACTAGGCAGGAAAATAATCAAAGAAATATACAGTGAAACTTTAGCTCCAAAAGAACCCAAAAAACAAAATGAAGGTATTAAGTGAATGTGGTCTCTTTTAAATTATGAGATGTTTTTCCATTAATCTTTTCAGAGCACAGTTGAGAACAGGTAACTTGTTGGGTCTTTGTCCGTCCCACGAAAGACAGACTGGGTCTGAGGAAAGGTAAGTGCGTTGCTTGCCCATTCTCCACACTCCCTCAGCCTGGCGGACAACCAGACACAGCGGGGAGCCAAGTCAAGAAGGAAGAGAACTCGTTTATTAACAGAGAGAGAGAGAGAGCAGCCCTTTTTAAAGCCAAAAATGCTGGTGGTATGGCAGGGGAGGAAGAGGAAACAATCACTGTCAAAGTCACACCCTATCATGCACCTAAGCTTTCACGGGCTGATTACACACTGAATGTAAGGTAAATTGGGCTCTACCCACTCACCTCCCTCTCAGCACCATCTTTGTGCTCTGCAGTAACTAACTACAGAAGGGGGAATTACAGTGAAGGTGACTACTGTATAATTGTTTTGTGAAGAGAAAAACGTACCTTATTTAAAGGTTCTTTTCTGACAAGAAAAACCATGCACAATTCTTTTGCCTTTTTCTGAAACTCTAAGATATTTTTCCCCTCCCAACTAACCATCTTCCCACCTGGGTGCTGGAAAGGACAAGCACTCCCAAACTAGCTTAGCTGTGCCATCGAGTCTTTCCAGGGCAACAATGCTTGATAAGAAATGTACTCATTACTTTGCTCAGGTAATTGTAACCTCTCTGTATGGTACTTTCACAATTAAAAAGAAAAAGCAGAAGTACAAACATGATTTATTCCTGAACAACCAAGCTTTCTGTAGCCTATTTCACTCTTCCTATTTTGCTCCCAGACGCCCAGAAGACCCTGGTTTGAAGACATATTCTGTATTGTCAGGTGTATGAGATAAATGACTTCTTTAGAAGAAAATGTGAATTTGGAGATTGAAATTGTGAAGGGAAATCAAACTATCCCATCTTTTTTACTAAGGACTAGAAAAAAATGATATGTGCTTACATGCTGAGAGTAAGCAACTTTTGCCACCTGTGGTAATGAATTTAATTTTGATGCTGTTGTGAAATGTGTCCTGAATCCTAATTCCTTATTTTCTGAGAGCACCACCTCTTCAGAAATTCTGATTTGTACTGTGAATATTTACTTCCTGTAAAATGTAGTTGCTTGGATATTTTGATTTTGTGAAAGCTTGGTTAGTTTGATATTGTTCTCTCAGTTGAATTATAAGCAAGTAAAAATGAATTGAAACTGATTAAATGAAGTTCTTTCTGCCCATTTACTCTGGTACAGATTTCTTTGATTTAGGAAATCTACATTTTAAGTCATTCTGGATGACTAACTAGGTCTGTGTATGTGGATGAGTCAATAAGAATTGCAGACTTTGCCACATTGATTTTGGAGCAAAAAATTACAGCTGGTAACTGGGCAATGATTCAGAAGACAGCTGAGGCTGAAGCCATGAGCCCTCCTGATTGTGTTAAGCTCGCAATCTCTTCTAAAACACCCTTCACTCCCCATTCAGTGGTTTCATTGTCTATCCAAAAAGGTTTCTGGAGCTTCATCTTATGCTGACCTCCTAGTATGCCAACATAAGGGGAGTCAAAGCAAGCAAGCCAGATGTGGCAGAGGGATTTTTTTGGTCGGTTGTGGGGCCTGAACTCTGGGACTGGGCATTGTCCCTCAGCTCTTCAGCTCAAGTCTAAAACCGCTGATCTAAACAACTGCATAGATCAAGTAGATTTAACTGACATCTACCGAATAATTCACCCAGCAGCAACAGAACACACGTTTTTCTCTGCAGCACATACAACATTTTCCAAAATAGACCACATTTTAGGTCACAAAGCAATCTTGTCCAAATTCAGAAACATTGAAGTTATACCTTGCATTCGCTCACACAACAAGGAAATAAAATTAGAACTCAACACCAAAAACAACCAAAGAAAGTCCTCTAACACATGGATGCTGAACAACACACTGTTGAATCACCAGTGGGTCAGGGAAGAGATTAAAAAGGAAATTCAAATGTTCATGCTATTCAACAAAAATGAGCACACAAATGAACAGCTCTTCTGGGACAGAGCAAAGGCAGTACAGAGAGGCGAGTTTATAGCTTTGAGTTCCTATATCAACTAATTGGAGAGATCTAAAACCAATAATTTAATGAGACATCTGAACCTCCATGAAAAAGAGCAGCAAGATAAACCCTAATCCAGGAGATGGAAAGAAATAATTAAAATTAAATCAGAATTAAATGAATTAGGATCCAAGAAGGCCATAGAAAGTATTAACAAAAGAATGAGTTGGTTCTTCGAAAAAATTAACAAAATTGACAGGCCCTTAGCAAATCTTATCAGAAAAAGAAGAAAACTCACCCAAATATATAAACTCAGAGATCAGAATGGAAACATCACCACAGAAACAACCAAGATTCAGAACATTATAAGGGAATACTTCTCAAAACTATGCTAATAAGTTTGAGAACTTGGCAGAAATGGACCTTTTCATTGCAAATATTGACATGCCGAAACTAAACCAAGATGAGTTAAAACATTTTAACATGCCCATATGAAACATTGAGATAGAAACTTCAATAAGAGCAGTCCCATTTAAAAAGAGCCCAGGACCAAAAAGATGTGCAGCAGAATTTTATAAGGCTTTCAAAGAAGAGCTCACACCAATAGCCCCTCAATGAAATTGAAAGAGAAAGTGCACTACCGAACTAACTCTGTGAAGACATCATAACCCTCATCCCAAAACCAGTCAGGGACTCATAAAAAAAGAGAACTTATAGACACATTTCTTTGATGAACATTGATGCAAAATTCTGAACAAAATTTTGGCCAATCGACTTCAGCAATTCATCCAAAAAATCATAAACCATGATCAAACAGGATTCATTTCAGGAATGCAAAGCTGGGCCAATATACGCACATCAATTAATATAATTCCTCACATCGGCAAGAGCAAGGATAAAAACCACATAGTGATCTCAATAGATGCAGAAAAGGCATTTGAAAAGATTCATACCCATTGATAATGAAGACTAGAAAAACTAGGAATCCGGTGAACATTCCTCAATACAATGAAGGCTGTATATGACAAACCTACAGCCAGCATTATACTTAATAGTGAAAAACTAAAGCCATTTCCTCTTAAATCAGGAACGAGGCAAGGATGTCCATTCTCGCCACTCCTCTTCAATCTAGTATTAGAATGCGTAGCTACAGCAATAAGACAAGATGCAAACATAAAATGGATCTAAATAGGGAAAGATGATGTAAAACACTCCCTCTTTTCAGATGTCATGATCTTGTATTTAAAGAATTCCACTGACTCCACTCCCAAATTATTCAAACTTATTCAAAACTTGGGCAAAGTAACAGGGTATAAATTTAACCCTCAAAAATCAATGGCTTTTCTGTATGCCAAGAATGAGAAAAGTGTGGCTCAAATCAGGAAAGCAACTCCATTCATAATAGAGCCACAAAAAAAGAAAATACCTAGGAATTAACTTAACCAAAGAAGTGAAGGACGTCTATGATGAAAATTTTAAAAGCCTGAAAAAAGTAACCAAAACAGAACATAGAAAGTGGCAAAAACTCCCATGCTCCTGGATTGGAAGGATCAACATCATGAAAATGGCAATATTTCCCAAGGCTATCTACGAATTCAATGCAATATCTATCAATATCCCAGATTCATTCTTCAAGGAATACAAGAGACAATCCAAAAATTCATATAGAACAATAAAAAACCCTGGATAGCATCAAAGATCATTAACAGAGAGAAAAGGGCTGGAGGAATATCAAGACTAAATTTCAAACTCTAATACAACACAATAGTAATCAAAAAAACTTGGTAATGGCACAAGAACAGATCTCAGGACCAATGGAATAGAATTGAACCTAAAGATATATAGCCATCTAATCTTCGATAAGGAAGCTAAATAATTAGAATGGAAGAAAGACAGCCTCTTCAGTAAATGGTGCTGGCAAAATTGGTTAATCACTTGTAGAAAATTGAAGCTAGATCCTTATATATCACCCTGAACAAGAATCAACTCCAAATGGATCAAAGACTTCAGAGTAAAAGCAGACACTCTGAAAACATTACAGGATGCAACAGGAAAAACCCTAGGTCTCCTTGGCACAAGAGAAACACAACAAATCAAACAAAAGTTGGACAAATGGGATTGCATGAAATTGCAGAGCTTCTGCAAGGTAAAGGACATAGCAAGCAAGATCAATAGAAAGCCCACGGATTGGGAGATGATCTTCCATAGCCATAAAATGGACCAGGGTCTCATATCTAAAATATACCTGGAACTCAAAAAAAAAAAAATCCCCCAACAACAAATCCTCAGAGAAACAACTGCCCAATAAATAAGTGGGCTAAATGCTTAAAGGGAAACTTCTTTGAAGAAGAAAGTAGGATGGCCGATAGACATATGAAGAAATGCTCAACCTCTCTAGCTATAAAAGAAATGCAAATCAACCCAACATTGAGATACCACCTCAGCCCAGTTAGAATTATATATCTTGATTCTAGCCATAATCAAGAATTCTAATAACAACCGATGCTGGAGGGGATGTGGACAGAAGGGAACCTTACTTCATTGTTGGTGGGAGTGTAAACTTGTTCAACCACTTTGGAAAGCAGTATGGAGGTTCCTCAAAAGACTTCACATAAAGCTCCCCTATGACCCAGCAATCCCACTTTTGGGCATTTACCCAAATGCTTACAAACAAGACCACACTAAAGCTACCAGCATGACTATGTTTATTCCAGCATTATTTACCATAGCTAAGATCTGGAACCAACCCAGATGCCCCTCAGTAGATGAATGGATCTTGAAAATGTGGTATATATACACAATGGAATTCTATGCCTCCATCAGAAAGAATGACATTGCCCCATTTGTTAGGAAATGGAAAGGCTTGGAAAAATTATATTAAGTGAAGTAAGCCAAGATCAAAGAAGCATAGGTCCCATGGTTTCCCTTATTTGTAATATCTAGTATATGTATGAGTCAAGCAGAAAAGGTCAGATAATGTGATGCTAGGAAAATGAACCCTTAGATATGTAAGTAAATGTTTTTTCTTTCATGCATTTGTTTCTAATACATTTATTAGATTATTTCTTATTTGCTTTGTATGTCCCTCCCCCACAGTATAACCCCTGCTTTCACTATATTTGATGTTGGTACAATTTGTGGAGGAGAAGGGGAAAAACAAGTCGTTTAAGGATAACTGTGGACCCGTTACAAGAATGAGAAGTACAAGTTGTCATGTCGAAAACGAACTTTACAACTTTGGTGGGGGGGGAGGATGGGGGAGGAGGCTGGGAAGGGATATGAAGGGTAAACAAAGGAGGAGGCTGCAATGCTTGATAAGAAATGTACTCATTATCTTGCCCATGTAATTGTAACCCCTCTGTACAGTATGTTCACAGAAAATTAAAATTAAAATTAAAAAAAGAAGCAAAAAATGAAAATACACAATATATCAATGAATAAGACACAAAATAAAGAGAATGACTACAACAAATGCAACATGCCATATTTGGAAATATAGATCTTTTGTTTTTATTATGAATTTATGACTATATTGGCCCCCACCAGGACTCCATCTCTGGTCCCAGAAATGGCCTACCTCCTTAGTGGCTCATAGGCTGGTGTGCTCACCATGACCCATTCACCAATTGGGCCTGCTAGGCCTTGAGTTCAAATTCCAGCATTGCCAAAGATTCATTCTGATGTGAAAAGCCTAGGGTTGCACATGTTTTCCTGTTCGGTGAATGTCCTGGGTCTCTTTGAGGATCGAAAATACTATATAAGCAACTCAATAGCCATGGGAATAGGTTGTCATCCATGTAAGCACAGTTGTATCTGTCAACATATTCAATAAAATGCACAATACATCCATGAATAAGATAAATAAAAATTAATAAAAAGTATAACTACACTGAATGCAAGATGCATACCACACCTGTAGGTAAAGAGAGATCCTATGATTTAAAAAGGTGGGCTTGGGGAGTCCGGGAAGATGGCGGAGGAGATGCTGGAGTCTAAGTAAGTTCTCTCATAGAAAGCAGTTTTAGAGTTCCACTGAACAGTCCTAAGCCAGAGAATTACACCAAGTGTGCCATCACAGCACAGAGAATTAGGCCAGAGAAAGAAACCCGGGCAAGAAGACACTTCTGAGCTCTTGCCAGCAGCAGCCATGGCGGCGGCAGCTGTGGCAGTGGGCGAGCCCAGGAGCCATACCTGAGCAACAGAGAGTCTGGGACGTAGGAGCCAGACGCACAGAGGAGCGTATTATACTCAACATCAGCAAGAACCGACAAGGACCAGACATCTTCATCCTGCAGTTCGCAGACCAGAGACGACCCAGGAACTAAGACTTGGAATGAGTAGAAGCCTGACATCCTCACTCCTTCTGAGGGAGTAGAGGAGGGAAGGCCACCCCTCCCCCCCCAGCACAGGTGTTCTCCATCTTGGATAGCGAAAAAGCTCGAAGGAGCTGCTAGCTCCAACTCAGGCCTTGGAATAAAATGAGTCATTTAGCAGGTCACAAGAACTTAACGGCGGCGTGACCTGCCAGACTCAGCTCCACCCAGGGAAAAGTCACCCAGCTCGGCACCAGCCCTAGGAGTGGGTTTCTTCACTGGGTAATCAGAGCCAGAGGCTGCTCCTCCCTCTAGCAGCCTCGACACTCAATTGAAAATCAGTAAACAGAAACCCTGAGAATGGCTCCAGGCTGGGCTCCGTGAGGTTTTCACAAAGTAGCCCCAGAAAAGCTACTGTCTGTTGAAAGGCCTCAACTCTACCCAGAACCTAGCCTCATCACTGCATCCCCCTCTTTTGTGATACTCAAAGCAGATCTGCCTCCCAATGAACTAGCCTGGGAGGAGGATCGCCAAGTCCTGGGTAAAGCAGAGCATTTTTCTGCCTGTTGGAACAAACTGACTTAAGAAACCAACCAACCGATAATCTTATAAATGTGTTAGAAAAACATGCATGAAAGAAAATAACATTAAAGTACACATCTAAGGGTTCATTTTCCTGACATCACATTATCTGACCTTTTCCGCTTGACTCATACATATACTAGATATTACAAATAAGGGAAACCATGGGACCTATGTTTCTTTGGGCCTGGCTTACTTCACTTAATATAATTTTTTCCAAGTTTTTCCATTTCCTAACAAATGGGGCAATGTCATTCTTTCTGATGGAGGCATAGAATTCCATTGTTTATATATACCACATTTTCTTGATCCATTCATCTACTGAGGGGCATCTGGGTTGGTTCCATACCTTAGCTATGGTAAATAAGGCTGCACTAAACATAGTTGTGCTGGTAGCTTTAGAGTGGAGGAGATGGGGAAAAACCAGTTGTTTAAGGATACAGGTGGACCTGTTGCAACAATGAGAAGTACAAGTTGTCATGTCCAAAACTAGCTTTACAACGTCGGTGGGGGGGGGGGGAAGGAGAAGGATTGGGATTGGGGGGAGGGGGAAGGCTGGGAAGGGATGTGAAGGGTAAACAAAGGAGGAGGCTGCAATGCTTGGTAAGAAATGTACGCATTATCCTTCCCACGTCATTGTAACACCTCTGTGCAGAATGTTCAAAAATAAAATAAAATTTAAAAAAAAAATAAAAGTAACCAACCAAGCCACAGGACCACAATCAGACCAGAGACTCCAACAAGAAGCTGGTTAAGGACACAAGGGAGATACAGGATTTTTCCCACTTCTCCCAAAAAAAATCAAAGACTTTTTTTTTTCTCTTCTTCTTCTTCGTCTTCTTTTTTTTATTTTTTATTTTTGGTATCTTATATTAATTTTTTTTCTTTTCTAAAACTTTTTTTAATCTTTAATCTTAGTCTTTTTTGAAAAGAAAATTGTTTTCCAGAAATATTTTTTTTCCTCTTATACTTTTATTTTAGGGATACGTGAGTGTGCGTTTCTCTTTCTTTTTTGGTCTTCTTTCTCTTTTTTTTTCTTTTGTAATTATCTTTTTGTTCTTTGTTTAGCTCTACTTAACTTCTCATCTTTTTCTTCTTCCTTTCTTATCCTTTTCACCTTCTCCTCTCTTTCATTCTGCTTTATGTGACTTAATTCTTTTATTTTTTTTAATTTTATTTTTTTTTATTTGAGAACATACTTTACAGAGGGGCTACAATTACATGGGCAGGAAAATGCATACATTTCTTACCAAGCATTGCAGCTTCCTCCTTTGTTTACCCTTCACCTCCCTTCCCAGCCTCCCCCCTCTCCCCACCCAATTATACTCCCCTCCCCCCCACACCGACATTGTAAAGTTGGTTTTGACATGACATTTTGTACTTCTCATTGTTGCAACAGGTCCACCTGAATCCTTAAACGACTTGTTTGTCCCCATCTCCTCCACATGTTATACTGACATCAAATATAGTGAAAGCGGGGGTTACACTGTGGGGGAGGGACATACAAAGCAACAAAGAAAGAATCTTATAAATGCGTTAGAAACACATGCATGAAAGAAACGAAAACATTAAAATACATATATAAGGGTTCATTTTCCTAACATCACATTATCTGACCTTTTCCGCTTGACTCATACCTATACTAGATATTGCAAATAAGGGAAACCATGGGACCTATGCTTCTTTGGGCCTGGCTTACTTCACTTAATACAATTTTTTCCAAACTTTTCCAGTTCCTAACAAATGGGGCAATGTCATTCTTTCTGATGGAGGCATAGAATTCCATTGTGTATATATACCACATTTTCAAGATCCATTCATCTACTGAGGGGCATCTGGGTTGGTTCCATATCTTAGCTATGGTAAATAATGCTGGGATAAACATAGTTGTGCTGGTAGCTTTAGTGTGGTCTTGTTTGTAAACATTTGGGTAAATGCCCAAAAGTGGGATTGCTGGATCATAGGGGAGATCTATGTGAAGTCTTTTGAGGAACCTCCATACTGCTTTCCAAAGTGGTTGAACAAGTTTACATTCCCACCAACAATGAAGTAAGGTTCCTTTCTGTCCACATCCCCTCCAGCATCTGTTGTTGTTAGAGTTCTTGATTTTTGCTGTTCTAACTGGAGTGAGGTGATATCTCAATGTTGTTTTGATTTGCATTTCTTTTATGGCTGGGGATGTTGAACATTTCTTCATGTGTCTATTGGCCATCCTTCTTTCTTCTTCAGAGAAGCTTCTCTTTAAGTCTTTCGCCCACTTATTTATTGTGCTGTTGTTTCTTTGAGGATTTGTTGTTGGGTGGTTTAATTTTTTGAGTTCCAAGTATATTTTAGATATGAGACCCTTGTCCATTGTATGGCTATGGAAGATCATCTCCCAATCCGTGGGTTTTCTATTGATCTTGCTAGCTATGACATTTGCCCTGCAGAAGCTCTGCAACCTTATGCAATCCCATTTGTCCAACCATTCTTTGATTTGTTGTGCTTCCGGGTCTCTATTCAGAAAATTTCGGCCTGAGCCGAGGAGACCTAGGGTTTCTCCTATTCCATCCTGTAATGTTTTCAGAGTGTCTGCATTGAGTTCAAGGTCTTTGATTCATTTGGAGATGATTCTGGTGCAGGGTGATATATAAGGATCTAGCTTTAGTTTTCTACATGTAGTTAACCAATTTTGCAAGCACCATTTATTGAAGAGGCTGTCTTTCTTCCATTCTATTGTTTTAGCTTCCTTATCAAAGATTAGATGGCTATAGGTCTGTAGGTTCATTTCAGGGTTTTCAATTCTATTCCATTGGTCCTGAGGTCTGTTCTTATGCCAATACCAAGCTGTTTTGATTAATATGGCTTTATAGTAGAGTTTTAAATTTGGTATTGATATTCCTCCAGCAGTGTTCTTTCCGTTGAGGAGCGTTTTTGCTATTCGGGGTCTTTTTTTGTTCTATATGAATTTTTGGATTGCCTCTTCTATATCCTTGAAGAATGAGGGTGGAATTTTGATAGGTATCGCGTTGAATTTGTAGATAGCCTTGGGAAGTATTGCCATTTTCACGATGTTAATCTTGCCAATCCAGCAGCATGGGAGGTTTTGCCATTTTTTAAGTTCTGTGTTGATTTCCTTTTTTCAGGATTTTAAAGTTTTCATCATAGAGGTCCTTCACTTCTTTGGTTAAGTTAATATCTAGGTATTTTATTTTTTGTGGGGCTATTACAAATGGAGTTGCTTTCCTAATTTCAGCCACACTTTTCTCATTGTTAGCATATAGAAAAGCCATTGATTTTTGGGGGTTAATTTTATAACCTGCTACTTTGCCAAAGTTTTGAATCAGCTTGAGTAATTTGGGAGTGGAGTCTATGGGATTCTTTAAATACAAGATCATGTCATCTGCAAAGAGGGAGAGTTTTATTTCTTCTTTCCCTATTTGCATCCCCTTTATGTCTGCATCTTGTCTTATTGCTGTAGCTAGGCATTCTAATACTAGATTGAAGAGAAGTGGAGAGAGTGGGCATCCTTGTCTTTTTCCTGAGTTAAGAGGAAATGGCTTTAGTTTTTCACCATTGAGTATAATGCTGGCTGTAGGTTTGTCATATACATCCTTTATTGTATTGAGGAATGATCCATGGATTCCTAATTTTTCCAGAACCTTCATCATAAAGGGGTGTTGGATCTTGTCAAATGCTTTTTCTGCATCTATTGAGATAACCATGTGGTTCTTATTCTTGCTCCTGTTGATGTGATGAATAATATTAATTGATTTGCGTATATTGAACCAGCTTTGCATCCCTGAAATGAATCCTGTTTGATCATGGTGTATAATTTTTTGGATGAATTGTTTAAGTCGATTGGCCAAAATTTTGTTGAGAAGTTTTGCATCAATGTTCATCAAAGAAATGGGCCTATAATTCTCTTTCTTTGATGAGTCCTTGCCTGGTTTTGGGATGAGGGTTATGATGGCTTCATAGAATGTGTTCGGTAGTGAGCTTTCTCTTTCAATTGCACTGAAGTGTTGGAGGAATATTGGTGTGAACTCTGCTTTGAAGGCCTTGTAAAATTCCGCTCTAAAACCATCTGGTCCTGGACTTTTCTTACCTGGGAGGTAGGTCTCTTATTGCTGTTTCTATTTCAATGCTTGATATGGGCCTGTTAAGCTGGTTTAACTCATCTTGGTTTAGTTTTGGCATGTCAATATTTGCTAGGAAAAGGTCCATTTCTGTCAAGTTCTCAAACTTATTAGCATAAAGTTTTGTGAAATATTCCCTTATAATGTTCTGAATCTTGGTTGTTTCGGTGGTGATGTTTCAATTCTCATCTCTGAGTTTATTAATTTGGGTGTGTTCTCTCCTTTTTCTGATAAGGTTTGCTAAGGGTCTCACAATTTTGTTAAGTTTTTCGAGGAACCAATTCTTTGTTTTGTTGATTCTTTCTATAGTTTTTTTGGATTCTAATTCATTTAATTCTGATTTAATTTTGATTATTTCTTTCCGTCTACTGGATTGGGGTTTATCTTGCTGCTCTTTTTCAAGGAGGTTTAGATGTGTGATTAAATTGTTAGTTTCAGATCTCTCCAATTTGTTGATGAAGGATCTCAGAGCTATAAACTTGCTTCTGAGTACTGCCTTTGCTGTGTCCCAGAGGAGCTGGTAATTTGTGTGTTCATTTTTGTTGAATAGCATGAACATTTGAATTTCCTTTCTAATCTCTTCCATGACCCACTCATGATTCAGCAGTGTGTTGTTCAGTCTCCATATGATACCGGACTTTCTTTGGTGGCTTTTTTTGTTGAGTTCTAATTTTATTCCCTTGTGGTCAGAGAGAATGTAAGGTATAACTTCAATGTTTCTGAATTTAGACAAGTTTGCTTTGTGGCCTAAAATGTGGTCTATTTTAGAAAACGTTCCATGTGCTGCTGAGAAGAACGTGTATTCTGATGCTGCTGGGTGAAATGTTCGGTAAATGTCTGTTAAGTCTAGTTGATCTATGCAGCTGTTTAGATCTGCGGTTTCTCTGTTGATTTTTTGCTGAGTTGATCTATCTAGTGGGGAGAGTGGTGTGTTAAAATCCCCAACAATTAATGTCTTTGGATCTATGTGGGATTTGAGGGAAAGTAGTGTTTCTTTGATAAATATGGGTGCTCCATTGTTTGGCGAATAGATATTTAGAATTGTAATATCCTCCTGAAGGAGAGATCCTTTAATTAGTATGTAGCGACCTTCTTTATCTCTTCTCACGAATTTTAATTTGAAGTCTATTTTATCTGATATTAGGATTGCAACTCCCGCCTGTTTATGAGGGCCGTTTACTTGGTAGATTTTGTTCCAGCCTTTAACATTGAAAATGTGTTTGTTTTTATGGGCAAGATGTGACTCCTGCAGGCAGCAGATAGAAGGGTCTTGTTTTTTAATCCAACTAGACAGTCTATATCGCTTAATTGGAGAGTTCAGTCCGTTAACGCTAAGAGGTAGGACTGAGAGGTATTTGGGAGTTCCTGCCATGTTATCCACCTTCTTGGGGGCTGTGAAAACTGGGTTCTTCCTAAGGTTCTTGGATTCTCAGTTTGGGTGCAGTTTCTTGGCCTTTGTTGCAGTCTTGTTGGTTTTCTATGTGTAGGACATCTTTAAGAATCTTTTGTAGGGCTGATTTGGTGGAGATGTATTGTTTCAATTTTTCTTTGCTATGGAATGTTTTTATTTGGCCTTCAATTATGAAGGAGAGTTTAGCTGAGTACACTATTCTTGGTTGATAGTTGTTTGTTTTTAGGTCATGGCATACCTCATTCCAGGCTCTTCTTGCTTTGATTGTCTCTGCTGAGAAATCTGAGGTGATTCTAATTGGTTTCCCTTTATAGGTGATTACCTTTTTCTCCTTATCAGCTTTAAGGATCTTTTCCTTGGTCTGGGTTGATCCTGTGTGGATTATAATGTGACCTTGGGATGTCCTATTCTGGTCTGGTCTTTTTGGGGTTCTAAAAGCTTCTTGTATCTGAATAGGCCTATCTTTTTGTATGTTTGGGAAGTTCTCTGCTAGGATCCTGTTAAACAAATTTCCTAGACCATTAACTTCTGTTTCTAGGTGCTCCTCTACACCCATTATCCTTAGATTGGGCCTTCTGATGGTGTCTTCCAGGTTTTGGATAGACCTATCATATTTCTTGGACTTGTCTTGGATGGTTGTACGTTCTTTCTCTATAATATCTAGGCTGTCTTCAATCCCTGAGATTCGATCTTCTGCATGGTCTAACCTGCTGTCAAGACTCTCTACTTTGTTTTTTACCTCTTTTCCTTCTAATTGGTCAGCTTTGATGGCTTCAAGTTGTTTGTTGAAGCTCTGTTTTAGGTCTTGTATGAATTTCTTTACTTCCTTAATTTGGTGTTCAGTGTTTGTTCTCAAATCACTTAGTTGATTGGTTATGGTTTCTTTGGACTCCCATTCCTTCTGTTGGGTTCCATTCAGCATTCCCTTTGTGGTCTCCCTGACTTCCTTCAGCTCTTTGTTAATGGATTCCATGAATGCCTTTAGTGATCTTTGTGTATTCTCTACCTGGTCTCTCAATTCCTGAATTACTCTTTGATTAGCTTCCTCCCCTCTGTGGGATTCCTGCAGTTCTCTTTCTTCCCGTTGGTGGGATTCCTGCAGTTCTCTTTGAGTGTTCTCTGCCTGCTCACGCCATTCCTCCCTTTCTCTTTGAGTATTCTAAATTTGTTCACGCAAATCCTGTATCAGTTTTTGAGTAGCTTCCTCACGCTTATGATATTCCTGTATAACCTTCTGGGATGCCTCCTCTCTCTCTATCACGCTCATACAGAGTCCTTTGTACATTGGCAAACTTCTCATTTATCATGTTTGCTATTAGTGTTTGTAGAGCTATTTGGGAACTCTCCTCTGGATTATTCTTTATCTGTTCTAATCCCTGATTATCAAGATTGGGAATTGAGATACCCGAATTTGCCATTTTCCTTGTGTTTTTCCGGCTTACTCGGCCCATTTGAGATGAAGATTGCACCAGTTTTGTGCTAGAACACTATCTTAAGGCAACCATCAACCTAAATTTGCGTTTGTACAGTCAATAGTCTACAGATACAATCTAGTTCAACAGATACATCTATTCAACATCAAACAACTATATGTTAAAGGACTTCGAACCGCAGAAAAGAATTTGGAAAACCAGAAATTATTAGGATTAGGGAGAGATGTGGGTAAAAAATAGGAATAGATTGGTGTGGGGAGGCACAGGGAGAGTTAACTATGTCCTAATCACAATGCAGGAAATGGGTTGGGTAGGATGCAAGTAGAGAGAGAGAAAAAAAGAAGAGACGGAAAGGGGAATGAAGAGAGACCAGAAAAAAAATAGAAACGTAAAAATTAATGTTATTATAGAGGTTAAAAGACCGTCTATTTAGAGAGGAATGTGAATATGTTCAGAGAAGGGGAGGGACATAGAGGAGATGTGAAAAGCTTTAAGGATAGGAAAGGGAGAAGAAAAGTTCAGAAGTTCAGTAGAGCTAGACAAAAAACAAAAAGATAATTAAGAAAGAAAGAAAAAGAGAAAGAAGACAAGAAAAGAAAGGAAAACGCTCATTCACATATTCCTAAAATAAAAATTACAAGATAAGAAAAAAAAAGTTACTGGAAAACAATTATTTTTTCAGAAGAGGCAAAAATTAAAGATTAATAAAACTTTTAGAAGGGAAAAAATATATATATATCGTAACAAAAAACAAAAAAACAAGCAAAAAAAAGAAAAGAAGAAGAAGAAAAAAAGAAAAAAAAGTCTTTTGATTTTTTTTTGGGGGGGTGGGGAGGAGTGGGAAGAATCCTGTATCTCCCTTTTGTCTGTAACCAGTCTCTTGTTGGAGTCTCTGGTCAGCTTGAGGTCCTGTGGCTTGATTGGTTTCTTAAGTCGGTTGGTTGGAAGAGGCAGAAAAATGCTCTGCTGTACCCAAGATTTTGAGATCCCCCTCCCAGTTTATTTTTCTGGCAGCGTGATCTGCTTTGAGAATCACAAAAGAGGGGGATGTGTTGATGAGGCTAGGTTCTGGGTAGAGTTGAGGCCTTTCAGCAAACAGTAGCTTTGCCCTAGGGCTATTTTGTGATAAAGCTCACAGCGCCCAGCCTGGAGCCATTCTCAGGCTTTCTGTTTTTCAATTGATTGTGGTGGCTACTAGAGGGAGGGGCAGCCTCTGGCTCTGGTTTCCCAGTGAGGCAAGGCACTCCAATGGCTGGCGCCTGAGCTGGGTGACTTTTCCCTGGATGGAGCTGAGTCTGGCAGGTCACTTCGCCGTTAAGTTCTTGTGACCTGCTAAATGACTCGTTTTATTCCAAGGCCTGAGCTGGAACTAGCAGCTCCTCCGAGCACTGTTGGTATCCAAGATGGAGATCACCTGTGCTGGGTGGGGAGGGGTGGCCTTCCCTCCTCTGCTCCCTGAGAAGGAGTGAGGACGTCGGGCTTGTACTCACACCGAGTCTTGGATCCTGGGTCGTCTCTGGTCTGCAAAGAGCAGGATGAAGATGTCCGCTCCTCTTCGGTTCTTGTTGTTGTTGAGTAGAATCCGCTCGTCCGCTGCGTCTGGCTCCTTCGTCCCGCACTCTCTGTGTCTCAGGTATGACTCCGCGGCGGTGGTCGCCGCTGCGACTCTGCCGCCGCAGCGGCAGCTGATGTGTTTCCTTGGCTTCCCCTCTCTTGTCTAACTCTCTGTCCTGTGATGGCACACTTGGTGTGATTCTCTGGCTTAGGTCTGTTCACTGGAACTCTACAACTGCTTTCTATGCAAGAGCTTGTTCAGATTCCAGCTTCTCCTCCGCCATCTTCCCGGAACTCCCTATGTGACTTAATTGTTGTACTGCACATCCTCAGATAAACCCGTAGTTGACTATTATACCCTATCCCCCATTGTGAACACACTTAATCCACAAATTTATTACTCAAGTCACAACCTCTAAGACTTAAACTCCTTAATAGCAGTACTACCTCTTTATACCTATATAATATTTTAAATATTTTTATTTTTAAGTTTTTCACATCTTCATTAAATCCCTCCCCTTCTCTCAATAAATACACGTTCTTATTTAAATAGATTGTTATCGAATCTACATATTTTGATTAATTTCTACCTTTCTATTTTTTCTGGTCTCTTTTCTTTTCCCGTTCCCTTTCTTCTTTTTTTTTTTCTCTCTCTCTACTGTCATCCTACCTAACCTATTTCCTGCTTTGAGATTAGGACTTAGTTACCTTGCCCTGAGCCTCCCCACAACAATCTATTCCTATTTTTTATGCACATCTCCCCCTAACTCTAATAATTTCTGGTCTTCCAAATTCTTTCTTGCGGTTCATAGCCCATTAACGTATAGTTGTTTGATGTTGAATAGATGTATCTGTTGAACTAGATTGTATCTGTAGACTATTGACAGTACAAATTCAGACTTGGGCTGATGCTTGCCTTAAGATAGTGTTCTAGCACAAAACTGGTGCTATTTTCATTTGAAAAGGGCAGAGCAAGCAGGAAAAACACAAGAAAAAATGGCAAATCTGGGTATCTCAATTCCCAATCTTGATAATCAGGGAACAGAACAGATAATGAATAATCCAGAGGAGAATTCCCAAATAGCTCTACAAACACTGCTGACAAACATGATAAATCAATAGATTGAAAGCATACAAAGGTCTCTGTATGAGCGTGATGGGGAGAGAGAAGAGGCAATCCAAAAGTTTATACAAGAATATCATAAGCCTGAGTTAGCTACTCAAAAACTGACAAAGGATTTGCATGAACAGCTTGAGAATACTCAAAGAGAAAAGCAGGAATGGCGTGAACAGGCTGAGAACACTCAAAGAGAACTACAGGAATTCCACGAATGGGAGGAAGCTAATCAAAGAGTAATACAGGAATTGAGAGAACAGGAAGAGAATACACAAAGATCACTAAAGGCATTCATGGAATCCATTAACAAAGAGCTGAAGAAAGTCAGGGAGACCACAAATGGAATGCTGAATGGAACCCAACAGAAGGAATGGGAGTCCAAGGAAACCATAAGCATTCAACTAAGTGATCTGAGAATAAACACGGAATATCAAATTAAGGAAGTAAAGAAGGTCATACAAGATCTAAAACAAAGCTTCAACAAAGAATTTGAAGCCATCAAAGCTGACTAATTAGAAGGAAAAGAGATAAACAACAAAGTAGAATGACTTGAAAGCAGGTTAGACCATGCAGAAGATCGAATCAAAGGGACTGAAGACAGCCTAGATATTATAGAAAAGAATATACAACCATCCAAGACAAGTCCAAGAAACATGATAAATGTATCCAACACTTGGAAGATACCATCAGAAGGCCTAATCTAAGGATAATGGGTGTAGAGGAGCACCTAGAAACAGAAGTTAATGGCCTAGGAAATTTGTTTAACCGGATTCTAGCAGAGAACTTCCGACACATGCAAAATGATAGGCCTATTCAGATACAAGAAGCTTTTAGAACTCCAAATAAAACAGAGAAGAATAGCACATTCCACCATCACATTATAATCCACACAGGATCAACTCAGACCAAGGAAAAGATCCTTAAAACTGCAAGGAGAAAAAATTAATCACCTATAAAGGCAAACCAATTAGAATCACCTCAGATTTCTCAGCAGAGGCAATCAAAGAAAGAAGAGCCTGGAAGGATGCATGCCATGTCCTAAAAACAAGCAACTATCAACCAAGAATACTGTACCCAGCTAAACTCTCCTTCACAATTGAAGGCCAAATAAAAACATTCCATAGCAAAGAAAAATTGAAACAATACATCTCCACCAAACCAGCCCTACAAAAGATTCTTAAAGATGTCCTACACATAGAAAACCAACAAAAACACAATAATGGCCAAGAAACTGCACCCAAACTGAGAATCCAAGAACCATAGGAAGAACCCAGTTTTCGCAAACCCCAAGAAGGTGGATAACATGGCAGGAATTCCCAAATACCTCTCAGTACTTTCTCTTAACGTTAACGGACTGAACTCTCCAATTAAGCGACATAGACTGTCTTTTGGGATTGAAAACCAAGACCCTTCTATCTGCTGCCTTCAGGAGTCACATCTTGCCCGTAAAAACAAACACATTTTCAATGTTAAAGGTTGGAACAAAATCTACCAAGCAAACGGCCCCCATAAACAGGCGGGAGTTGCAATCCTAACATCAAATAAAATGGAATTCAAATTAAAATTCGTGAGAAGAGATAAAGAAGGTCGCTACATACTAATTAAGGGATCTCTCTTTCAGAAGGAGAATACAATTCTAAATATCTATTCGCCAAACAATGGAGCACCCAAATTTATCCAAGGAACACTATTTTGCCTCAAATCCCATATAAATCCAAAGACATTAATTGTTGGGGATTTTAACATACCACTCTCCCCACTAGATAGATCAACTTGGCAAAAACTCAACAGAGAAACCGCAGATCAAAACAGCTGCATAGATCAACTAGATTTAACAGATATCTACTGAACATTTCACCCAGCAGCATAAGAATACACGTTTTTCTCAGCAGCACATGGAACATTTTCTAAAATAGATCACATTTTAGGCCACAAAGCAAACTTGCCTAAATTCAGAAACATTGAAGTTATACCTTGCATTTACTCTGACCACAAGGGAACAAAATTAGAACTCAACACCAAAAGCCACCAAAGAAAGTCCGGTATCACATGGAGACTGAACAACACACTGCTGAATCAAGAGTGTGTCATGGACGAGATTAGAAAGGAATTTCAAATGTTCATGCTATTCAACAAAAATGAATACACAAATTACCAGCTCCTTGGGACACAGAAAACCAGTATTCAGAGGCAAGTTTATACCTCTGAGCTCCGACATCAACAAATTGGAGAGATTTGGAACCAACAATTTAATGAGACATCTCAACCTCCATGAAAAAGAGCAGCAAGTTAAACCCCAATACCGTAGACAGAAAGAAATAATTAAAATTAAATCAGAATTAAATGATTTAGATTCCAAAAAACTATAGAAAGAATCAACAAAACAAAGAGTTGGTTCTTCGAAAAAATTAACAGAATTGACAGACCCTTAGCAAATCTTATCAGAAAAAGATGAGAACACACCCAAATAAATAAACTCAGATTTGAGAATGGAAACCTCACCACGGAAACAACCAAGATTCAAAATATTATAAGGGAATACTTGTCAAAACTTTATGCTAATAAGTTTGAGAACTTGACAGAAATGGACCTTTTCCTAGCAAATATTGACATGGCAAAACTAAACCAAGGTGAGTTAAACAGGCTTAACAGGCCCATATCAAGCATTGAAATAGAAACAGCAATAAGAGACCTTCCAACTATGTAAAGTCAAGGACCAGATGGTTTTACAGCGGAAATCTTCAAGGACTTCGAAGCAGAGCTCACACCAATACTCCTCCAACTCTTCAATGAAATTGAAATAGAAAGTTCACAACGGAACACATTCTATGAAGCCATCATCACCCTGATCCCAAAACCAGGCAGGCACTCATCAAAGAAAGGGAACTATAGACCCATTTCTTTGATGAACATTGATGCAAAACTTCTCAACAAAATTTTGGCCAACCGACTCCAACAATTCATCCAAAAAGTCAAACACCATGATCAAACAGGATTCATTTCGGGAATGCAAAGCTGGTTCAATATACCCAAATCAATTAATATTATTCATCACATCACCAGGAGCAAGAATAAGAACCACATGGTTATCTCAATATATGCAGAAAAAGCATTCGACAAGATCCAACACCCATTAGGATGAAGGTTTTGGAAAAATTAGGAATCCATAGAACATTCCTCAATAGAATGAAGGCTGTATATGACAAACCTACAGCCAGCATTATACTTAATGGTGAAAAATTAAAGCCATTTCCTCTCAACTCAGGAACAAGACAAGGATGTCCACTCTCTCCACTTCTCTTCAATCTAGTATTAGAATGGCTAGCTAAAGCAATGACAAGATCCAGACATAAAGGGGATCCAAATAGGGAAAGAAGAAATAAAACTATCCCTCTTTGCAGATGACATGATCTTGTATCTAAAGAATCCCATAGACTCCAGTCCCAAATGACTCAAGCTGATTCAAAACTTTGGCAAAGTAGCAGGTTATAAAATTAACCTCCAATATCAATGGCTTTTCTGTATGCCAACAATGAGAAACGTGTGGCTGAAATTAGGAAAGCAATTCCATTTGTAATAGCCCCACAAAAAATAAAATACCTCGATATTAACTTAACCAAAGAAGTGAAGGACCTCTATGATGAAAAATTTAAAATCCTGAAAAAGAAAATCAACACAGAACTTAAAAAATGGCAAAACCTCCCATGCTTCTAGATTGGAATATTAACATCGTGAAAATGGCCATATTTCCCAAAGCTATCTACAAATTCAACGTGACACCTATCAAAATCCCACCCTCATTCTTCAAGGAAATAGAAGAGGCAATCCAAAAATTCATAAGGAACAATAAAAGACCCCAAATAGCAAAAACGCTCCTCAACGCTAAGAACACTACTGGAGGAATATCAATACCAAATTTCAAACTCTACTATAAAGCCCTAGTAATCAAAACAGCTTGGTATTGGCACAAGAACAGACCTCAGGACCAATGGAATAGAATTGAAAACCCAGAAATGAACCTACAGACCTATAGCCATCTAATCTTAGATAAGGGTGCTAAAAAAATAGAAAGGAACAAAGACAACCTCTTCAGTAAATGGTGATGGCAAAATTGGTTATCTACTTGTAGAAAACTAAAGCTAGATCCTTATATATAGCCCTGCACCAGAAACAACTCCAAATGGATCAAAAACCTCGAAGTCAAAGCAGACACTCTGAAAACATTATGGGATGGAATAGCAGAAACCCTAGGTCTCCTTGTCTCACGCCAAAATTTTCTGAATAGAGACCCGGAAACACAACAAATCAAAGAAAGGTTTGAAAAATGGGATTGCATAAAGTTGCAGAGCTTCTGCATGGCATAGGACATAGCTAGCAAGATTAATAGAAAGCCACGGATTGGGAGAAAATCTTTAATAGCCATACAAAGGACAAGAGTCTCATATCTAAAATATACTTGGAACTCAAAAAATTAAACCCCCAACAACAAATCCTCAAAGAAACAACTGCCCAATAAATAACTCGGAGAAAGACTTAATGAGAAACTTCTCTGAAGAAGAAAGAAGGATGGCCAATAGACACATGAAGAAATGCTCAACATCCTTAGCCATAAAAGAAATGCAAATCAAAACAACATTGAGATACCACCTCATTCCAGTTAGGATGGCAAAAATCAAGAACTCTATCAACAACAGATGCTGGAGGGGATGTGGACAGAAGGGAACCTTACTTCATTGTTGGTGGGAATGTAAACTTGTTCAACCACTTTGGAAAGCATTATGGAGGTTCCTCAAAATACTTCACATAAAGCTCCCCTATGACCCAGCAATCCCACTTTTCAGCATTTACCCAAATGCTTACAAAGAAGACCGCACTAAAGCTTCCAGCTCAACTATGCTTATTGCAGCATTATTTACCATAGCTAAGATATGGAACCAACCCAGATGCCCCTCAATTAATGAATGGATCTTGAAAATGTGGTATATATACACAATGGAATTCTATGCCTCCATCAGAAAGAATGACATTGCCCCATTTGTTAGGAAATGGATAAACTTGGAAAAAATTATATCAAGTGAAGTAAGCCAGGCCCAAAGAAACACAGGCTCCATGGTTTCCCTTATTTGCAATATTTAGTATTTGTATGAGTCAAGCGGAAAAGGTCAGATAATGTAATGTTAGGAAAATGAACCCTTAGATATGTATTTTAATGTTTTTTTTTTTCTCTCATGCATGTGTTTCTAACGCATTTATAAGATTATTTCTTTGTTGGTTTGTATGCCCTTCCCCACAGTATAACCCCTGCTTTCACTATATTTTATGTCCGTATAATTTGTGGAGGAGATGGGGAAAAACAAGTCGTTTAAGGATACAGGTGGACCTGTTGTAACAATGAGAAGTACAAGTTATCATGTCCAAAACGAGCTTTACAATGTCGGTTTTGGGGGAGAAGAAGGATTGGGATTGGGGAGGGAGGGGGGAGGCTGGGAAAGGATGTCTAGGGTAAACAAAGGAGGAGGCTGCAATATTTGGTATGAAATGTACGCATTATCCTGCCCATGTAATTGTAACCCCTCCATACAATATGTTCACAAATAAAATAAATAAAATTTAAATAAAAATAAAAAAATAAAAAGGTGCGTTTGCTATTTTGTTCAGTCCTGGGGCTTTAAATCAGGCCCTGTACCAGGCCTGACATTATAGTCTTCAAGGATGGTGAGCTTCCCCTTCCCCCTCAGTGCAAAAGAGCTATCGAAACCTGAGTTCAAATCCCGTCACTCACAAAAATATTCATCCTGATGTCAGAAGCCAGTTGTTTTAAATGTTTTCATCTCCTGTGTAAGTCCTGAGTCTCAACTAGGAAGGGGAATTCATAGGCAACCCTATAACCATGGGAACAGGTTGTCCTCCATGTCAGCACAGTTAAACCTGTCACCTTACTTAGTAAAATACACAATACCTCCATAAAGTAGAAACAAAATAAGGAGAAATTCACCGAACACAAGATGTTGTACACACACTATGTCAATATAGATCGTATGTTTAAATTATGAATTCATGACTGTAGTGGACCACCCTGGTGATCACTGTCAGATCCTGGGAATGGCCTAGCTCATTAGTAGCTCACAGGTTAGTGTGTTCACCTTGACCTATTGGCCAATTGGTTCTACTAGGCCCTGAGTTAAGATCCCAGCACTACCAACAAGTGAATCGTGGAGTAAGAAGCGAAGTGTAAAACTTGTTTTCCTTTTCTCTGAATATCCTTGGTGATCCTGAGAATCCTGGAATGATGGAGAACATTTCTATAAATCTATATGCTCTGTGAAAGGATGTCATCAATGTAATACATGGAAGGGGTTTCATCATAGTACAATCAATGGTAAATAAATGAATATAACAAAAGATACAAGAACAACCACACCAAACATGTATGGTTGAACATCTATAGGTAAGTAAATATCCTATCTTTACAATGTATATAAATAGTATGTTTCCAGGGCTGGGGCTTGAATTCAGTACTAGTGAACAGGCCTGACTTTTTTATCTTCATCCCCATTGCTGCAGGTTTACCCAGATCCTGAGTTCGAATCCAAAGCCTGGAAGAATAAACAGCATGAATTGCAAGCCAGGGAGCTAATTTTTTTATTTTACTTTTCTCAATACGGCGCTTGAACTCAGGTTATGGCAACTCTGCCTCAGCTTTGATAACCCTAGGCTGGGGTACAGCCACTAGATCTATAGCTCCTCCTGGGATCCTAGACCCCCAGGCCTTGCAGGGAAATCAATGCACAAAAATGGCCATTTTACGTTTTCTTCCTTTGCATGGTGACCATCATGGGTCTGAATGACACTGTTGCAAAGGGTACTTCACCTTGCATTGCTGAAGGCTGCCAGACTATCAGGATTAACAATGGAATGTTGTCAATGTCAGGGTTGAATGAATTGATCATGGATGATGCTTTATAAAATTAGACAGCATCATTTCAGGAGGCTGATTGATTTGATTTAATATTTATGAAGCATTGAAAGAATATTATTACTTAAAGGAATGCAATAAATTTAGGACATTGATTTCATTAATAGTTTAAGAATGGAAACAATTTATTAATTACATTACATTAATTACATTAACTACATTGAGGCACAATTAATACCCAGGAATTGGTAAGAATGTAGTTTATATAACATCTTTGACACTCTATAAAGATATATATTTATTAGCGTACTGCCATCTGCATGTCAATCTTTTCTTATTTTGGTAACCCCTGGGGCTTGATCTGAGGTCCTGGGAACACCCTATCAGCTCAATTTGCCCCAGGATGGCATGCTAACACTCACCCATTCATGAATTGGGCCTTGTAGGCTTGTAGGCCTTGAGTTAAGATGCCAGCACTACCTAAAATGAATCGTGGAGGAAGAAGATGATGGTGACACATGTTTTCCTTTTCTCTGAAAGTTCTGGGTGTAAGGTATGAAGTGGAATACATATGCAGACCTATATCCTGTGTAATCAATGTAATCAATGTTTTATGTTCCATAATAGTCAATAAAATAAATGGTCAATACATGAATAAAACAAAAAATAAAATAACTATACTGAATGCAATATGGAGTCAACCAATGTATATAAATATAAATCATATATGTAAATTCTACATGAATAGGATATTTTCTAGTGGTGAGGATCTATTTTAGGCATAAGGAACAGACCGGAATTTCTTGATTTCAAGGAGGCCAGCTTCCCATTCCCACACAGTGCAACAGAGTTACTAAGACCATGAATTTCAAACCCAGACCTGGCAGAAAAATGGCACCTTTGTAGTATGTGAGGCCCAATTCTTATGTATTTTATTATGTCTAAATTTTATGAATGTGATTGTTTAAATGCTTAATAAAGAATTAACTAAAATCGATCAGTGTCCTATAATATATTGTATATAATTTTATCCTAGAATCATTCAAGAACTGCCCATTCAATCAGGACATACATCACATTCCATTGGTATTCATATGGAAAGGAATGAGTTCCTTAGAATCTCCTGCCATTTGGAGGTGGCAGGACCAGGATTCCAACTGTGGGCTCCAGCTCCCAACACTTCAACCTGGGGATAGGGTACGCACCGGTCTGTCCAAGAATATCAGCAAGACCAATGATTAGGCAGGCACCAGTGGCTCTCAACAGTCCTCCTTGATTCTTACAAGGCTATAATGGGAGGATCATGGTCAAAGTCATCCTAGGAAGGAAAGTCCTTGAGACCTCTGTCCAACTTCAGTTCCAACAAAGCCAGAAGCCCAGGGCTCCAGTGTGGAAGGCGAGCCTTGAGCAAAAGCAGCTCACAGACTGTTCCCAGATCCTGAGTTCAAGGTCCGGGTCTGGTAACAAACAGACATACACAACAATCTGTGCAGCCATCCAGCTAAAGCAGGTCACCCTCTTGTCTCCAACTGAATTGGTCCCTGGGAAAAGGGCTGCGGGAGCTGCTGTCTTTTTGACTCCACCCATGCTGCTTGCATCACAGAAATCCAGCCACACCCCCATTATTTCATGGTTCTTTCTTACCAATGGGATACAAGAATGGTGACCACGCCCACATTCTGTGATGCCCAGTAGCACCTGGATTCCCTCTGTTAGTTTACAACATTACCAGCAGTTGAGGAAGGTAGAGGTGGCTGAGTGGTGAGGAAGAGACTCAAGCGACTTTGGATTATAGTAGGAAATTGAGAAGCCTGCCCACACCCTGGCTCCCTCCCCCCTTCCCCAGGTGCAGGATTTCAAACCTCAGGTAAAGGTGCCTACCAGCCCTCCTAAAGCACTGACCTGGTCCCTGGCCCTGGTTCTTTGCTCATGGCCCATCTGTTTGCTATGCCACTGCCATTGATGCTTGCCCCACCTGGAGCAGCCTCCAGCAGCTTTTCCCAGCAGCACAGGTGAGTGGCTGCCCCCAAATCACCACTACCCGAGGTCAGACACCCCTCTGGGGGCACCATGACCCCCTGCTTGTTTCCTCATGCTGGCTCTGAGGAGCCACCTTTCTGTCTTGTGCATTTCTGAAACAGAGACTCAATATATGATTCTGGTTGGACTGGATTGAGGTCCTCCTATCTGGGACAGGTATGCTCTACCGCTCCACCAGACCTGGTCCTCTGTAGTTGGGATGGTAGACATGTAGCACCATGCTCAGTCATCGATTTAGATGGATTATCCCAAACATTTAGTCCACAGCAGCCGATTCTTGACCACAGGTGAAGCTCTGGGTAGGGCCACAACCATCAGACCTCATTCTCTTCACAGGACAGTTTTGAGGAAACAAGGGATTTATACAGAGAGAATCTCTGGAGCATGACTTGGCATGGAGGGAGTGGCCTTTTGAGAAGGTTCTCGGCTATTCTGTTAGCAAATGACAGGAAGATACCTGAAAAGGGCTCAGGTGGGGTCAGTTATTAATCATGCAACAGGTGGGGATTTTGAAACAAAACATGGCTCTCTTTCATCATTACCCTATCCCCATGAGTAAGGGGATGCTTCACTGTGTTGAGTTTTGCATCTGGGGAAACCGAGGCACAGAGAAGTCAGGTGATCTCCTTATCATTTTAACTTCACAGGAAACTCGTCCTGACTTCATTACCATCCTCCCAAGGACAATGGGTGCTATTCAATCCACTTCTTGTGGTAGGAAGTCCACTTCTTGTCAGTTGTGGGGCTTGAACCCTAGGCATGGGCGCTGTTCCTGAGCTCCTCAGCAAAAGGCTAGTGCTCTACCACTTAAGCCCACAGCACCACTTCTGGTTTTCTGGTGGTTCTTTGGAAATAAGAGTCTCAGAGAGGTTCCGGCCGGGGCTGGCTATGAACCATGATCCTCATATATCAGCCTTCTGTGTAGTTAGGATTAGAGTTCTGAGCCACCGCCACCCGACTTAATTGTAATTCTGACTTTTCTCTCTCTTTTCACAAAAACTGGTTGAATGGGTTCTGGAGGAGGGGCCCAGCATTCCCATATGGCTGGAATCCAAGGTGACCCTCTCATTCTGGAGGTGGGCTCTGGGTCACGAGCTGTCTCGCTTAGCCTGTTGAAACAGCTCCCTGAGGTAAGACCCACTGGGCCCTGGCTAGACTGTGAAATTCATTGTCCATCCAGCCTTACTGGACTTATTATATTGTATTGCTTTCTGCATCATTTTCTAGCACCTGGACAAACTTATGATACATACTTACGGAATGAAAATGTAATGCCTTCTTAAGAAATTCTCTTAGGGCTTGGGAATGTGGCTTCATGGTATGGTGATTGCCTAGCATGAATGAAACCCTGGGTTCAATTCCTCTGTAACACATAAAAAAGAAAAACACTGAAAGGAATGCTGTGCCTCAAGTGGTAGAGTGCTAGCCTTGAGAAAAAAAAAAGCTCAGGAATAATTCCCTACCACAGAGTTTAAGCCCCTGAACTGGCAAAAAAATAGTAATTGGAAAATAAAGAAACCATACTTGAAATATATAATTGCTCCTTTCATACTGACACCTGACAATAGCCCCTAATTCATGTATTTTACTTATGTTAGGATACTGTGTTGAAAAAAGGTTTGTTCATTAAGTCACAGCAATTAATGCCAGGAATGTGCTTAGATGTTAGGTGAAGATTAATTCTGGAAATTCAACGATTCCAGGATTTTGTGTCATCACTGCTAATCACAAAGTGAAAATAGTCTAAGTGTGATTTTGAAAACTTTCTGGTCAGTTTTGGCACCAAAAAGGCAGAAGTTAATTAATAGTTGTGACAGAAAATAAGGAATAACTCCAGTTGGAAGGAAAAAATGATAGTAACTAAGTTTACCAGAAACTGGTCTAGAGAACCATTTTTGGTTACTGAAGATCTAGTTGTCAAGTAGGCTTTTCCTCATTGCCTTTAGCATTCTAAATCTCTTAGGCTAGTTCTTAATCTCTGCATGATAAATGTATCTCCTTCTATGCTGTTCTTTCATACCTTATCTCCTTTGTTTTCTAAAAATCTCATTCTTTCTACATTTCTCTATGAACATTTCCTGATACTAAATACACCTATACAGATGTCACAGGATGCTAATGTAAGGGTCCCATAGCTCATGAGTCATTAATGTAACAAAATGGAAAAGGAGGACATATTTACTGCTACCTCAATTTTTCTGAAAATCTACTATGTTATCATTTGGTTAAAAATTCCATTCTTTGTCTACACAGTGTCATTCAGTGCACATATATGCAAATATGAGCTGGGTGTTGGTGGTTTACACCTGTAATCCTAGCTACTCAGGAGGTTAAGACCAGAGGATTGTGGTTCAAAGCAAGCCTTGTCAGGAAAGTCCACGAGACCCTTATCTTCAATTAACCACCAGAAACCCGGAAGTGGTGCTGTAGCTAAAGTGGTAGTGCGCTCAACTTGAACTGAAGAGCTGAGGGACAGTGCCCAGGATCAGAATTCAAGCCACACAACCAACAAAAAGTGAAATATGACTTTAAGTTTTCCCAAAAGGAACGACAAGATCAATAATCTTCCCAAGCAAAAAAATTAATTCCAAAATGATTCAGTGCACCTACTTTTGCTGAGTTATGTTATAGAATCTTTGCTGGACATATTCTCTAAAAACAAATCGTTTAGGGATACAGGTGGACCCATTGCAACAATGAGATGTATAAGTCATTATGTTGAAAAACGAACTTTACAACTTTGGTGGGGGGGGAGGATAGGGTGAGGGGAGAGGGGGTATGGGAATGGAAGGGAAGGGGAAACAAAGAAGAGGCAACAATGCTTGATAAGAAATGTGCTCGTTATCTTGCCTGTGTAATTGTAACTCCTGTGTACGGTATTCTCACAATAAAAAAAAGTCAAATACTAGCTTTCCAATAAACATCTAATATTTCTTCTTTGAAGAGACGTCTATACAGTTGATGTCACTTAGCATTACTCCTATGTGGAACACGAAGTATGAGGCCACTCCCTTTCTAAATCATGCTTGCTAATCACGCAACTTTGTAGACAGTAGAATGGAAGCATAATTCTGTTTCCAATGCAAATCAGATATAAGAGCATGGACTTAATTGGAAAAAAAGTCCATCCTGAGAGAGCAGGGATTATACTAGCCATCAACTGGTGGATAAGATCACATTTATTTTCTTTCCTTTACTTATATATTTTTTGTTGGTGGTGGTCTTGGCACTTGAACACAGGGCTGGGATCTGTCCCTCTGCTATTCAGCTCAAGCCTAATGCTCTATACTTGAGCCACAGTGCCACTTTTAATTTTCTTGTAGTTAATTGGAAAAAGAGTCTCTGGGACTTTCCTGTCCAGGCTGGCTTTTAACCCTATCCGAAGATCTCACCACCACCAAGCTTAGGATCACATTTCTAACAGTGTACACTCAGCATATGTAATGTGCATGTTCATCTATCTTTATATAAATTCTTTTTTTTTAATTTAATTTTATTTTATTTGAGAACATACTGTACAGAGGGGCTACAATTACATGGGCAGGATAATGCATACATTTCTTACCAAGCATTGCAGCCTCCTCCTTTTTTTACCCTTCACCTCCCTTCCCCGCCTCCCCCCTCCCCCCACCCAATTATACCTCCCTCCCCCCCCACACCGACATTGTAAAGCTGGTTTTGACATGACATTTTGTACTTCTCATTGTTGCAACAGGTCCACCTGAATCCTTAAACGACTTGTTTGTCCCCATCTCCTCCACATGTTATACTGACATCAAATACAGTGAAAGCGGGGGTTACACTGTGGGGGAGGGACATACAAAGCAACAAAGAAAGAATCTTATAAATGCGTTAGAAACACATGCATGAAAGAAACGAAAACATTAAAATACATATTTAAGGGTTCATTTTCCTAACATCACATTATCTGACCTTTTCCGCTTGACTCATACCTATACTATATATTGCAAATAAGGGAAACCATGGGACCTATGCTTCTTTGGGCCTGGCTTACTTCACTTAATATAATTTTTTCCAAACCTTTCCATTTGTTAAAAATCTATGTTACACCTTAGCCTTTACACTCACAAAATATTTGTAATTTAAAATTTGATACTACTGGAGCAATACAACCTAAGAATGTAAAGTAGTCTGGGAAGTTCAGTTTGCATCCAGCCTGGGCAGAACAGTCTTTGAGAAACTATATATAATTAACCAGCCAAAAGTTGGATTGGAAGAATGGCTCAACTATTGGAATACCAGTCATGAGCAAGGTTGCTGAATAAGATGTTGAGGCTTTACATACATACATGCAATCATACACATATATACAGAGGCACTTATATGTGCACAAATACACATATGAAGCAACTCTCAGAATATGTGGAAAAGTTAGAAAACAATAGAAAATATGTCCTGAGTAAGACTAGAATCAATTGATAATTTTTAATGTTAGAAAATCCTCAAGTGAACTTTCTTCAAAAAAGTTTAAGAATACTACATAGATAGGGACCAGAGATAGTAAGAGAGTCAAGTATTCATTATTAAAGGGATCAGATCCATGGAGGAATGAATCAGAGACTCCTGCAGGTTCATCTGAAAATATTCATATCCTGTGTCAAATGTTAGAACATCTTTGAAGAGTACATGAACACTCTCAGCAGTGCAGTGGATAATATTACTGGAGAAGTTCAGAATTGCTAGTCTGTATCTAGATTAAATAAACCAAGAATATATGGAGGGGCAATGTGATACAAGGCTAGAATTCTAGCACTGAGATTAAGATAGGAGATTAGATAGTGGAATTACACAGTGATACCTTCCCTGGACCAGGTAGTATACTTTTGTCTTAATAAAATAAACCAAACAAGAAAGGAATACAAAGTTGGACGTTTGGGCTAATTTTGTCATTATGTTTTGAGAAGTCAAGTTTCCTATTGAAGTGCAACTCATATATAATCCTCAGTTGTGTTTTAAATGCACTCTTCATTACAGAACCTTAGATGCAAAATGGATCATGATTCCCATCCAAAATTTGAAAAAGTAAGTAATCATCACTCTGTTTGATTCCAAGGAAAGGATGAAGGATTACAAAAACTTAAGCCTGGGGAAATAGCAAAGTTAATCTAATTAAGGACTATGTAGATCTTGCTAAATTGGAGTTTAGATTTAAAATAAATACTTCGGTTTTGTTTGTAATTTCATATTCTATAATATACTTACAAAATTCTTTTTAAGTACAGTGTTTAATTGACAAATTTACAAATGTTTCTTGCATTCTATTTGCCTAGAATATTCTTTCATAAGAGTTATAATTAGAACTCAGCTAATAGATAATTACAACACTTCATGTATAAAATGATAATGTGAATAATGTAGAGAGAGTTGCCAACAAATGGATGATATTAATTTATAAATTTAGAAAAAGGGCAATGTTTTTTTTGGTCCGGTAGTGGGGCCTGATCTCTGGGCCTGGGTGCTATCCCTCAGCTCTTCAGCTCAAGGCTAGCCCTCTACCACTTGAGCCACAGCACCACTTCCGGTATTTTTCATTTCCCTTATGTGGTGCTGAGGAATTGAACCCAGGGCCTCAGGCATGCAAGGCAAGCGCTCTGCCACTGAGCCACCTTCCCAGCCCGAAAAAGGGCAATTTTTTGAGGCTTTGGTATAACATGGTATGAAGAGAATAATTGTGTGACATCTTCTTTCTTCTAACTGTATGTAACACAGGAAGAAATTTCCCTTAATTACTTCCTCTGTATACAGTGAGAAAAATGCTAGGTTTGGGATTTGTTTTTATTTTTGTTTTTGTTTTATTGGTTTGTCCTAGGGCTTGAACTCTGGGACTGGACACTCTCTCTGAGCCTGTTTATTCTCAAGGCGTGTGCCCTACTATTTCAACCTCAGCTCACTTGTGTCTGTCTTTTGCTGAGAAGTTTATTGGAGATAAGAATCTAGGGAACCTTCCTGCCTGAGTGGGCTTTTGTCAACATCTATTGCGTTGGGGTCCCTGGGTAAGGGTAACGAAATCACCAAGACATAAGGGATGCAGAGTGCAAACAGCAATTGCCACTGAATGCTGTGCTTTATTGTCAGTGGTATTTAAAGACAAGCAAGCATGATCTTTGCCAAGATTTGGTCAGAAGACATTCACACAAAAATTTCAACAGATACATTTTTACTTGACCTATGAGACAATGTCTTGGTATTTTATTATCTAACCTATTTTAGAGCAAGCTCAAACCACTTCTTCAAGATCAGGAAAATGCTTGACCAGCTGATTATCTATGCTTAAGCAAGCAGAAGAGCTACTTCCTCAGCTCCCAGGAGTCTGTGACATGTGTTTTGAGACAGGGAGAGAGAAAATTTTCCCTCTCTAGCCCGGCATCCAAGAGGTTTCTTAATACTCAAACACAGCCCTCGGATAATCCTGAGGCCAGAGCCTGCATCATTCTGCCCCTTTAACATAGACCCTGAGTCTTCACAACTTGATTCTTTTCTCTTTTTTTTTTTTAAAGAATAGCTTTCCACAGCGTTATCATAGACGCTTGCATTGGTTTCATAAAAATCAAATATAAGAGTACAAGTGCAAACAAAATAAAAACAATCATGATTCCCATACTACTAGTAGTATTTAAAATGCTATGTTGTATTTCTTTCGGATCCAACCCTTCCGATTGTTTAATAAATGCATCAGCAATATTAGAAGCATCATCATTTGTAAATTGTTTACCAAAAATATCATGTACATTAAATTATAACTGAGCAATCAATTGAGCAGCTGTAGAATTTCCAGATAAATACTACTGTATTACATTCTAATCATGTATAGATTTATTATATTTTATATTAGTAATGCAAAAGGTAGTAAAATTCCAATCACATTTTAATAATAACTGTTTTTCCACAACCAATAACATTTTTCCTAACCATCCCACTGTCTGTTTAAGAATATTAATCTGGGGCTGGGAAGGTGGCTCAGTGGTAGAGCGCTTGCCTTGCATGCTCGAGGCCCTGGGTTCGATTCCTCAGCACCACATAAGCAAAATGAAAAAAGCCGGAAGTGGCACTGTGGCTCAAGTGGTAGAGCGCTAGCCTTGAGCTGAAGAGCTGAGGGACAGTGCCCAGGCCCAGAGTTCAGGCCGCACGACCGGACCCAAAAAAAAAAAAAAAAGAATATTAATCTGTGTTTATATTAGAGCATCAATTTCTACCTGTGAGACCCACAATTCATGTGAATCCCAGTGCCATTCTTCCACAAAGTGCTTAGTTTGTAAGGAAGTGTATAGGGCAATTCCAGACACTGCAGCAACAGTGGTAATAGCAATTAAGTTTAAGATCACATATAATGGCTCCAATCATACGCTTTGTACGTTTTAGTAGTTTGGTAAAAAAATTCACTAACAACACTATCCAAAGGATTTTGGGACCATTCTCTTCCTAATTTAACAGGTAGCCAAATATGAGTTCTTTGTTGTAATATCATAGTACTATTACTGTCATTAAAATTAAGAGAGGAATTAATGCAAGAATACAGGCGACAAGCTACAGCAATAAGACAAGATGCAGAAAGAAAGGGGATCCAAATAGGGAAAGAAGTAAAAAAACTCTCCCTCTTTGCAGATGACATGATCTTGTATTTAAAGAATCCCATAGACTCCAGTCCCAAATGACACAAGCTGATTCAAAACTTTGGCAAAGTAGCAGGTTATAAAGTTAACCCCCCAAAATCAATGGCTTTTCTGTATGCCAACAATGAGAAAAGTGTGGCTGAAATTAGGAAAGCAACTCCATTTGTAATAGCCCCATAAAAAATAAAATACCTAGGAATTAACTTAACCAAAGAAGTGAAGGACCTCTATGATGAAAACTTTAAAATCTTGAAAAAGGAAATCAACACAGAACTTAAAAAATGGCAAAACCTCCCATGCTCCTGGATTAGAAAGATTAACATCGTGATAATGGCAATACTTCCCAAGGCTATCTACAAATTCAATGCACTAACTATCAAAATTCCACCCTCATTCTTCAAGGAAATAGAAGAGGCAATCCAAAAATTCATATGGAACAAAAAAAGACCCCGAATAGCAAAAACGCTCCTCAACGGAAAGAACACTTCTGGAGGAATATCAATACCAAATTTCAAACTCTACTATAAAGCCATAGTAATCAAAACAGCTTGGTATTGGCATAAGAACAGACCTCAGGACCAATGGAATAGAATTGGAATCCCAGAAATGAACCTACAGACCTATAGCCATCTAATCTTAGATAAGGGAGCTAAAACAATAGAATGGAAGAAAGACAGCCCTTCAGTAAATGGTGCTGGCAAAATTGGTTAACTACATGTAGAAAACTAAAGCTAGATCCTTATATATCACCCTGCACCAGAATCAACTCCAAATGGATCAAAGAACTTGAAGTCAAAGCAGACACTCTGAAAACATTACAGGACGGAATAGGAGAAACCCTAGGTCTCCCTGGCTCAGGCTGAAATTTTCTTAATAAAGACCTGGAAACACAACAAATCAAAGAAAGTTTGGACAAATGGAATTGCATAAAGTTGAGGAGCTTCTGCAGAGCAAATGACATAGCTAGCAAGGTCAATAGAAAGCCCACGGATTGGGAGAAGATCTTTACTAGCCATAGAACGGACAAGGGTCTCATATCTAAAATATACTTGGAACTCAAAAAATTAAACCACCCAACAACAAATCCTCAAAGAAACAACTGCCCAATAAATAAGTGGGCGAAAGACTTAAAGAGAAACTTCTCTGAAGAAGAAAGAAGGATGGCCAATAGACACATGAAGAAATGTTCAACATCCTTAGCCATAAAAGAAATGCAAATCAAAACAACATTGAGATATCACCTCACTCCAGTTAGAACGGCAAAAAATCAAGAACTCTAACAACAACAGATGCTGGAGGGGATGTGGACAGAAAGGAACCTTACTTCATTGTTGGTGGGAATGTAAACTTGTTCAACCACTTTGGAAATCAGTATGGAGGTTCCTCAAAATACTTCACATAAAGCTCCCCTATGACCCAGCAATCCCACTTTTGGGCATTTACCCAAATGTTTACAAACAAGACCACACTAAAGCTACCAGCACAACTATGCTTGTTGCAGCATTATTTACCATAGCTAAGATATGGAACCAACCCAGATTCCCCTCAGTAGATGAATGGATCAAGAAAATGTGGTATATATACACAATGGAATTCTATGCCTCCATCAGAAAGAATGACATTGCCCCATTTGTTATGAAATGGATAAACTTGGAAAAAATTATATTAAGTGAAGTAAGCCAGGCCCAAAGAAACATAGGTCCGATGGTTTCCCTTATTTGCAATATCTAGTATATTTATGAGTCAAGCAGATAATGTGATGTCAGGAAAATGAACCCTTATATATGTATTTTAATTTTTTTTTCTTTCATGCATGTGTTTCTAATGCATTTAGAAGATTATCTCTTTGTTGCTTTGTATGTCCCTCCCCCACAGTATAACCCCTGCTTTCACTATATTTGATGTCAGTATAACTTGTGGAGGAGATGGGGAAAACCCAGTTTTTTAAGGATACAGGTGGACCTGTTGCAACAATGAGAAGTACAAGTTGTCATGTCCAAAATGAGCTTTACAACATCGGTGCAGGGGGGGGGGGGAGAGGGGAAAGAGAAGGATTAGGATGGGGGGGAGGGGAGGCTGGGAAGTGATGTGAAGGGTAAACAAAGGAGGAGGCTGCAATGCTTGGTAAGAAATATATGCATTATCCTGCTCATGCAATTGTAACCCCTCTGTACAGTATGTTCACAAATAAAATAAAATAAAATTATAAAAAAAAGAATACAGGCGACAATTAAAACAAAAAATAGTAGGAGAAAATGTAAAATTTACCACTAAAAATACATAAGGCAGAGGTACACAAGCAGTAACATCATAAGATTTGTACAAAGTAAAATTATAAGTGGATGCAGAGTTCGACGTCCCTGAAAACTATCCATTTGATAGCATCACGGGTTTCAGCACTGCTCTGACCTTCCAAATTGAGTCTGAAAACAGTGAGTACAGCCATGAAACCCAGCATGCATCTGCAATGCCTCCATCTCCCTAGGCCATCAGTCAATCTCCAGTAAGTGATCCATTAATGGCTTCCAGCATCCTAGTAACATTTGATAAATCACATCTGGTACTATTCCATTCTGAACATGTGTTAATAAACTGTCCAAAAGGTCCCTAATTAATAAAATTATTGAACACTTTTCCAAATGTCCCTCTACACTCTTGCCACACAAAAGGCTGATATTATAAATCAATATAAGTAAAATCAGGACACATAGGTAAGGATAACTTGCCATCAAAGGTGACACTTTCCCAGCTACTATTTATGGACCAAGTAGTTAATCGCTTCAGCTGTGTTCTAGAATTGGAAGTGCATTTCCCAGGTAAAACCCAATGTTGCCAATTCATAACTAAACATGGAGGAGGCCCCAGACAAACAGGCAAGGGATGAGTATAGTAAGTTAAATTTAAAAAGCTACCATCATCCTTATTGCAAAATATCAAATTATTCCAAGGAGAGATTAAACAGCAGGAACATTATAGATGGTTATATCCATGTCTCCCCAAACAACAGGTTCCAATAAAGGAGGGTTAGGAACAAAAGCCCGAATAACTTACATTAGCATTAGCATGGACAGGGTTTACAGCAAGCAGGGCACACATGGCCAGAACAAGTTCTCAGCCACGACAGGTTTACCAGTGCATTGTAACATCTTTTGTCCTTCTCCAGTCAACTTTTTTACCTGTCCCCAGGTGGGCAGTGGGGATTTCTTCTTCCTCAACTGGTGGGGGATTCCTTGCAGGATATGGGGCTGTCCTCACTGGGCCGCGTCTGTATCCATTGTGCAGGAAGACAGTATTGTTTGCCATCCTGTGTAGACACAAAACTCTATCCTCATCCCTTATGTAATGTTCCTAGTTGCCATTCTGCTTTCAATGTAATCTTAATCTATGTGGGAGCATTTAAATAAGGTTTTTGTGATATTTGTTCAAAATGGCGCTCAGCTCTAGGTAAAATATCTCCTTGTGGTAAGTTAAAAACGTTAAGAACAAAAAGAGCTTGATGTAAAATTATTTTAGGATTTTGCATGGAAACCCACAAAATATCCATACCTTAATCCAACCTTTTCCTCCTTTTTAATTTTTTGATTTGTTGTTTTAGTGTGCAATGAACTCGTTCAATAATGCATTGTCTTGGGAGTTATATTCTATTCCGGTAATATGTACCACATCATAAAGTTCACAAAATCTTTTAAATTTGATACTTTTATAGGCTGATCCAATATCAGTCTTTATTTGGCAGGCACTCCCATAATGGCAAAAACTTCCAATAAGTGTTCTATTACATGGTTAACAGTTTCTCCCGTAAGGGCAAAAGCCCAAATTTGGAATAAGTATCTATTGTAACATGTATAAAGGAAAAATGGCCAAAGGCTTGTACATGGATTATGTCCATTTGCCAGAGCTCCTTAGGTTGTAATCCTGAGGATTTACTCCAGCAGGTACAACTCTCAAATGCATTGGTCTGCAGATGGGGCACCTTTTTATAATTTGTTTACCTTGAGAATAAGGTATTTTATAATGCATATGTAAATGGCAAGCATTTGTATGTAAATGAGCATGATCTTGTTTAGCAGAAGCAAAACTAATTTATCAACCTGATTATCGCCATATACAAGGTACCCAGGTAACGAAGAGTGAGCCCTAATGTGAGTTAGCACTTTGGCCTTATGTTGTTGCAGTAATGCTTGTAATTGTTTAAATAATTGGTTTAGCTGGGGTTTAGATGAATAAGGAACAGCAGTGACTATATTAGTCACAACCCCTACAGCATAGGCAGAATCAGTAACAATATTAACATCTCCCACAAAATCTTGTAACACCTTAATAATAGCAAAAAGTTCATTTTGTTGAACTGATGCTAAAGTAGTTGTTTGAACCCAATATGTATTTGTTGTCCAATAAACACTTTTTGTTTTGGAGCCATCTGTAAAAACAGTAAGAGCAGTGGAAATAGGGACCTTGGTAATTATATTATTAAATACAAATTGTTGTTTAAGCAAGCAATTCCACAATCTACCTTTGGGAAAATGATAGGAAAATTGCCCAGTAAATTTTACTAATGTAATTTATAGCATTTCAGACATGTTTAACAAATATTTTACTTGGTCTTTTGGCAAAGGAAGGATAATTTCAAATAAATCATACCCTGATAGGGTGAATACCCATTGCCTGGCCTGTTGAATAATAATTGCCAACTGTTGTTCATAAGGCATATTTTTTTGTAAATCTATGCAGTGTATAAATCCATTCTAATGGTATCTCATTTTGTCCTATAATTCCTTTTGGGTGTTTCCATGTATCTAAAATATATAAATTTATGAGTTGATTTAGCGTTACTGGATGTAAAACCATTTATTTTATTCTCTGTTCTACAAATTGTACTTCTCTTTCAGCTTCCTTAGTTAAAGTTCTTTTGCTATGTAAATCAGGCTCCCCTTGTAACAATGAAAACAAATTATGTAATTGATAAGTAGGAATTCTTTTTTTTAATATTATTTTATTTTATTTGAGAACATACTGTACAGAGGGGCTACAATTACATGGGCAGGATAGATAAGTAGGAATTCTTAAGGCCAGTTCCATCCAATTAATATCTCATAGGAACTTTTGAAAATCATTTAACATATGTAATTGATCACGTCATAAAGATATTTTTTGAGGTGCGACTGTTTGTCTACAGACAACATATCCTAAATATTTTACCAACATGTCTTTTTGTATTTTTTCAGGTGCTATTATTAATCCAAATTCTTTAAATATAGATGGTAAGCACTGTAACACCATTTCTAATTCTGTCATATTTGGTCCTGCAACTAAAATATCATTCATATAATGAAAAATATAAATGTGAGGCCATTTTTGTCTAACAGATTTTAAGGCCTTATCAACATATATCTTATCAACATATAACACATAGTTGGAAAATTCACCATTCCTTGGGGCAACACCTTCCATTGGAAGCACTGATAAGGGCCTTGATGATTTATTTGTGGTAAAGAAAAGGCAAGTCTGTTACAATTTTTTTTTTTTTGTCGGTCGTGGGGCTTGAACTCTGGGCCTGGGCGCTGTCCCTCAGCTCTTCAGCTCAAGGCGAGCACTCTACCACTTGAGCTACAGCGCCACTTCTGTATTTCTGGTGGTTTATTGGAGATAGGAGTCTCACGGTCTCTCCTGCCCGGGCTGGCTTTGAACCGCGATCCTCAGATCTCAGCCTCCTGAGTAGCTAGGATTACAGGCATGAGCCACCAGCGCCCGGCTGTTACAATTTTTTACATGTACAGGAATGGAAAAAAAGCAATCTTGTAAATCTATTACTATTATTGGCCAATTTTTAGGAAGCATTGCAGGCGATGGTAAACCAGGTTGTAAAGCCCCCATAGGGTACATGGATGCCTTTACTCCTCGTAAATCAGTCCGCAATCTCCATTTCCCTGACTTCTTTTTAATAACAAATATTGGAGAATTCCATGGTGACATAGAGGGCTCAATATGTCCGTTGGTTAACTGTTCTTCAACTAATTGATAAGCTGCTTCTAATTTTTCTTTCGATAAAGGCCATTACTCAATCCAAAGAGGTTCCTCAGATTTCCATAATATCATTATGGGCTCCATCTAAAAATGTTAAAATTGAATATGAGCTCCCCATTGTTCCAGTACATCTCTACCAATTATGTTAACTGGAACTTCCATAATATAAGGTTTAAGGACAGCTGTCTGTCTATCTTCTGAGGTTATAGTAACATACAACACTGCTTGTCCTATAAAATTTACAAGAGTATTGTTAACTCCTTTAATATTACAGGAGATTATTTTATATAATAAATGATTAGGCCATTCATGAGTGTTAATAATTGTAATATCTGAGCCAGTATCTATTAGTCCTGTCAATATCTTTTCCTGAATATTAATCTTAATCTTAGGTGCATTTTAGTAATATGAGTAGTCCAAACACATTTTTGTTGGTTAATACTTCCAAATCCCCCAATGTGGGGTTTAAATGACTTTCCAATAGATATCTATGGTAATAACAAAATTTGAGCAATTCGTTCTCCCTTTTTAAAGGAATTATCTGCAGAAGCTGACATTAAAATTTTTATTTCCCCAATATAGTCAGCATCAATAATTCCTAAATGTACTAAAACTCCTTTTGTATTAAGACTGGATCTACCGGTCAATAGGCCAAATGTTGCTTCAGGTAAAGGCCCATAAATTCTGGTAGGAATTTTTTGTGGCTTATCACCACCTTTCAAAATAAAATCTTTTAAGGCTGGTATGTCCACTGCGGTGCTGTGGGCTGTGGCAGGGACGAGGGAAAAGTTGGTTGGCTGCCCTCGGTTATTAATCCTGGACTCCGGGGCTAGCCCGATGGAGAGTTTCCCTGCATAGGGTAAGCATATTTTATAGGAATTCCTTTATTGTCTCTTTTTGCTCTACACTCCCTTTCTCAGTGCTTCCCCTTTTCACACTTAGGGCAAATTCCACGTCTTCTCTTGTTAACATCAGTAGCCTTTTTAAAATTTTTCTTTATATGTCCCATTTGACCACATCCAAAACACTTTAGATTAGAGGGCTTGTTTGCATAGCATGCCAGGTAGTGGCCATAGTTTCAGCAAACACCTGCATAGGCCTGGATTCAGATGTAAAGTCTTTGCAGGCCCTTAAATATGTATTCACATCCCCAGATTCTTTAATAGGCAATAGGGCTCATCTACAGTCCTCATTAGTATTCTCATAAGCCAACACGCGCAGCAGTTGTTGCCATGCAGCCTCTCCCACAACAGTACGTTCCAAGGTCAATTTCAATCGTGATAAAAATTCAACATAGGGTTTACTAGGTTTTTGAATTACTTTAGTCCAAGAGACATAATGCTCTCCTACCGGTGGAATCCTTTCCCATGCCTCAATACCTATGTCTCTTAACTGCTCATGGATTTCTTCAGGAGAGTTTACTTTTATATGAGCATCCGCATATTGTTCTGTTCGACCTAACATGGGAAAGGTGTGGATTACTGCTCTGTGCATTTTGTCTAGCCCTTTTTGTACATAACTCAGTAAACCACATTTGCCATTGTAGGTGTTTAGGTTTCTTAAGCAAGGCTCTACAAAGCATCTTCCAATCCATGGGAGCAAAATTATTGTAATGTCGGGCAAGCCCATTAAGCAATTCCTTAACATAATGAGACTGAGGACCATACAACTGCCTTCTTAAGTTTACCAATATCATAAACAGCAACACTTTCATATCTGGCTGGTTGAGCTATACCATTCATAGGGGGTGGTTGAATTACAGGATAAGAAAAAATAGGCATTTCATCATCAAACTCACTGTCTGAGCCCTCTGTTTTGGGAGGGAGTGATGCTTTAAATATTGCATCAGCCAGTTGAGGAGCCGAAGGCTGCTTTACTTTCACTTTCTCAGGTTCTCCATTCACTCTGCTAATTTCCAACTCCATATGTTGTAATCTTGATAAAATCAATTCCATTTGCTCAGACATTTTATTTATACTTTCAGTTTATTCTTTTTCAGCCTTTAGCTCTTGTTTTTTCTCTGTTAATTGCAATGCATCCTTATCTATTGCATCTTTAACCTCAGAGTCCAATTGTAAATCTACAAAAGAAGGGGGGAACTCTTTCTTTACATCTGCTATTAATCTTTCCTCATTCAAAGCTTTAAAAAGGGTATGTAAAATAGCCCAAATGGACAAAAATATAATAGCAATCTTTTCCCATTCTCGAACAGCTCTTTCTACATTATTCTTTACTCGGAGAACCAAGGATTCCATTCCCTAACTACATTAATACACATTTCTATGTCATAAGAAGACATATTTACAGCATAAGCAGCAAGTAAATGATTAAGCATATGTAAGTACAGAGTAGATTTAACTTGTCCCATCACCCTGTAATTAAAAGTACTTTCCTGAATATCCTTTCCTGAATTCAACAATGCAGGGTCCCTGTTTGGGCGCCAATTGTAACAAGCAAGCATGCTCTTTGCCAAGATGTGGTCAGAAGACATTCAAACAAATATTTCAACAGATACATTTTTACTTGACTTTTGAGATAATGTCTTGGAATATTATTATCTAAACTATTTTAGAGCAAGATCAAACCACTTCTCCAATCTCAGGAAAATGCTTAACCAGGTGTTCATCTATCCTTAAGCAAGCAGAAGAGCCACTTCCTCAGCTCCCAGGAGTCTGTGACATGTGTTTTGAGGTAGGGAGAGAGAACATTTTCCCTCTCTAGCCCGCAATGCCAAGAGCTTTCCTCATACTCAAACACAGTTTTCAGATAATCCTGAGGCCAGAGCCTGCATCATTCTGCCCCTTCAACATAGACGCTGAGTCTTCACAGTCTTTGAACTGCAATCTTCCAATCTTTGCATCCTGATTATCTATGATAGTTAAAAAAGTATAAATATAAATAATATTTGTAAGAATACCAGTGAAGGAAAAATGATACAACCCTATTTATAGTGGTGTTCTTTTCAGAATATATTGGGCATCACATTAGCAGAGGTACAGTGTATTTTCACAATGGACATAAGCTATTTTTGATGTAAATTAAGGGAATTTTGAGGTGCACCCTACAAGTTGGAAACTGGTGCGCTAGGATCACTTTATGGCATAAATTTTGTGATTGATGGTCATAGAAATAATAGCTTAATCTGATAAACAACTGCTTAATCTTGAAGAATTAATTATAAGATGCTTCATAGTTTTATCCCATATCAGAATGTGGCTCTTTTCCTGTTCACATTTCAGTCTGTAACACCCCATTGGAAACTGCATCTACTGCAGAATTAAATAACATGCAAACAGGTTCAGAATTTGAAAATGAGTATTTATTACTCATAAGAATTTTGAAGAACACATACATTCTGTCTTCTTAACAACTTATTTACTTTTAAAAGTTATGGGATTTCATAGAATTAAACTGTTTTCTGTTTTAGTATTACAAAGTACTATATTTATTTTATTTTCAAAATATTGTGAAAAAAAATTTTTTTTTAATTGTATTTTATTTTATTTGAGAACATACTGTACAGGGGGGCTAAAATTACATGGGCAGGATAATGCATACATTTCTTACCAAGCATTGCAGCCTCCTCCTTTGTTTACCCTTCACTTCCCTTCCCCTCCTCCCCCCTCCCCCCACCCAATTTTACCCCCCTCCCCCCACCCAATTATACCCCCCTCCCCCCCCACACCGACATTGTAAAGCTGGTTTTGACATGACATTTTGTACTTCTCATTGTTGCAACAGGTCCACCTGAATCCTTAAACGACTTTTTGTCCCGATCTCCTCCACATGTTATACTGACATCAAATATAGTGAAAGCGGGGGTTACACTGTGGGGGAGGGACATACAAAGCAACAAAGAAAGAATCTTATAAATGCGTTAGAAACACATTCATGAAAGAAACGAAAACATTAAAATACATATTTAAGGGTTCATTTTCCTAACATCACATTATCTGACCTTTTCCGCTTGACTCATACCTATACTAGATATTGCAAATAAGGGAAACCATGGGACCTATGCTTCTTTGGGCTTGGCTTACTTCATTTAATATAATTTTTTCCAAACCTTTCCATTTCCTAACAAATGGGGAAATGTCATTCTTTCTGATGGAGGCATAGAATTCCATTGTGTATATATACCACATTTTCTTGATCCATTCATCTACTGAGGGGCATCTGGGTTGGTTCCATATCTTAGCTATGGTAAATAATGCTGGGATAAACATAGTTGTGCTGGTAGCTTTAGTGTGGTCTTGTTTGTAAACATTTGGGTAAATGCCCAAAAGTGGGATTGCTGGATCATAGGGGAGATCTATGTGAAGTCTTCTGAGGAACCTCCATACTGTTTTCCAAAGTGGTTGAACAAGTTTACATTCCCACCAACAATGAAGTAAGGTTCCTTTCTGTCCACATCCCCTCCAGCATCTGTTGTTGTTAGAGTTCTTGATTTTTGCTGTTCTAACTGGAGTGAGGTGATATCTCAATGTTGTTTTGATTTGCATTTCTTTTATGGCTGGGGATGTTGAACATTTCTTCATGTGTCTATTGGCCATCCTTGTTTCTTCTTCAGAGAAGCTTCTCTTTAAGTCTTTCGCCCACTTATTTATTGGGCAGTTGATTCTTTGAGGATTTGTTGTTGGGTGGTTTAATTTTAGATATGAGACCCTTGTCCGTTGTATGGCTAGTAAAGATCTTCTCCCAATCGGTGGGCTTTCTATTGATCTTGCCAGCTATGTCATTTGCCCTGCAGAAGCTCTGCAATCTTATGCAATCCCATTTGTCCAACCTTTCTTTGATTTGTTGTGCTTCCGGGTCTCTATTCAGAAAATTTCGACCTGAACCAAGGAGACCTAGGGTTTCTCCTATTCCATCCTGTAATGTTTTCAGAGTGTCTGCTTTGAGTTCAAGGTCTTTGATCCATTTGGAGTTGATTCTGGTACAGTTTTCTACATGTAGTTAACCAATTTTGCCAGCACCATTTACTGAAGAGGCTGTCTTTCTTCCATTCTATTGTGTTAGCTTCCTTATCGAAGATTAGATGGCTATAGGTCTGTAGGTTAATTTCTGGGTTTTCAATTCTATTCCATTGGTCCTGAGGTCTGTTCTTATGCCAATACCAAGCTGTTTTGATTACTATGGCTTTATAGTAGAGTTTGAAATTTGGTATTGATATTCCTCCAGCAGTGTTCTTTCCGTTGAGGAGCGTTTTTGTTATTCGGGGTCTTTTATTGTTCCATATGAATTTTTGGATTGCCTCCTCTATTTCCTTGAAGAATGAGGGTGGAATTTTGATAGTTAGTGCATTGAATTTGTAGATAGCCTTGGGAAGTATTGCCATTTTCACGATGTTAATCTTGCCAATCCAGGAGCATGGGAGGTTTTGCCATTTTTTAAGTTCTGTGTTGATTTCCTTTTTCAAGATTTTAAAGTTTTCATCATAGAGGTCCTTCACTTCTTTGGTTAATTTAATTCCTAGGTTTTTTATTTTTTGTGGGGCTATTACAAATGGAGTTGCTTTCCTAATTTCAGCCACACTTTTCTCATTGTTGGCATATAGAAAAGCCATTGATTTTTGGGGGTTAATTTTATAACCTGCTACTTTGCCAAAGTTTTGAATCAGCTTGAGTAATTTGGGAGTGGAGTCTATGGGATTCTTTAAATACAAGATCATGTCATCTGCAAAGAGGGAGAGTTTTATTTCTTCTTTCCCTATTTGGATCCCCTTTATGTCTGCATCTTGTCTTATTGCTGTAGCTAGGCATTCTAATACTAGATTGAAGAGAAGTGGAGAGAGTGGGCATCCTTGTCTTGTTCCTGAGTTAAGAGGAAATGGCTTTAGTTTTTAACCATTGAGTATAATGCTGGCTGTAGGTTTGTCATATACAGCCTTTATTTTATTGAGGAATGTTCCATGGATTCCTAATTTTTCCAGAACCTTCATCATAAAGGGGTGTTGGATCTTGTCAAATGCTTTTTCTGCATCTATTGAGATAACCATGTGGTTCTTATTCTTGCTCCTGTTGATGTGATGAATAATATTAATTGATTTGCATATATTGAACCAGCTTTGCATCCCTGAAATGAATCCTGTTTGATCATGGTGTATGATTTTTTGGATGAATTGTTGAAGTCGATTGGCCCAAATTTTGTTGAGAAGTTTTGCATCAATGTTCATCAAAGAAATGGGTCTATAGTTCTCTTTCTTTGATGAGTCCCTGCCTGGTTTTGGGATGAGGGTTATGATGGCTTCATAGAATGTGTTCGGTAGTGAGCTTTCTCTTTCAATTGCATTGAAGAGTTGGAGGAGTATTGGTGTGAGCTCTGCTTTGAAGGCCTTGTAAAATTCCGCTGTAAAACCATCTGGTCCTGGACTTTTCTTAGCTGGGAGGTCTCTTATTGCTGTTTCTATTTCGATGCTTGATATGGGCCTGTTAAGCTGGTTTAACTCATCTTGGTTTAGTTTTGGCATGTCAATATTTGCTAGGAAAAGGTCCATTTCTGTGAAGTTCTCAAACTTATTAGCATAAAGTTTTGAGAAGTATCCCCTAATAATGTTCTGAATCTTGGTTGTTTCTGTGGTAATGTTTCCATTCTCATCTCTGAGTTTATTAATTTGGGTGTGTTCTCTCCTTTTTCTGATAAGGTTTGCTAAGGGTCTGTCAATTTTGTTAAGTTTTTCGAAGAACCAACTCTTTGTTTTGTTGATTCTTTCTATAGTTTTTTTGGATTCTAATTCATTTAATTCTGATTTAATTTTGATTATTTCTTTCCGTCGACTGGATTGTGGTTTATCTTGCTGCTCTTTTTCAAGGAGGTTTAGATGTTTCATTAAATTGTTAGTTTCAGATCTCTCCAATTTGTTGATGTAGGAGCTCAGAGCTATAAACTTGCCTCTGAGTACTGCCTTTGCTGTGTCCCAGAGGAGCTGGTAATTTGTGTGTTCATTTTTGTTGAATAGCATGAACATTTGAATTTCCTTTCTAATCTCTTCCATGACCCACTCATGATTCAGCAGTGTGTTGTTCAGCCTCCATGTGATACCGGACTTTCTTTGGTGGCTTTTGGTGTTGAGATCTAATTTTATTCCCTTGTGGTCAGAGAGAATGCAAGGTATAACTTCAATGTTTCTGAATTTAGACAAGTTTGCTTTGTGGCCTAAAATGTGGTCTATTTTAGAAAACGTTCCATGTGCTGCTGAGAAGAACGTGTATTCTGTTGCTGCTGGGTGAAATGTTCGGTAAATATCTGTTAAGTCTAGTTGATCTATGCAGCTGTTTAGATCTGCAGTTTCTCTGTTGAGTTTTGCCGAGTTGATCTATCTAGTGGGGAGAGTGGTGTGTTAAAATCCCCAACAATTAATGTCTTTGGATCTATATGGGATTTGAGGGAAAGTAGTGTTTCTTTGATAAATTTGGTTATTCCATTGTTTGGCGAATAGATATTTAGAATTGTAATATCCTCCTGAAGGAGAGATCCTTTAATTAGTATGTAGCGACCTTCTTTATCTCTTCTCACGAATTTTAGTTTGAAGTCTATTTTATCTGATATTAGGATTGCAACTCCCGCCTGTTTATGAGGGCCGTTTGCTTGGTAGATTTTGTTCCAGCCTTTAACTTTGAAAATATGTTTGTTTTTACAGGCAAGATGTGACTCCTGCAGGCAGCAGATAGAAGGGTCTTGTTTTTTAATCCAATTAGACAGTCTATGTCGCTTAATTGGAGAGTTCAATCCTTTAACGTTAAGAGATAGGACTGAGAGGTATTTGGGGGTTCCTGCCATGTTATCCACCTTCTTGGGGGCTGTGAAAACTGGGTTCTTCCTAAGGTTCTTGGATTCTCAGTTTGGGTGCAGTTTCTTGGCCTTTGTTGGTTTTCTATGTGTAGGACATCTTTAAGAATCTTTTGCAGGGCTGGTTTGGTGGAGATGTATTGTTTCAATTTTTCTTTGCTATGGAAGGTTTTTATTTGGCCTTCAGTTATGAAGGAGAGTTTAGCTGGGTACAGTATTTTTGTTTGATAGTTGTTTGTTTTTAGGGCATGGCATACGTCATTCCAGGCTCTTCGTGCTTTGATTGTCTCTGCTGAGAAATCTGAGGTAATTCTAATTGGTTTCCCTTTATAGGTGATTACCCTTTTCTCCTTGACAGCTTTAAGGATCTTTTCCTTGGTGTGGGTTGATCCTGTCTGGATTATAATGTGACGGTGGGATGTCCTATTCTGGTCTGGTCTATTTGGGGTTCTAAAAGCTTCTTGTATCTGAATAGGCCTATCTTTTTGTATGTTTGGGAAGTTCTCTGCTAGGATCCTGTTAAACAAATTTCCTAGACCATTAACTTCTGTTTCTAGGTGCTCCTCTACACCCATTATCCTTAGATTGGGCCTTCTGATGGTGTCTTCCAGGTGTTGGATAGACTTATCATATTTCTTGGACTTGTCTTGGATGGTTGTATGTTCTTTCTCTGTAATATCTATGCTGTCTTCAATCCCTGAGATTCGATCTTCTGCATGGTCTAACCTGCTGTCGAGACTCTCTACTTTGTTTTTTACCTCTTTTCCTTCTAATTGGTCAGCTTTGATGGTTTCAAGTTCTTTGTTGAAGCTCTGTTTTAGGTCTTGTATGATTTTCTTTACTTCCTTAATTTGGTGTTCAGTGTTTGTTCTCAAATCACTTAGGTGATTGGTTATGGTTTCTTTGGACTCCCATTCCTTCTGTTGGGTTCCATTCAGCATTCCCTTTGTGGTCTCCCTGACTTCCTTCAGCTCTTTGTTAATGGATTCCATGAATGTCTTTAGTGATCTTTGTGTATTCTCTACCTGGTCTCTTAATTCGTGAATTACTCTTTGATTAGTTTCCTCCCTTCTGTGGGATTCCTGCAGTTCTCTTTGAGTGTTCTCTGCCTGCTCACGCCATTCCTCCCTTTCTCTTTGAGTATTCTCAAGTTGTTCACGCAAATCCTGTATCAGTTTTTGAGAAGCTTCCTCACGCTTATGATATTCCTGTATAAACTTCTGGGATGCCTCCTCTCTCTCCCTATCACGCTCATACAGAGTCCTTTGTACATTGTCAAACTTCTCATTTATCATGTTTGCTATTAGTGTTTGTAGAGCTATTTGGGAACTCTCCTTTGGATTATTCTTTATCTGTTCTAATCCCTGATTATCAAGGTTGGGAATTGAGATACCCGAATTTGCCATTTTTCTTGTGTTTTTCCGGCTTACTCGGCCCATTTGAGATAAAGATTGCACCAGTTTTGTGCTAGAACACTATCTTAAGGCAACCATCAACCAAAGTTTGCATTTGTACAGTCAATAGTCTACAGATACAATCTAGTTCAACAGATACATCTATTCAACATCAAACGACTATATGTTAAAGGACTTTGAACCGCAGAAAAGAATTTGGAAAACCAGAAATTATTAGGATTAGGGAGAGATGTGGGTAAAAAATAGGAGTAGATTGGTGTGGGGAGGCACAGGGAGAGTTAACTATGTCCTAATCACAGTGCAGGAAATGAGTTGGGTAGGATGCAAGTAGAGAGAGAGAGAGAAAGAAGAGATGGAAAGGGGAATAAAGAGAGACCAGAAAAAGAATAGAAACGTAAAAATTAATGTTATTATAGAGGTTAAAAGACCGTCTATTTAGAGTGGAATGTGAATATGTTCAGAGAAGGGGAGGGACATAGAGGAGATGTGAAAAGCTTTAAGGATGGGAACGGGAGAAGAAATGATCAGAAGTTCAGTAGAGCTAGATAAAAAACAAAAAGATAATTAAGAAAGAAAGAAAAAGAGAAAGAAGACAAGAAAAGAAAGGAAAACTCTTATTCACATATTCCTAAAATAAAAATTATAAGATGAGAAAAAAAAAAAGGTTACTGGAAAACAATTATTTTTTCAGAAGAGGCAAAAATTAAAGATTAATAAAAGTTTTAGAAGGGAAAAAATTTATATATATATATATATAAGGTAACAAAAAACAAAAAACAAGCAAAAAAAAGAAAAGAAGAAGAAGAAGAAAAAAAGAAAAAAAAGAAAAAGAAAAAAAAAAGAAAAAAAGAAAAAAAAGTCTTTTGATTTTTTTTTGGGGGGGGGGAGGAGTAGGAAGAATCCTGTATCTCCCTTTTGTCTGCAACCAGTCTCTTGTTGGAGTCTCTGGTCAGCTTGATGTCCTGTGGCTTGATTGGTTTCTTAAGTCAGTTGGTTGGAAGAGGCAGAAAAATGCTCTGCTTTACCCAAGATTTTGAGATCCCCCTCCCAGGTTAGTTTTCTGGGAGGGTGGTCTGCTTTGAGAGTCACAAAAGAGGGGGATGTGGTGATGAGGCTAGGTTCTGGGTAGAGTTGAGGCCTTTCAATAAACAGTAGCTTTTCCCTGGGGCTATTTTGTGATAAAGCTCACAGTGCCCAGCCTGGAGCCATTCTCAGGCTTTCTGTTTTTCAATTGATTGTCGAGGCTGCTAGAGGGAGGGGCAGCCTCTGGCTCTGCTTACCCAGTGAAGTAAGGCACTCCGATGGCTGGCGCCTGAGCTGGGTGGCTTTTCCCTGGATGGAGCTGAGTCTGGCAGGTCACTTCGCCGTTAAGTTCTTGTGACCTGCTAAATGACTCATTTTATTCCAAGGCCTGAGCTGGAGCTAGCAGCTCCTCCGAACTTTGTCGGTATCCAAGATGGAGATCACCGGTGCTGGGGGGGGAGGGGTGGCCTTCCCTCCTCTGCTCCCTGAAAAGGAGTGAGGATGTCGGGCTTGTACTCAGGCCGAGTCTTGGATCCTGGGTCGTCTCTGGTCTGCAAACAGCAGGATGAAGATGTTCGCTCCTTGTCGGTTCTTGTTGGTGTTGAGTAGAATCCGCTCGTCCGCTGCGTCTGGCTCCTTCATCCCCGACTCTCTGTGTCTCAGGTATGTCTCCGCGGTGGTGGTCGCCGCCGCCGCGGCCCCGCCACCGGAGCAGCAGCTGCTGCGTTTCCTTGGCTTCCCCTCTCTTGTCTAACTCTCTGTCCTGTGATGACACACTTGGTGTGATTCTCTGGCTTAGGATTGTTCACTGGAACTCTAAAACTCCTTTCTATGCGAGAGCTTGTTCAGATTCCAGCTTCTCCTCCGCCATCTTCCCGGAACTCCGTGAAAAAATTTTGTAGTTGGATATCGTTCAAGTTGATGACCCTTTGATAAAGAAGAGGTAATTAATTCAAATTAGATGCCAATAAGACTGATTTTTTAAAAGTTACTACATAAAGAATAATATTTACTATACCAAAACAGTGAAATTTTATTTCATCAGCTTATTTTTTTTATTTTAATGTGAAAATGATGTGCACTGTGGTTACAGCCATTGTAAGGTAGTGAGTACATAACTTTTCAAATTTGTTATCCCTTCACTCAATTTTCTAAGTTTTTCTTTCACCCTAATAACCCTCCCAAGTTGTAATGTACATTTGCAACTTATTGTCTTGTGAGAATTGCTATTGCATTGGTTTGCTGTTTGTCCTTTGACTCGCCATTGTTTTTGTTCCTGTTCCCTTCCTTATTAAGGTAAATGTATACACAATATACAGGGTACCAACATCAAACACAGCAGGGGATAAACCATAGGGGAAAATCTCAAAGAAACTAGAAATCACATAGTACATAAAAAAACAACTGCAAATAAATATCTGTTTCCATATCTTGGAATTCATTTTGTTCAGCATCAGCTTATGTGGTCAAATATACGCAATACAAACCCACTGGAAAATAGTAGTTTCATGGACACTATATCATTAAAACAACATGTTAACTGTTTTTGATGGTAAAGGTGGGATTAAGATTGGTGAATTCATGATTCTGATAAAGGAATTTAAAAAGAGTTAAAAATTTTTGACAGGTAAATTTTAATTGTTCAAACATTTTAACAACTTAGCCTATTAAGAAAATTTAAAATTGTCTGAGAAAATAGGCTTTAATGCAAAGAAATCCATGGAGACTTAGCTGAGAGGGAACAATGTGGGTGAATATGGCTCATTTTCACACTAAACAAACAAACCTCACAAACCTTGCTGTAAATCCTGTAGGTTCCCTTGAGAATTGTCCTTACCCAGGAAATATACTCTCACTGTGTGAAACAAAGTTGTAGTGGAATTTAAATTCAAAGTTCTTTAAAAAAAAAGTCATCAAAATTTGTGAATTGACATTTAATTACCAAACAATAATTCTCTGAAAAAGAAGGAAATATAATTCAAAATCACTTGACTTTATTAAAACTATGAGAAAAGATTAGTGAAGACAGATGAGAGAAACCATAGGGTACTGTTTTCTCTCCAGTGGTGTAATGGGTTCTTGATCTTGATTCTTCCATTCTATCTTCATAAGCTATAAAGCCACAGCTCAGGACTGGAGTAAACAGTTCAGACAAAGAATACTCACAGAATGGGGGTTAGATACCTCAGATCCACATAAGCAAAAAGAAAAAAGCCGGAAGTGTAGCTGTGGCTCAAGTGGTAGAGCGCTAGCCTTGAGCTGAAGAGCTAAGGGACAACGCCCAGACCCAGAGTTCAGGCACCATGACCAGACCAAAAAAAAAGAAATACTCACAGAAGAAAATATGTGCAGTAGATGTAGGTGATTTATAACATTAGACAATCTATTTAAAACTGTTCAAAATTCTCCCCTACCTTAAACTGCCCTCTTTGAACAGCTTTGTTTGCTTTTCCCAAGATTGCCCTTCATTTACTGCTTAAAATTTTGTGAGGTCATATACATACTTTCTAGAGATTGCTGTTTGGTTGTGCTTTTTGTGTGTTTTTGTTTGTAGTTGTGTTTTTAACTGAAGTTCAATAGGTTGTGCAATTGTGTTACAATTAAATATGTCCATCTAATTGTCCAATGCTCCTGGATCAGAGTCACTCCTTCTATCATTCTCAACCAACATTTTCTTCAAGATTTATTTCAGATTTACCACTTCTTTTATTATATGTGTACATTGAGTATTGTAGCTGTACTTGCCCCTTGTTCCATTTTTCATTCATTCTATGTCTTTACTATTATTTTTTTCTGGTTTCAACTTCCTGATAGTTATTCTGTTAAATTGTCTGTTAATACTTTGAAACGTTTATATATATTCCATGGTGTTTCAATCCTGCATATACTTGAACTGATGTCAGCATATACTTCCATAATTCATTCATCTGTAATAACAATTTGCAAGACTGGAGACGTGAAGGACCTAAACATGATTTTATTCTCATATTTTTGGAAGATTAATCTTTAGTCAACAAGAAAGTTTAAAAATTGCTTAGAATTTATAGCTAACTACCAGTTTTTATAAATGGCTTTGTGCAATGGTCTGTGATTATTTGATTTTACATGGGATAATATTTTCTACTACCTATAAGTTTTGGAAAAAGAAGAAAACTAAAATTTACTACTTAGAGGAATATGATAGAAATAGAAGATAGATTTTATGTTTGTCACATCTCTGATCAGTACCCATATTCAAGACTTACAGTCATATTTATTACTATGTTAGACAGATAGGGAAAATATATGATAAGGCAACACATGATAAGGCAACTATTAGTGACTTTTTAAAATGTACCTTCTTATGTGATGAAATTTACTTTATTAGCTAATATTTGGGTTTGAAATATGGGAGGCTGATCTATTTAACACATTTCTGGAAGGCACCTACTGAACAACGCAAATGGTGGGAGATACTATTTCCACACTTTAATGAATGGTTGAACTTATTTGGCATTAGTGCTCGGTAAATAAATCAACTCTATTGTAACTTGATTCCTACACTTGAGAAACTTTTAATATCACTATCATCTACTTGTCAAGTGTTATTTTGGTGAATATGATTCTAAAAAGTTTATTTGAAAAGGAACATACTTTCAGGAGATTAAATGTAAGTTACATTGGTTTGAGAATGACAACATTTTTATACTACAGAACCAAGTTTTACTGAAGTGCCAGTGTTTTGAAGCACTAGGGTCTTCTCAATGTTTTTCTAAATTATACTTGACATCGAAGTCAAGTTTCCTAGCCTTGGTAGAACAATTATGGATCTATCATTCCAGGAATTTTTTTGGCCTACTTATGCTGGGCTGAAATCTTTCATTCATCAATAGGAGAGAGGTATTAAAAAAAAATCTTGTGACATTTGTGATTTTGTTTACTCATATGGGCTTGTCATCTGTAAATTGAAAGTTTGAACTACAATACTTTCTCTCATATCTTGTGGTTTCCTCTTTCATTTTAAGTTGCCTTACATTTCACAATTGCTTACTGCTAATTACTGCAAGGAATTGGAGCCCTGAAATATTATAGGAAATGAGAAATTGAGATGGGACTTCAATTACTTTCTGTTAGCATGTTGCATGGGCCAAGGTGAGAAGACTTGCCATTGTTATCTGATGATGCAGATAACTGGGATCTGGTATCCTCAGACCCGTGGGTACTGCAGAAGAATAATAGCTTTTAGGCATCATATGGAGAAAAACACTTTGGGACCAGCGAGTTATTACAATAAACACAGCAGCAGTGTAAAATCTCTTCTAGATTAGAGGAAAACAATACTGTTTTTTTTTTTACTATGTGAATTCAGAAGATCAAGAACACTTAGAAGGTATCACAAGCTTATACCAAAGACAATGAATTGATAATTTTTACATTCGAATATATATTCTAAACCTAATTATTTATGTTCCAATCTATTTATGGGAATAAATTTCAATTTATTTGTCAATTTATAAATTAATTCTAGTTAGATTCACTGTGTGAAATTTAAGATCAGCACATATAAATATAAAATATATAAGTAGATATAATATAAGAAATTGTTATGCATTGTTCTGTGTGGTTAGTGTATCAAAGGCAACTCTGTTTTAAAGTATTATCCCATTATTTCTACCTCAGTTTTTGGTAGAGTTAGACCTAAAGCTTTACCATTTGTAAATTTAAAGCCTGGAGGCAAGAGGAAACACTTTGATTAAAACATTACCCATTTAAGGCCTAATATCGAGGAGAAATATATAGACTTCTCCAGGAGCTATGGAAATATTTGGTGATAGAAAGTCATTAGTGTAAGTTCCTGCCTGGTTGTATGGTAGACAGGCCAGGACATTAAGTAAACATGCATATGAACAACTTTTTCATCTTCTTGGCTTTAGCTACTTTTGAAATTATAGGTATAATGAACAATTACATTTTTTTGTTGTTGTGGTTTTTTTGGGTCCAGTCGTGGGGCCTGAACTCTGGGCCTGGGCCCTGTCCCTCAGCTCTTCAGCTCAAGGCTAGCACTCTACCACTTGAGCCACAGCACAACTTCTGGATTTTTTCTTTTTGCTTATGTGACCTGCCAGAATCAGCTCGACCCAGGGAAAAGTAATCCAACTCAGGCGCAAGCCCCAGGAGTGGCTTTCTTCACTGGGTAAGCAGAGCCAGAGGCTGCCCCTCCCTTTAGCAGCCTTGACAATCAATTGAAATTCAGTAAACATAAATCCAGAGAGTGGATCCAGGCTGGGCTCTGTGAGTTTCTTACAAACTAGCTCCCAGGAAAAGCTACTGTTTGCTGAAAGGCCTCAACTCTACCCAGAACCTAGCCTCATCACAGCATCTCCAAACTTGAGGAAAAAGCCATCTCCCTCTTTTGTGATAATCAAAGCATATCCCTCCCATTGAACTAAACTGAGAGGAGGATCACAAAATCCTGGGTAAAGCAGAGCATTTTTCTGCCTGTTCAACCAAACTGACTTAAGAAACCAACCAAGCCACAGGAAAATCAAACACCACAAGCGGACCAGAGACTCAAACAAAAGGCTGTTTATAGACACAAGGGAGATACAGGATTTTTCCCACCACTCCCAAAATAAAGAACTATTTTTTTTCCTTTTTTTGTACATTTTATAAAAATTTTTTTCTAAAACTTTTTTTTTAATTTTTAATTTTTACCTTTTTTAAAATAAAATGTTTCCTAGTAACATTTTTCCCTCTTATTATTTTTTTAGAGGTATATGTGTGTATGCGTTTTTCTTTCTTTCTTTTTCTTTTAAATTTTTTTTTGTTTTTTGTTTTGCTCTATTGAATTTCTGATCTTTTTTCTTTCTTTCTTATTCTTTTCCCCTTTTCTTTTCTTTCATTCTCTTTTATATGAGTTAATTGTTTTTCTGCACATCCTCAGACATGCCCACAGTTGATTATTAGACCATATCCTTTATTGTGTACACACTTAATCCAAGAATTGATTATTCAGTTCAAAACCTCTTAGACTTAAATTCCTTAATGGCAGTATTACCTCTTTATACCTATATAATATTTTCAGTATTTTTATTTTTAAGTTTTTCACATCTCCTTTATATCCCTCCCCTTCTGCATTATATGCATGTGCTTCTCTGAATATTTCGTTTTGAATCTGCATAATATTTTTAATTTTTACTTTTCTATTTTTTCTGGTCTCTTATTTTTCCCCTTGCTCTTTCTTCTTCTTCTTTTATCTCTACTTTCAACCTATCCCACCTATTTCCTGCTTTGAGATTAGGACTTAGTTAAGTTAACTCTCCCTGTGCCTTCCTATTTTTTACCCATATCTCTCCCTAACCCTAATAATTTCTGGTTTGTCAAATTCATATTTGTGGTTGTTAGCCCATTTGACGTTGAATAGATGTACCTATTGAACGAAATTGTATCTGCAGACTATTGACTGTGCAAATACAGACTTTGGTTGATGCTTGTCTTAAGTTAGTGTTCTAGCACTAAACTGGTGTTATTTTCATCCCAAATGGGCCGAGTAAGCCAGAAAAAGACAAGAAAAATGGCAAGTCCTGGGTATCTCAACTCCCACTCATGATAATCAGGGGACAGAACAGATAATGAATAATCCAGAGGAGAGTTCCCAATTAGCTCTACAAACAGTGCTGGCAAACATGATAAATGAAAAGATTGAAAATATACAAAGGAGTCTGTATGAGCATGATAGAGAGAGAGAGAGAGAGAGAGAGAGAGAGAGAGAGAGAGAGAGAGAGAGAGAGAGAGAGAGAGAGAGAGAGGATACAAACAAAAGTTCAATGGAGGCAAACAAAAGGTCAATACAGGAAAAGATTGAAAACCTACAAAGGACTCTGTATGAGTGTGATAGGGAGAGAGAGGAGGCAAACCAAAGGTTTATACAGGAATATTCTGAGCTTAGGAAGCTACTCAAAAACTGATACAGGATTTGGGTGTACAGCTTGAGAATACTTAAAGAAAAAGGCAGGAATGGCATGAGCAGGCTGAGAACACTCAAAGAGAACTACAGGAATGGCGTGAACATGAGGAAGCTAAGCAAAGAGTAATACAGGAATTGAGAGTATACACAATGATCACTAAAGGTATACATGGAATCCATTAATAAACAGCTGAAGAAAGTCAGGGAGACCACAAAGGGAATACTGAATGGAACCCAACCGAAGAAAAGGGAATTTAAGCAAACCATGAACATTCAACTAAGTGATTTGAGAATGAACACTGAACACCAAATTAAGGAAGTAAAAAAGTTCATACAACATCAAAAACAAAGCTTCAACAAAGAATTTGAAGCCATCAAAGCTGACCAATTAGAAGGAAAAGAAATTTTAAAATAGAAAGTCTTGACAGCAGTTTAGACCATGCAGAAGATCGAAACTCGGGGATTGAAGACAGCCTAGATATTATAGAGAAAGAACATACAGCCATCCAAGTCAAGTCCAAGAAATATGATAGATCTATCCAACACTTGGAAGACACAATCAGAAGGCCTAATCTGAGGATTATGGGTGTAGCGGAACACCTAGAAACAGAAGTTAATGGTCAAGGAAATTTGTTTAACAGGCTCCTACAAGAGAACTTCCCAACATGCAAAAGGATAGGCCTATTCAGATACAAGAAGCTTTTAGAACTACAAATAGACCAGACAAGAATAGGACATCCCACCGTCACATTATAATCCACATAGGATGAATTGAGAACAAGGGAAAGGTCCTTAAACATGTCAAGGAGAAAAGATCAATCACCTATAAAAGGAAACAAATTAGAATCACCTCAGATTTCTCAGCAGAGACAATCAAAGCAAGAAGAGACTGGAATGATGTATGCCATGCCCTAAAGACAAACAACTACCACCCAAGAATACTGTATCCACCTAAACTCTCCTTCATAACTGAAGGCCAAAAAAAATCCTTCCATAGCAAAGAAAAATTGAAACAGTACATCTCTACCAAAACAGCCCTACAAAAGATTCTTAAAGATGTCCTACACATAGAAAACCAACAAGACCACAATAAAGGCCTAGAAACTGCACCCAAACTGAGAATCCAAGAACCTTAGGAAGAACCCAGTTTTTGTAGACCCCAACAAGGTGGATAACACGGCAGGAACTCCCAAATACCTCTCAGTCCTATCTCTCAACATTAACGGTCTTAATTCTCCAATTAAGCGACATAGACTGTCTAGTAGGACTAAAAAGCAAGATCCTTCTATATGCTGCCTTCAGGAGTCACATCCTGCCAGTAAAAACAAACACATTTTCAATGTTAAAGGTTGGAAAAAAAATCTACCAAGCAAACGGCCCCCATAAACAGGCGGGAGTTGCAATCCTAATATCAGATAAAATAGACTTCCAATGAAAATTCATGAGAAGACATAAAGAAGGTTGCTACATACTAATTAAGGAATCTCTCCTTCAGGAGGATATTACAATTTTAAATATCTACTCGCCAAACAAGGGAGCATCCAAATTTATCCAAGAAACACTAGTTTCCCTCAAATCCCATAGAGTCCAAAGACATTAATTGTTGTGGATTTAACACACTATTCTCCCCACTAGATAGATCAACTCGGCAAAAACTCAACAGAGAAACCCAGATCTAAACAACTTCATAGATCAACTAGATTTAACAGATATCTACCGAATATTTCACCCATCAGCATCAGAATACACATTTTTCTCAGCAACACATGAACAGTTTCTAAAATAGACCACGTTTTAGGCCACAATGCAAACTTGTCCAAATTCAGAAACATTGAAGTGATACCGTGCATTCTCTCTGACCACAAGGGATTAAAATTAGAACTCAACACCAAAAGCCACCAAAGAAAGTCCTGTAACACATGGAGGCTGAACAACACACTGCTGAATCATGAGTGGGTCATGGAAGAGATTAGACAGGAAATTCAAATGTTCATGCTATCCAACAAAAATGAGCACACAAATTACCAGCTCCTCTGGGACAAAGCAAAGGCAGTACTTATAGGCAAGTTTATAGCTCTGAGATCTTACATCAACAAATTGGAGAGATCTGAAAGTAACAATTTAATGAGACATCTGAACCTCCTTGAAAAAGAGCAGCAAGATATACCCCAATGTAATAGATGGAAAGAAATAATTATTTCAATTAATTCATTTTAATTAAAATTAAATCAGAAATAAATGAATTAGAATACAAAAAAACTATAGAAAACATCAACAAAAGAAAGACTTGGTTGTTCGAAAAAATTAACAAAATTGACAGGCCCTTCGCAAATCTTATCAGAAAATGAAGAGAACACACCCAAATAAAACTCAGAGATGAGAATAGAAACATCACCACAGAAACAACCAAGATTCAGAACATTATAAGGGAATATTTCGCAAAACGTTATGCTAATAAGTTTGAGAACGTGGCAGAAATGGACCTTTTCCTAGCAAATATTGACATGCCAAAACTAAACCAAGATTAGTTAAACCATCTTGAGAGGCCCATTTCAAGCATTGAAATAGAAACTGCAATAGAGACCTCTCAGCTAAGAAAAGTCCAGGTCCAGTTGGTTTAGAGCAGAGTTCCACAAGGCCTTTAAAAGAAGAACTCACACAAATACTACTCCAACTCTTCAATGAAATTGAAAGAGAAAGTTCACTACCCAACACATTCTATGAAGCCATCATAACTCTCATCCCAAAATCAGGAAAGGACTCATCAAAGAAAGAGAACTATAGGCCCATTTCTTTCATGAACATTGATGCAAAACTTCTCAAAATTTTGGCCAATCGTCTTCAGAAAATCCTACACCACAATCTAACAGGATTCATTTCAGGGATGCAAAGCTGGGTCAATATTCGCAAATCAATTAATATAATTCATCACATCAACAGGAGCATGGATAAGAACCACATGGTTATCTCAATAGATGCAGAAAGAGCATTCGACTAGATCCAAAACCCCTTTCTGATGAAGGTTCTGGAAAAATTAGGAATCCATGGAACATTCCTCAATAGAATAAAGTCTATATATGACAAAACTACAGGCACCATTATACTTAATGGTGAAAATCTAAAGTCATTCCTCTTAACTCTGGAACAAGACAAGGATGTCCACTATCACCACTTCTCTTCAATCTAGTAATAGAATTCCTATCTACAGCACTAAGACAAGATGCAAACATAAAAGTGATCCAAATAGGGAAAAAAGAAATAAAACTCTCCCTCTTTGCAGATGACATGATCTTGTATTTAAAGAATACGATAGACTCGACTCCCAAATTACTAAAGTTGATTCCAAACTTTGGCAAAGTACTGGGGTATAAAATTAAACCCCCAAATCAATGGCTTTTCTGTATGGCAATAATGAGTAAAGTGTTGCTGAAATTAGGAAAGCAACTCCATTTGTAATAGCCCCACAAAAAATAAAATACCTAGGAATTAACTTAACCAAAGAAGTGAAGGTCATTTATGATCAAAACTGTAAAAACTTGAAAAAGGATATAAAAACAGAACTAAGAAAATGGCGAAAATGCCCATGATCCTGGATTGGCAAGATTAACATCGTGAAAATGGCAATACTTCCCAAGGCTATCTACAAATTCAAAGCGATGCCAATCAAAATCCAACCTCATTCTTCAAGGAAATAGAAGAGGCAATCCAAAAATTCATATGGAACAATAAAAGACCCCAAATAGCAAAAACGCTCCTCAACGGAAAGAACACTGCTAGTGAATATCAATACCAAATTTCAAACTCTATTATAAAGCCATAGTAATCAAAACAGCATGATAGTAGCACAAGAACAGACCTCAGGACCTATAGCCATCTAATGATAAGGGAGCTAAAAAGATAGAATGCAAGATAGTCTTTTCAGTAAATGGTGCTTGCAAAATTGGTTAACTACTTGTATAAAACCAAAGCTAGATTCTTATATATCACCGTGCACCAGAAGCAACTCCAAATGGATCAAAGACCTTGGAGTCAAAGCAGACACTCTGAAAACATTACAGGATGGAATAGGAGAAACCCTAGGTCTCCTTGGCGCAGGCCAAAATTTTCTTAATAGAGATCCAGAAACACAACAAATCAAAGAAGGTTTGGACAAATGGGATTGCATGAAGCTGCAGAGCTTCTCTATGGCAAAGGACATAGCTAGCAAGATCAATAGAAATCCCACAGATTGGGGGAAGATCTTCACTAACCATACAATGGACAAGGGTCTCATATCTAAAATATACTTGGAGCTCAAAAAATCAAACCCCCCAACAACAAATCCTCAAAGAAACAACTGCCCAATAAATAAGTGGGCTAAAGACTTAAAGAGAAACTTCTCTGAAGAAGAAAGAAGGATGGCCAATAGACACATGAGGGAATGCACAACCTCCCGAGCCATAAAAGAAATGCAAATCAAAACAACATTGAGATACCACATCATCCCAGTTAGAATGGCAAAAATCAAGAACTCTAACAACAGATGCTGGAGGGGATGTTGATGGGAGTGTAAACTTGTTCACCCACTTTGGAAAGTAGTATGGAAGTTCCTGAAAAGACTCCACATAGAGCTCCCCTCTTACCGAGCAATCCCACTTTTGGGCATTTACCCAAATGTTTACAAACAAGACCACACTAAAGCTGCCAGCACAACTATGTTTATTGAAGCATTATTTACTATAACTACCTTATGGAACCAACCCAGATGCCCCTCACTAGAAGAATGGATCAAGAAAATGTGGTATATATACACAATAGAATTCTCTGTCTCCATCAGAAAGAATGACATTGCCCCATTTGTTAGGAAATGGAAAGACTTGGAAAAAATTATATTAAGTAAGCCAAGCCCAAAGAAACATAGGTCCCATGGTGTTCCTTACTTGCCATATCTAGTATATGTCTGAGTCAAGCAGAAAAGGTCAAATAAGGTGATGTTAGGGAAATGAACCCTAAGATATGTATTCAAATGTTCTTTTTCTTTCATGTGATTGTTTCTAATGCATTTATAAGATTATTTCTTTGTTGCTTTGTATGTCCCTCCCCCACAGTATAACCCCTGCTTTCACTGTATTTGATGTCGGTATAATTTGTAGAGGGGAAGGGGAAAAACAAGTCCTTTAAATAAGAATACAGGTGGACCCGTTGCAACAATGACAAGTACAAGTTGTTATGTCAAAAATGAACTTTACAACTTTGGTAGGGGGGCAGGGAGGGCTGGATGGGAAGGAGGGGGAAGGATGGGAAGGGATGGGAAGGTGGAATAAAAGTGTTTTTTTTCATGTTGTTGTTTCTAACACATTTATATCATGATTTGTTTGTTGCTTTCTATGTCCCTTCCCCAGAGTATAACCCCTGGTTTCACTGTATTTGATGTTGGGATAAGTTGTGGAGGGGAAGGGAAAAAAACAAATAATTTAAATAGGGATACAGGTGGACCCTTGCAACAACGATATGTACAAGTCATTATGTTGAAACATGAACTTTACAACTTTGGCCTGGTGGAGGGGAGGCCGGGGTAAGGAGTAGGGGGAGAGTAGGCGGAGGTGAGGGGTTGGCGGTGCGAGATGGGAAGAGATGGGAAGGAAACAAAGAGGAGGCAACAATTCTTGCTAAAAAATGTACTCATTATCTTGCCCAAGTAACTGTAACTCCTTTGTATGGTATTTTCACAATAAAAAAATCGTAATTGTTAAAAAATAAATAAAATAAAAAAATAAAAAACAAATAATATAAGGACCTAGGAAAAAGGAATCTTAAAGTTTTACTTTATGGAATGTAATCTGAAAGGACACATTTATGAATGAACCTATATATTGTAAATCAATGTAGACTTCAACATATTATATATAGAAGACAATGAAATATATTATGGACTTTATACAAACATAGATACTTTTTTTAGACAAGCACCAGGAATATCTTTAGTTTCTATACTATTCATTTCAACCATAAGTTAAAATTTAAAAAAATCTCAACCTCTGCAGCAATCATTATAGATGCATACAAACAACTCTTGAATACATTTTGATATCAAATCTGGCAATTCACGTGGAAGAATACAATGGAATCCATGAATTTTTAAATTAAGATATTGCTGTTGCTTTGTATATGAAAATATGTTGTAGGGACACAAAGGATGGACTGGCACTTTTGAAATTTAAGAAACTTAACCAAACTCCTACGTAGGAGAACAATTTGTAGAGCCATCCACAATTTCAAAGAGGTAGTGATACATACTTATCCTTTTGGCAATATCAAATGAAGTTTCTTCCAAGTTGTTCTTCAGACCCGGTTTGATATAATGTTTCAACAGAAGGAGATACAGCATATCTTTGCTATTTCTATTCCCAGCAGCAAAATGCAAGGGTGTCAAGAGACCTTTAGTTTGGGGATTGGTATCTTCATCATAATGAAGTAAGAAAGAATCCATTCTGGTGTTATTCCACGTATAAGCACTGTGCAGGGGTGCCAAGCCATTCAGAGTTATTGCATGAATATCTGCCTTGAGGTACCAACTCATGGACAATGTCTAAATGTCCACTCTAGGCTTCCCGATGAAAAGGGGTATACTTACCTCATCCCTAGTATACATATGAGTGGCCTTTTGGGAAAGTAGTCTCGGAACTCTAGTAAGTCGATTAATTTCGGCCTCCCAAAGAAGAAATTTGCATGGATTCTTCTCCATTATTTTCTTGCAATTGATACCATTCTTCACGTTTTCATCTTGTTCCTTGTCTTCATCAGAATTGCCTAACCAGAGACTTTGAGTAATAGTGGGAATGAGGTGTCCATGTATTTCCCCAGTAGCTCACGTTGGTTGACATGGTCAGAAAATCCGGTGAATTTTCTGCATATGTTTTTTCACCATGATTTATTTTCTCTTTTTCCATTTTTACTATTCTAAATTATTCTAACTGGATAGTAGTGAATTGATAAAGAGCAGAGGAAAGATTTCCTCCGTATTCAAATGCACAGACTGAAAATGAGGACCAGTGGTGTCTACATGTGCAGCTTATTCTAGGAAGGAGAAAATAGGAAACAATGCCTTCTATGTATATGACTTGGGAAATACTATGATATAGTGTAAGAGAACTTACTTTTCAATATATGAGCTTTAAGAGCTTTCTAATAGATCCATTATTTATTGGTACCCAACATTAGAAAAAAAATGTATAATACAGTAGTAAAATAGAAGTCCTTTGCATGACTATTTAAATTCCTTGTTTTTTTAAAGACACTTGTTTTCATCTAAAAAAGTTGGCCTATCTACTGTTTTCAAGTGATTTTGATGATTGAAGATGCTTAATGAGAAGTCAAAATGTATTAGTATTCCTTTGATATCAATTAAATTTCATTTTTTCTTCTTGGAGAATATAATGATCGAAGCAATATTTCAGAATCAGCAAGTAATAGTTCAGCATCATGTTTCCAATGCAAGTGGATCACCAGTAAGTAATCCTCGATACCATTTTCCTGAAAGTTTTTTTTCACAGATACAATCTGCCTGCCTTCTCTAGCAGCTTTCCTAGCCTGGACCTTTTCTTTCATTGTGCAGGAAAAGTGTGATTCAACTGATTTCAGTCATATTTGTTCCTAGAGTTATCAAGGATTTAGATTCTTTTTTAAAAAAAAACATTACTTGTGGGGCCTGAACTCTGGGCTTTGGCACTGTCCTTGAGCTCTTCAAATCAAAGCAAGCGCTCTACTAGTTGAACCACAGAATCACTTCTGTGGTTCTGTTTATGTGGTGCTGATATGGGAAATGATAGAGCAGAAAGTGAAATGATGCAACCAAAAATATAAAAGCAAAATAAATTAGGACAATTATGGAGCAACCATATTGTCTATGAAAATCATGAGAGAGAGGAAGAGAGATACAGATGTGCAATGACCTAGCTATCCACAAAATCAATGCTTCTGATCTATTTATAAAGCAGTTTTATTGTTTTATTTGTTAAAAGAGATGGAAATAGAATTTATGTATTTACTTGAAATTAGCACATACATTTTTAGTCACCTACATAAAGAGACATAGCTTTGACTAAATTACAGACAAGAATCTTAATCCTTGGGCTGGGAAGGTGATAAGTGGTAGAGTGTTTTTCTTGTAGCTTACTACAGTGCGGACACTACTTTCCAAAAAGGCCACTCATGAATACTAGGGATGAGGATGAGTATACCCCTCTTCATCAGGAAGCCTAGAGCGGACACTTAGACATTGTCCATGAGTTAGTAGCTCAAGGCAGATATTTATGCGATAAATCTGAATGGCTGGACACCCCTGCACAGTGCTTATATGTGAAACATATTGCAGCACACACACACACACACACACACACACACACACACACACACACACACACACACACACACATCATCATCATCATCATCATCATCATCAGATTTCTTCTTAAGTATTTTTGTGTATGATCTTAAGAAGAAATTTACATTACTAACTTGATTTTCTGAGAGAAGAGTATACTCAGTGTACATCTTGCTTCTATACTCTCAATATTTAATTGCTATCGAAGTATATGCAATAGATAAGTATAGGAAAAAGTAGGAGCCACACTGGTGGTTCATGTCATTATTCCTAGCTAATCAGAAAGATGAAATCTGATGATTGTGGTTTGAAACCAGACCAAGAAAAATAGTCCATTAGATTCTGGTTTGAAAGTAACCAGCAAAAGCTAGAAATGGAGCTGTCTTACAAGCAGTAAAATGCTAGCCTTGAGAAAACTAAAACAAAAAAATAACAAATTCTGGGACAGAGCTAGGCCTTGAGTTCAAGCTCTAGTATTAGTATTTAACTAATGAAGGAATGAATTAGTTAATTAATTACCTAAAATAAAATAAGTGGTCACATGTGGAGGGGCAGGTAAAATGTAACAACCCTGGTGACTGGAATATGTATTATTTTGTAATAAGACAAATTATAATTTGTCCTAATCACTAATATTTTATTTGAACTTTTTTGTACAATAAACTCTGAATTTGGCATGCGTGTATATGTGTACATGTGCACAAATATGTGTTTAAGTGTGTGTGTGTGTGTGTGTGTGTGTGTGTGTGTGTGTGTGTGTGTGTGTGCTGTTGCAATGTTGCTTGCAAATATGAACAGGGTGAGGCTGAAAAGAGCTGTGTTAAAATGTTTTTTAAAATGTTTTTTTATTTATCAGTGTTCTGTCCTGTCATTTCAGTGGAAACACCCTTCTGTACATTTTATTTGTTAATAACATCATCATAATCAAAGCAATTACAACATTAAGTTAGATAAAAGAGATCATTTTCAGCGTTTAGTATGTGTTAGGTAAAAAGATACACATATAATTGGGTAGTAAGTTATGACTGTCAGTTCAAGATATGTATTTGACCTCTTAAATTGATTATATTTTTAAGAAATACTCATGGAGTGATTTTGACCGACTTGAACAAATAAGTATTACTCTCTGGTTATTTCTGTGAAACTCAAGGTAGGTAAACTCCGGATTTCTGTTAAAAATAACTTTCTTTGTAAGATCGTATCTATTCACACTAAGATAATAAAATCCGTATTTTTAAGGTTTGAATATCCCATCATATTGACTGAAAATCAGTATTGTGGCTATGCGTGTTAGATATATATTTCAAAAACAAAAACAAAAACATGTGTCACCTCCAGATTGTGGATGCATTTGAAGTTTGTACATACAAAGGTTTCTTCATTAATAGTTCTTTTGTGGGAGTAACTATCACAACTTTAACAAATAAGGCTTTTCGAATATCTTTTCCAATATAAATAACATCCCAGAGCGAGTTTTGCAATTTCTGAAAAACATTTAAATATTTTACTATTATTTTAGTTCATTGACTATACAGCTAAAGACATTTCTGAAATAAATATTGTTAAGATCTGAAAATGTAAGTGGGTATATAGGCTTTTCATGCATCATTTCATGAAAAGCCAGTTTTTATGAAACTAAAAGAAATAGAATAAAAGAATGTAAGTGAATTGGGTAACCTAATTATTAGTATAATTTTGTTTTCTATTAGCACAGTCCTTTGAATGTAGATGATGCAGTTAAATTATTTTTTGTCTCACTGTGCTTGGTATTTTTAGATTATTTGTAGTTATAAGAATGAATTTGTAGTATAAATAAAGGTCTTTTAAAATGATTAGGATTAATCTTGTGTTTTGCATTCTACTCCCATGAAAATGAGTTATGATCAAGTGTTAATAGTTTATAATTGAATCTTCAGCATCATAAGAAATTTTGAAAAATTTGGTAGTATTGATGTCTTTTTTGCGGGGGCGTTCGGTAGTGGGGCCTGAACTCTGGGCATTATCCCTCAGCTCTTCAGGTCAATTCTAGCACTCTACCACTTGAGCCACAGCGTCATTTCCAGCTTTTTTCTTTTTGCTTTTGTGGTGCTGAGGAATCGAACCCAGGGCCTCATTCATGAAAGGCAAGCGCTCTACCACTAAGCCACCTTCCCAGCCCTTCATGTCTTTTTAAACCAATAGTATTCACAAAATGGAGAGTCTTTAATTCATACTTAGGCCTTGATGTCTATGATTTTAAACCTCTCATTCCTAACATTAATGATAGGTCAGAGTGCATTTTTGGTTATAGGAAAGATAAAATATTTATCTAGGGTCAAAGGTGATTTTTATATCAGTCTTGCTTTAATAGCATTTTAAAGTAGTACCTTTCTCTCAAAATGTTAGGTATAAAAAGCAATCAAAATACTTCTAATGGTAAACAACTTAGTTGAGCTACAATGTGGAAATGATTGGTCCATAAGACCTGCAGTCTGTTTCCATCAGGAATTATGGAGGTCATTCTTTCAGTAAGACAGTGTTAAATAGAGATAGGGTCCCCAGGCAGTTCAGTGTTTAGTGAAGGGTTAAAATATGATTTCTACTATTTTGAGCTAGAAATCAAGAATGTTATACTTTAGCAGTTCTTTTCACCAGGGAGGTATGCATTGATTATGAACTTTGAGTATTCATATTACAGTTCCCTATTTTCTAAGATAAAGTAAAATATTATGAGTGTACACAATAATTCTGGGAAATTTTTCCTAGAATTTGTAGACTAAGTGCTGGTATTTTAGTCATAAAATAGAATGAGGATAATTGATACAGTGGGAGATGAACCTCAGGCTAACACCATGTCTGCAATGTTGTACTAGTAATTCCAACTCTGAAGACTTCAATATAATCATCTGAGAATTAAAAATGTAAGGAGCTCCACTTCATGCAATTATTGTGAGGATTAAATTATATACCATAGGTAAAGTACTTGGAAAAACAATCAATTAGCATTTGGCACATTCTACCTGTTATTTTATCATGTGATGAAATCAAGCATTTTTACTGTGATTTTATATGTGCAATGTGATGTATTGATATGCATTGCATTGATCACTTTTCTGTCACTATGAGGAAAATACCTGCAAAGAAAATTTCTGAGGAGGAAACTATTATAATGACTCATGGCTTAAGAGAATTCAGTTTAAGATCAAATGTATCCATTGTTTTTAATCATGTTTTTATTATCTTAACTAGTTGTACACGGGAATTTCCATTCAATAAATGAGTTTTTTAAGTATAATGGATCTTTATATAACTTTTCCTACCCTTCCAAACCTCACCCCACTTTAATTTTTTCTAGTTTCATATTATTTCCATTGAATATAATGTCTTCACTGTTACTCCATAACTCTTTTTATTCCTTCCATTTGACTTCCCCTCACATCTTCCAAGTGATTGTTTCTTGGTATTCAATTTTTTGGATTAAAATTCAATTTTATAAGAAATTACACCTTTTAAATATTGCTCTGAAAAATGAAAGCTTTGGTTAATATTGTTGTTTAACTTGCATATAATTCTGGCTTCCAAATACGAGACAGAACATGGGTCCTTTGTGTGTCTGGATCTGACTTCATTTACTTAACATATTTTTAGATCTATCCATTTCTTTGCAAATAATGTAACAGTCCTCATAATGGATAGGTGCAATACAATTGTGTATATATGACACACTTTCTCCAATCATCCTTCTGCCAAAGGGCATCTTGGCTATGGTGAATAGTGCAGTAATGAAGATGATTGTGAAAGTGATTTTACTGTAACCTTTTAGAAGAATTCATCATTATCTTTCTGGGAGCAATCCTATAGCCAGTTTTCTAGAATAAGCACATCCTTCCCTTCATCTCCATCACAACGTATTGCAAATCCTCAAAAACAAACTACCCCATACAGGTCTCAATAAGCTAAAACCACACTGTGCCCATATTATTTCAATACATTTTTAATAATTACATAAATTTAGTGAGAACGTTCTATGTACTTTCCTAATGTGGGAATGAGAGACATAAAAACAGTGTAAAAGTAAGAAATATGCATTTTAATTAGCTATTATCATATTTAAAATCTTTTTCAGCTCTAACTCATAGCCTCACTTACTATTCTTTTAATCTTTATTTGATTACTTCATCTAGCCCCTAAATTATAACAGGTGAGTTAAATAAAAACAAAAAGTGTGGTTTGATTTTGACACGCATGTACGAGGATGTACAATATGGGTAAATAGATGGATTGGAATTAATAGCAATTATCCATTTTGTTAAAGTAGAGATGGTTTTCCCAAACTGATTCATATTTCATTCAACAAAAAGAAACATGTAACAATTCCCTTTGTTTTCCTCCTCATTAACTTTTGTTTCCATTTTATTTTATAATGAAGGATGATTTCATATATGTATTACACAGGTTACAATGATAATTATAACTTCTGTAACTATACAATTTACTAAATTATTAAAAACATCGATGGCTCATGCCTGGAATCCTGGTTACTCGGGAGGCTGAGATCTGATGAACATGGTTTAAAACCATCCTGGGCAGGAAAGTACATGAGCCTCTTATCTCCAAACAACCAACAGAAAATCAGAATTGGAACTGTGGCTCAAAGTAATAAAGTGGTAGCCTTGAGAGAAAAAGCTCAGGGACATCACCCAAGCTCTTAGTTCAAGAACTACAATCTACCCAAAAAAATTATTTAATTTACACCTGTGTAAGTAGAGTATTTCCATCACCCAAATGTACATCCATGCTCATTTGCAAGGTAACTCTGTTTTGTCTGAAGTATCAATAAATATTATCACTTAAGTAGAAAGCATTGGAACATAGGTTCATTCTGTCTCTCTCATGGATTTTTCTCGACTCAAATACTCAAGTGTTACAATTATTCCAATTATTTAAAATCATGGCTTTTATCTTTAATACCCCTAATATTACAGTTTGAATTCAGTGTCTTGTGCTCCCTAAATAGGTGTTCTTACCACTTTGTCATGTGCCCAGCCCTAAATTATCAAGATTATTTTTCAGATAGAAACTGGCTTCCTACTTGTGTATGATCTTGGCCACAGTCCACTTTATGTTATTCTTCCTGCAATTTAGAATAATAAGTGCATGGTATTATGTACAGATCTTTCTGTCTAGTCTGGGCTTTAGCCACTGTTCTCACAACAGTGCACTCCCATGTAGTCAGGATTTTCAAAAGTTTGTCATAGCTGATTTTTTTTAAATCTTTTCATTTCCTGCAGGTTCTTGAGTACTGAATTAATTTGTGTTTTCTTGTGTTGTTTTGTTTCATTTGAATGTATGTATTGATTTGTTCCTTACTTTTCCTTTTGTTTATTTCCCTCAAGTTCTTACCTAAAGTGCTGTGAAACCAATTCTTCTTTCTCAAAATAGGGTGAACATTATTTATTCCAAAGCAATTTCAGTAACATTTAAACACCTTCATATCTATGAATGGTATACAAATGCTAAACGCTGAGAAGGGTGTTTTTACTTTCACGGTAGTCTTTGTCATACACAGATCATGAAATATATGAAGATAATATAACTACAGATGCATGCCAAGAGGAGAAAACCCTATTATTAATTGTTTGACAGAAGCTTCCCTTCTAGTGAAAGAAATATATTACTTGATGCAGGAGTTCACAAAATCATATTGCTAGGAGGAACCTAAACAATCATCTAATACTGTAGACTTGAGAGTGATGACTTGACTACCTGAATAATTTACTTTTGGGTCAAATAAAAGCAGGCTTCCAAAATGAGAGTAGATTTTAGAGAAACATGATGAATTTTATGTAAATAGGTCCTTAGCTGATTTTGTTAATTTGTGACCTAATACAGGGAAATAAAGTACAGCAAGGTAAAAATTAAAGAACTTCACATTGAAATACTCATTTGTGTGTGTGTGTTCATGCGATTGTGAGTATGCAAACTCATATGTGCATGTGCTCATGCATGCATTCATCATTCTTGAGGCTTGATAGTGGCTGGGATATATTCCTCAGCTTCTGTGCCCAAGGATAGTGGTCTACCACTTCAGCCACTTCTGTTTTTATTTTTAGATAATCGCTTGTATTTTCATGATTGGACTGGCTTTGAACAGTGGTCATCAGATCTCAGACTCCCTAGTTGCTAGCTAAGCTTATTCAGCCTCTGAGTACCTAGTTAAAATTCTGGGTGTCCTCTATGCTTCACTGCTCTTTTATTCATTTCCTGAGGTAATCACAAGCCTAAGTTATATATATATATATATATATATATATATATATATATATATATATATATATATATATATGTCTAATTGCTTTAAAAATAGTTACTGCTTGGTACCAGGGGTTCCCATCTATACTCTTACCTACTTAGGAGGCTTGAGAATAGAACCCAGGCCAAAAGTTTAGTGGAATTCCTTCTCAATCTACAGCTGGGTGCATTGGATCATTTCCAACATCCTTAACTATCTAGTTACTAACATTGGAAGGACTGCGGATCCAGGCCAGTCAAGGTAGCAGGCTAGACAAGTTGGTGTTCATGTCAGATTCCATTGATGATGGGAAGGCTAAAAGGACAGATCAGGTGCATGTTCTTGTGGAAAGAAAATCCCTATCCTAAAATTAACCACTGATATGACGCTGGCCTAGAAAGAAAAATATATTCCACCTTGAAATACCCACAATTTCCCACAACCAAATTAAGTATATACATGAACAATCAAAAACTTAGTACAATCTGTTCTTTAATATCAGCTTTATCTGATTATCATATGATGTGACAGAATAGTTTCTTCATTAAACTTATGATAATTTAAAAATCCTAGAAAATTCTTTCACACTTATTAAGTGCAAATGAATGGCAAATTGCCTCATTTCTTACATATTTGACTACCACTATAAATTCGTCTTATGATTATTATTAATAGTAATATATTCTGATTTATTACTTTACTTTGTAATAGTTTTTAAACTTTTTGCTTTTCTGCTAAAGTTGAAGTATTTAAATAGTATCATCAAAGTATATTCCTTGCATATTTAGGGAAGATTTTTAGAAAGTTTTTAACCAATGGCTTCTAAGAATTCTTAATTGGTATATATATATATATATATATATATATATATATATATATATATATATATATATATATATATATATATATACCTATATATAGGTTTATTTTAAATTTCAATTAATTTTATTGTAATGGTAATGTACAAAGGAGTTAAAGTTACATAAATGAGGTAATGAATACATTTCTTAGGGAAGGAACATTGTTATATCTTCCATCGATATTTTTGTACACTCAAAACAAGAACCACTGATACTTTTGCTGTTGCTATTGATCAATGGGTTGATATACAGAGGGTTTACACTTAATTAAGTCAACTAAAGAGTACACTTCATTTTATTTTCTAAATTTCATATTTTGTGCTTAAATGTTTTCATTTGTTTCTTTAGGATAATTCATTTTTTTCAGAGTTGTAGAATTAGTTTATTTATTTTTGCATGATTTTTACACATGTAAATTATTCAGACATGTATTTTGCTTTTATAATATTTAACATGTGACTATTTAAAAATTGTTTTCTTAATTTTTATAATGTTAATGATGTTAAATAAATTTATTTTCTTATACTTATGAACATATTTGTCCAGGTAACAAATACTTACTGTATTTTCAAGAAGCACATACTTTATTAAGAAAGGCTTCATTACTTGGTCACTTTTTGGAAATATTTTTACTTGAATTAAAAAAAATGTTTGAGCTCGGCATGTTGATTTGTGGAATCCATTTTCTAGCTATGGTGGGAAGTGTAAATAGAGTTTGTAATTCGGGAGATACTGAGAAACTCTGTGACCTTATTATAAAACTATTCATAGTGAACTGATTAGAGATATAGCCATCGCTAGTGTTATATACAGCACCTCGCTATCATATTCTAAATCTTGAGTTAAAATACAAGTAACATCAATCTTTTTTCAAAATAAAAGGACACGTTTCAAAATGTTTATTATTTAAAACTTATTTGCAAAGGTTCTCATTTCTTGTATTAATTTTCAATTTACTTAAGCTATTAAAATCCAAGCATACTGTGATTATTTTATTTCTACTAAACTTTTAAATAGTACAAGCAATATTATGATATCATATAACATACTTTTACTATTTATTATAATTTCCTCTGTTTAATATGATAAAATCTATATTCCAAATATGTGTATGTGGTGTGTATGTGTGTGTTTATATGGTTTTTGTGTGTGTGCACTTTCTGTGTACTTTGTAATGTTTGGGAGGTCACACCATTGCTTTACACATGCTAGGCCAATGTTTTACCACTGAGCTATACTGCCTAGTTATAATCAAAATAGTGTTTTAAATCATGACTTTGAAACTTTCATTCCTAGTATGTTTTTTCAAAATAATATATGATAAAACGTGATCCATATTCTATCCACGCTAGCAATATTTAGTTACTTAGAATATTCCCACTGCCTTTCCACTTCCAAACTCTTGTGTTTGTTATTGATAAAGGTTTTACTTTGCTTCTTTTCTCTCTTCATTTTTTTTCCTTTAAAGTTTAGCTACTCTTTCTCTTATTTCTTTGAGAATTAATTATCATATTCTTATTACAATATCCTTACATTGTTACAGGTATATACAATCCTCTATTTTTTATTTTATTTTTCCATTTTCACTGACTTTTGGTCCAAACTATTAGATGGATTAAAAAGAAACTTGACTTAGGACAATTACTCTTCTCCTTCTCTTCTCTGAAATCTTTCTGTTTTTTGAAACACAATAGCAATGTCATATAGCTCCTACATGGTCCATCATTCTTTCCCCTCTCACTCTCCTCTGTTGTATAGCTCAAGTTGTTATCATTCAGATTTATTATGCTACAGCATTATCTAAATCTTAACTCATTCCTAAATTAATTTTAGTTATTTCAAGTATTCTCTAAAGACATTTCTCGATATATAATATCTGGGGTCTTGTGTTTTTACAAGGTACAAAATATGAGTGACTATCAAACATCTAGATATCTCTGTAGAATATTGGTCCACCTGCTCAATAAACTTGTATGTAAATTCAAGGAATACAGGTCAGTCAGAACAATCATGTAAAATGATGTAGCTTCAGCCTTCATTCTAGCTTTGAAACTTATTACCATGTTTACTAGTGAAGACAAAATAGTTCTACTATAAGAGCAGATACATAGAAGATTGTAACAGATTTGTCAAAAATAAATTCTTAGTTTTATGGTCAATAAATTTTGAAAACTATCCTATAACTTTATGAAATAAAAATAAAATCTTAAATGGTGTATTGGCACTATTGTCTCTTGAGATTTAAAGAATGATCTTAGACTACTACCTCAATACTTTTTTGTTTTGTTTTGTTTTTTGTCATTCATGAGGCTTCAACTCTGGGCTTAGGCGCTGTCTGTGTGCTCTTCTGCTCAACGCGCGTGCCCTACCGCTTGAGTCACAGCACCAGATCTGGTTTTCTAGTGGTTTATTGGATATAAGAGTCTCATGGATGTTCCTGCCACGGCTGGCTTTAAACTGTGATCCTCAGATCTCAGACTCCTCAGTAGTTAGGGTAACAGATATGAGCCTCAGGCACACGTCCTACCTCCATCCTTACACAAAAATTTAAAATAAAAAATGATTATCAAACTAAATGTGAGATGTGAAAACCTATAAAATATAAATATAAAAATTCATGACATTACATCAGTAAACGTTTCTAAAACTTGGACATGGAAAGCATTAGTGGCTAAAGATAAGCAAGAATAAACTGGATTATATCAATTGATAGCATTTCATAATTCAAAGGACCCTATAACCGAAGTGAAAACATATCCAACAGATACAGGGAACATATGTGTTAATGCTCCAATGTTAATGCTACAATGATTCTGAATCTTAAGTATTTTTATATCTTCTAATTCTATATAAATTTTTTCCTGAATAAGATATTTCTTTGAAGAACATATGCAAATTAATAGTCAATAGAAGGAGCATATAAAATAAGTTCCTCTTTAGTATCTAAGAAAAAAGACAAAGAAAACTCACTAGTCTGAACCTAATATAAAAAGATGACACAAAATATAGTAATGCATTTGTGGAGAAAATGATAAGCTCTACATAGGAGAATGATTTGTATAATAGTTCGATCATTTTAGCAAGCAAGATTTCAATTCTTCAAAAGGTCAAAGAGAATTGTATATGATCTAGCCATTACACTTCTATGTATGTATTAAAGAGAAGTAAAAATCTTGTTTGGACAGGGAATGTAGTTCATTGACAGTGTACTTGAGTAATATGTGTGAGACCCTGGAAATAATCCCCAAAAACAAATTTGAAAAGACACACTATAGAGGATGTATGCTGGATAAATTCCTGTAAGTGAATTTTATATCTATTTTAATGTCTGTTCTAAAATTTACAGCATTTCTATTTGAAGAAATGCAAGTTTGTGAAAATTAGGCTTGGAAAACCTATTATTGTATAATTTACTTCCAAAGCACTAAATCTATACAATAAAAGGAGATTAAATATTGCATGTAAATTTCATGGCAACAAAAACAAAACAATTGTTAAAATACTTCACATAAATTGCAGAATACCTAAAAGATGTTTTCAATATTGACTAAAAATTCTTTGTAAACTACAGCATTTAAAACAAATATGTGATTTTGTGTATTTTGAGTGTTTTTGGTCCGTTTTTTTTTTGAGTTCATACAGAGATAACTCAATCAAAAAGTGTATGTGATAACTGTAATATCTAGGAGTTATGCATCACATATAAGTAATTGATAACCTTTTCCGCAAGAAACTTTTAGCAAATGACAGAAGACCCAAATCTATGCATCTGCATTCTATGAAAGTCATATGTTACTTACTCAATTCAATTGCTTTTCTCTACTTTGCTAGGAAAAAAATTATTCTCAAGGTAAGAGCCAATAGCAATGAAAAGAAACAAAATACATAATCATCTTTATTTATTTGTGAAAATAACAAATGAAATAAAACAATTCCACTTAAGCGACTCCAATATTAGTACCTATGAAGATGTTCCTGAATATCAATATCCAATGAATTTTTGGAATTTTAATTTCTACCAACATATTAAAACTAGAACAAGAAAACAAATATAGCCTTGGAGCCAACCAGCACTGGACTAATTTTTTTAATTGTTTTGAAATTACAAAAGGATTGATACCATTAAGAAAATGATTTTTTTGGAAATCAATTAAAAGTGTTTATTACTTATTATAACTCAAATACCAAACAAGAGTATTTTTATACAATCATTACAAATATCATTTTATTACTATAGTAAAATAGAATAAAAGACCAGTCCCAATAAATTATCATTATTCTTAATTCTTAATTATTACCTTAATATCTTAAACAAACTAAATAGTCATGTCTTTAACATAAACATAAATATTCTATACTTTTTACCTAACATTTTCCAGGGGCATGTATTCATGTTTCTAAGAAATGTTCACAGCAGTTAAATGGTGCTTTTGTGAAATTAATGTGATATATTTTGTTGTTGTTGTTTGCAAGGCCTGGGCATTATTCCTAAGCCTTTTTATGCTCAAAGCCAGCATTCTACAACTTGAGGCACAGAGGTAATTCCGGTTTTTAGTGGTTAATTGGAGATCAGAATCTAACAAGTACTTCTTTAGTGGGGGGATCCAGTAGTGGGGCCTGGGGGCTGTCCCTCAGCTCTTCAGTTCAAGGCTAGTGCTCGACCACTTGAGATACAGAGCCACTTCCAGCTTTTTTTCTTTTTGCTTATGTGGTGCTGAGGAATCTTACCCAGGGCTTCATGCATGCAAGGCAAGGGCTCTACCACTAAGCCACCTTCCCAGCCCCCTAACAAGTACTTTCCTGTCTGAACTAGTTTCGAACACAATTCTAAGATCTCATTACCCAGAACAGCTTAAATTATAGGCACGAGTCCCTGGCGCTTGGTTGGATGTATTTTTTAAATTTTAATTATGTTTTAAGATTTTTGTTTCACTATAATATACATCGTTCTACACATAAATTCATATATATGTATATATTTCTGATGACAAATAATCTCTAAAAATGTATGTCTTTCTACATAATATATATATATATATATATGTTGCTGAATACAGACTTACTCTAAAACTTTTATGCTATTTTTTTACCTTTTTCATTTCAAAGACATACAGTCTATTGTTCCAAAAGTTTCCTAGAATAGAATAATTAATATTTCAATAGAATGTAGAATCTATTACTTTCAAGGTAATTTTAGATATACACATGATATTGCAGTAACATTTATACTATATTACTTGAAATAATTCTGTTCACACTCTTAAATCTTTGTGTGTAGTGATGGGGAGAGAGGAAGTTATTTCATACTGGTTAGGAATTTGCAATGCTTCCAAAATCTATTCCATAATTTGATATAAGCATGTAGTCAATCTACCTGTTATGGTTTAGTATTTTTGTTTCTTTATTTGTGCAAATTTTTAATATGCATGCGTGCACAGTGGTAACATTAAAAATATCAATCCAGATTTTGTGGGTATTTATATTTCTCTTGGGAAAACTAATGAGCTCCAAGAAAATGTCCATAAGGAGCCTTCTAATTCCAATATCACGGTTTGTCTTACAATGCTTTAAATTCTACACACTCTAATGTGGACATAGGGTCATATTGTGGAACTTTTCTCCTCAGAGAGTTAGTACTACACTATTGCTTAACATGGACATTGTACCTTCATACATAGACAGGGCATGTGCAAAGAAGAAGTGGTAGTTGAACAATTTTCTTATCAGTTTTTACAGATGAAATGGAAATAGAGCAAATATGAGCTCAAAAGGAATGTGCAAAGAAGACAAGGGCACAAAATAGAATGTGCCAAGAAATGCTGAAGTATAATTTCAAATAATGTGCTCAGGTGTGAGGGTGTGTTCAAAGTACAAATTCAGACAATGTACTTGGATATCTTGGGGAAAAACCTGCTTTAACCTATTCTGGGATAATTGTACAAGTACAAGCCCTTAACTCTGACTTTAATCAGCCACAACATCATCAACCAGGGACTATTTTCCAACTGCAAAGTGAGAAAAAAAGGGCTCATCACAGTTAGTGTTCAGGTTAAAGCAATGGCAATCACATAACTTTTCTATAATTCTTCAATTGTTTTGGAGCATTAAAATAGGAAAAAGCCAAGTAATTATTTTGCATGAACCTAAATTAAGTAGGATGTATTCTATTGGTCTCTAACTTGAAAGTTATACATTATGTCTTTTTATACTCTATCATGGGACAATGATATGCGGTCAGTCATTTTCTTCTCTTCCCCTTCTTTTGCCCTTCCACTTACATAATTGTTATTTAAAGAGACATACTTAAGCTTGCATTTCTAAATTCTTCAAAATTATCTGAACTACTTTATACTTCTGGAAGCCTTCTATATCTTTCTCAAGGGAAATATTTTTGTCACTACCATTTTTATTCTCTATGATATTGGATATCTTCCTGCCTAATTCAGTGCAAGATATACACGAGACTCATCCAGATATCTCAAAACTCGTACCACCATGAAAATCCTATCTTAATTAGAAATCATGCTTTTAGAATGTCTGGGGAAGTGGCTTCTCTCATTTTTGAATGACACTAAGTGATAGTTATATGCAGTCATGTTTTAAACCAATATGCCACTCAGTAGATGAACGAATTGACAAAATGTGGTTTATGTATGCACTGGAAAGACTTGGAAAAATCCTATGAAGTAAAATAAGCAAGACACAAAGAAACAGATTCCGTGGTTTCCTCATTTGTAATAAGTTAGAAATGTCTAGGATAGTCTTAGCAGTTGAGCAAAATTGCTCAATAACTATGTTTTTATGACCATATAAGATGATGATGAGCAAAATGACCTCCTGGATATGGGAACAGAATTTTCTGTTTGTGGTTGTTGTTTTTAATGTACTATGTGATTTCTTTTTTCTTTTGTGTTTTCTCTTTGGTTTATCCCCTGTTATATTTGATTTCAGTATCCTGTGTATTGTAGATACATTTATCTTAATTTGGCAAGGGAGGACGCACAATGAAATGGCGAGACAAAGAACAAAGGCCAAACCAATGCAATAGCAATACTCAAAAACAACATGTTGGAAATTTACATTACAACTTATGAGCTGTATAGGGGTGAAGGAAAACTGTGAGAAAAATGAGGGAGCAGGTAAAAAGTTCAACATGTTATGTATTCAAACCTTACAATTACTGCAACCCCTTCTATATAACACCTTGATAATAAAATTATATTAAAAATGAGCTGCATAAAATATAATTTCACTGTATTGGTATAGTAAATATTATTCCATGTGTATTACCTTTTTAAGAAATGAACAATTTGAATTAATTACCCCTTTATCAGAGGGTCATCATCTTAAATATTATGAAACTATACAATATTTTCAGAATTTACTTGCCATTATTTTGAAAAAAACATTATTTTAGTATTGTCTCATACTAAAACAGAAATAGTTCCATTCTATGGAAACTCTTAACTTTTCAAACTGAATAATTGTTAAGAGGGCAGAGTATATGTGTTCTTCAAGATTCCTATTATTACTAACTACTCATTTTCAAATTCTGAACATGCCATACTAGAGACATTCAAAAGAGTACCTGTTTGCATTTTATTTAATTCTGCAATAGGTGCAGTTTTCAATGTGGCATTACATATTTAAATTCAACAGAAAAAATAGCCACAGTCTGGTAGAAGGTAAAACTAAGAAGTATCTATATTAATTCCTCTAGAGTAAACATTTGTTCATCAAAGTAAGCCATTATTTCTATGACCATCAATCCCAAGTTTTCTGCCATAAAGTCATCCTAGCTCAACAATTTCCAACTTGTAATGTGCACCTTAAAATTCCTTAATTTCACAACAGGACAAGCATATAATTATTGTGAAAAAATACTACACTTCTGCTAATATGATGCCCTTCGTATTGTAGAAAGAACACTACACTAAACTTTGCTGCATCATTTTCCACCAGTGTTATTCTTTTTTTTTTTTTCGGTCTTGGGGCTTGAACTCTGGGCCTGGGCACTGTCCCTCAGCTCTTCAGCTCAAGGCGAGCGCTCTATCACTTGAGCCACAGCGCCACTTCCGGTTTTCTGGTGGTTTACTGGAGATAGGAGTCTTATGGTCACTCCTGCTCAGGCTGGCTTTGAACCACGATCCTCAGATCTTAGCCTCCTGATCAGCTAGGATTACAGGCATGAGCCACAAGCGCCCGGCTCCAGTGTTATTCTTGAGATCAGAACACTTGCAAATATTATTTACAGTTATATATTTTATCTATCATAGACATTCAGGAGATCTGAATGTCTGAATATTAAGATATGAAGACCCTGGTTCAAATTCCACCCAGGAAGGAAGGTTCCTTAGATTCTTACCTCCAATAAACTGCTCACGAAAAGTGGCACTGAGGTTCAAGTGGTAGAGCAGTAGCCTTGAGCAAAAGCAGGCTCAGAGACAGTGCCCAGGCCTAGAAGTTAAGCCCTAGGACAAAGCAAACAACAAAACAAAAACAAACCCTAACCCTAACATTTTTCTCATTGTATACAGAGGTACATAATTAAGGAAATTTCTTCCTGTGTTATGTATAGAAAAAAAAGATGTAGAAAAAAAAGATGTCACACAATTACTCTCTTCATATCATGTTACAGCAAAGTCTCAAAAAATTGCTCTTTTGCTAAATTCATAAATTAATAGCATCAAATTGTTGGCAACTTTATCTAGATTATTCACATTATCATGTTACTTATGAACTGTTGAAATTAACTATTAACTAAATTCTAATTATACCTCACTTGACGAATATTTTAGGCAAATAGAATGCCAGAATCATTTGTGAATTTGTAAATTAAACCTTCTACTTAAAAACAATTTTATAGTATCTAATAGAATATTAAATTACAAACAAAAATATTTATTTCAAATCTCAATTCTTATTTAGTCAGGTCTACAAAGTCCTACATTAAATGAACTTTCCTGTTTCTCTAGGCTTAAACTTCTGTAATCCTTCATCATTTCTTTGGAATCTAACAGAATGATTATTGCTCTTTCAAATTCTTGGTTGGGAATCATGTGCTCTTTTGCATCTAGTAATGTTCTGTAATGAAAACGATATTTAAACACAACTGAGTTTAAATATATGAGTTGCAGTTCAATAGGAAACTTGACTTCTCAAAACGTAATGACAAAATTAGCCCAAACTTCCAACTGTGTGTTTCTTTCTGACTTAATTTTTATTCCTTTCTTGGTTTGTTTTATTGAGATAAAATTATACTACCTAGTCCAGTGAAAGTATCACTATGTCATTCCATTCTCTAATTACCTGTTTAAGTCTGAGTGATAGAATTCCTGGCTTGTATCACATTGTCTTACCATAGTTTGTTGGTTTATTTAATCTAGATACAGACTAGAAATTCTGAACTGCTCCAATAATATTTTCCGCTAGACTGATGGCTCAGACTGTTCATGTACTATTTTCAAAGATGTTCTAACATTTGACACAGGATATGAACATTTTCAGATACACCTGAAGGGGTCTGTGATTCATTTCTTCCTGGATCCGATCCCTTTATTAATGATGACTTGATTTTCTTACTATTTTTGTTCCCACCTACGTAATATTCTCAAGCTTTTTGGGGAAATTTCACTTGAAGACTGTCTAGTATTAAAAATTATCACTTGATTTTAGTCTTACTTAGGACATATTTTCTAACTTTTCTACAGAATCTGAGAGTTGTTCCAAATGTGTGTTTTATCATATAAGTGCCTCTGTGTATATGTGCGTATTTGTATGTATGTATGTATGCAAAAACCTCATGCTCTTCTTCAGCAATCTTGCTCATAACTAGTACTCCATCACTTGAGCCATTCTTCTAATGCATCTTTTGGCTGGTTAATTATAGTGTCTCAAAGACTGTTTTGCCCAAGCTGGATGCAAAATGAACTTCCCAGACTCCTTTGCATTCTTAAGTTTTATTTCTCCAGGGGTATCAACTTTTGAACTACAACCATTTTTGTGAGTGTAAAATCTCAGCTGTAGCCCAGATTTTTAACTCAAGTTCATATAAAGATAAATGAACATACACATTACGTATGCTGAGTGTACACTGTTTTCACATTTCTATGTGATCCTAAGAAGGGTTCAAGTGGCTCACACCTGTAATCCTAGCTAATTAGCAGGCTGAGATCTGAGGATTGCAGTTCAAATCCAGCATGAGTAGGAAAGTTTCTGAGGCATTTATCTCTAATTAACCACAAGAAAACTGGAAGTGGTGTGAGTCTCAAAGGTATAGAAAAAGTTTTGAGCTGAAGAATAGAGGGATAGTGCCCAGGCCCGGAGTTCAGGCCCCACTACCATCAAAAAAAAAGAAAGAAAGAGAAGAAAAAAAGAAATGTGATCTTAGCCACTAGTTTATTGCTAGTATAATTCCTGCTTTCTCGACATGGACTTTTTTCCAGTTAAGTCCATGGTCTTATCTCTGACTTGATTGGAACCAGAATTATTCTTCCATTCTACTTTTTACAAATCTGCATGATTAGCTATCATGATTTAGAGCTAGTAGAAGAAAGAGAGTGGTCTCACCCTTCATGTTCCACTTAGTAGTAATGCTTTCTCTATGTCACTCCCATAGATCTACATACTGGCCTTGGCTTTATTATTTCAACGTTGTCTTATTTTCAGAGTCTTCTATCGAGTATTGAACCATTATACTTAAATACAGAACTTCTCTTCCTCCTATACCTATTGTTTCTCCTTCTGTTAACTTATGTACACTTGGGTAATAATGCACAACACAAACACTGACCAAAAAAAACGTTTCCGAGAACCTTCTTCCCACTTAAAATTTGTCTTAATTTACAGAGCACTTAGGAAATTTGAACTTAATGTGCTCCAGGATAATGTTTTTTTTTCATGTTTTTTTATTGTGAAAAGGGTGGACAAAGGGGTTAGAGTTACATAAGTTAATGACTACATTATCTAAGGAGCATTGTAACCTCCTCTTTTGTCTTTCCCCTGCCATCCCTTTTCTCCCCACCACACCAACTCTCCCCTCCTATCCCCAAGTTGTAAAGTTCCTTTCAACATAGTGTCTTGTTCATCTCATTGTTACAACAGGTCATACTGTATCCTTGATTTACCATTTTATTTCCCTTCCCCTCCCCACATTAGAAAAATGCGTATGCACGATGCAGTTAACCGATATCAAACAGTGGAAACGGGTTATACCATGGAGGAAGAAAATAGAAGAGAAACAAAAAAATCACATAACACATGTTAGATACATTAAAAACAAAAGTAAAAGGGCTGGGATGTAGCTCAGTGGCAAAGCGCTTGCCTAGCAAGTGCAACGTCCTGGGTTCGATCCCCAGTACCAAAAAAGAAAAGACAAAAAAAAATACAGTTAACCATGGGACCTATGTTTCTTTGGGCCTGGCGTACTTCACTTAATATAATTTTTTCCAAACCTTTCCATTTCCTAACAAACGGGGAAATGTCATTCTTTCTGATGGAGGCATAGAATTCCATTGTGTATATATACCACATTTTCTTGATCCATTCATCTACTGAGGGGAATCTGGGTTGGTTCCATATTTTAGCTATGGTAAATAATGCTGCAATAAACATAGTTGTGCTGGTAGCTTTAGTGTGGTCTTGTTTGTAAACATTTGGGTAAATGCCCAAAAGTGGGATTGCTGGATCATAGGGGAGATCTATGTGAAGTCTTTTGAGGAACCTCCATACTGCTTTCCAAAGTGGTTGAACAAGTTTACATTCCCACCAACAATGAAGTAAGGTTCCTTTCTGTCCACATCCCCTCCAGCATCTGTTGTTGTTAGAGTTCTTGATTTTTGCTGTTCTAACTGGAGTGAGGTGATATCTCAATGTTGTTTTGATTTGCATTTCTTTTATGGCTAGGGATGTTGAACATTTCTTCATGTGTCTATTGGCCATCCTTCTTTCTTCTTCAAAGAAGCTTCTCTTTACGTCTTTCACCCACTTATTTATTGGGCAGTTGTTTCTTTGCCGATTTGTTGTTGGGTGGTTTAATTTTTTGAGTTCCAAGTATATTTTAGATATGAGACCCTTGTCCGTTGTATGGATAGTAAAGATCTTCTCCCAATCCGTGTGCTTTCTATTGATCTTGCTAGCTATGTCATTTGCCCTGCAGAAGCTCTGCAACCTTATGCAATCCCATTTGTCCAACCTTTCTTTGATTTGTTGTGTTTCCGGGTCTCTATTCAGAAAATTTCAGCCTGAAACAAGGAGACCTAGGGTTTCTCCTATTCCATCCTGTAATGTTTTTAGAGTGTCTGCTTTGAGTTCAAGGTCTTTGATCCATTTGGAGTTGATTCTGGTGTAGGGTGATATATAAGGATCTAGCTTTAGTTTTCTACATGTAGTTAACCAATTTTGCCAGCACCATTTACTGAAGAGGCTGTCTTTCTTCCATTCTATTGTTTTAGCTTCCTTATCGAAGATTAGATGGCTATAGGTCTGTAGGTTCATTTCTGGGTTTTCAATTCTATTCCATTTGTCCTGAGGTCTGTTCTCATGCCAATACCAAGCTGTTTTGATTACTATGGCTTTATAATAGAGTTTGAAATTTGGTATTGATATTCCTCCAGCAGTGTTCTTTCCGTTGAGGAGCGTTTTTGCTATTCGGGGTCTTTTATTGTTCCATATGAATTTTTGGATTGCCTCTGCTATTTCCTTGAAGAATGAGGGTGGAATTTTGATAGGTATCGCGTTGAATTTGTAGATAGCCTTGGGAAGTATTGCCATAAAGGTCAGATAATGTAATGTTAGGAAAATGAACCCTTAAATATGTATTTTAATGTTTTCGTTTCTTTCATGCATGTGTTTCTAACGCATTTATAAGATTATTTCTTTGTTGCTTTGTATGTCCCTCCCCCACAGTGTAACCCCCGCTTTCAGTATATTTGATGTCAGTATAACATGTGGAGGAGATGGGGACAAACAAGTCGTTTAAGGATTCAGGTGGACCTGTTGCAACAATGAGAAGTACAAAATGTCATGTCAAAACCAGCTTTACAATGTCGGTGTGTGGGGGGAGGGTGGTATGATTGGGTGGGGGGGAAGGGGGAGGCTGGGAAGGGAGGTGAAGGTTAAGCAAAGGAGGAGGCTGCAATGCTTGGTAAGAAATGTATGCATTATCCTGCCCATGTAATTGTAACCCCTCTGTACAGTATGTTCTCAAATAAAATAAAATAAATACAGTTAAAAACAATAGTAAAAAAGAAAAAAAAAAAACAAGTTGTGTCCCTATTTTGGGGCTCATTTCACTTAACATAGTCTTATATGGCCATATGAACATGGATAATGTTTTTTTTTTTTTTTTTTTTTTTTTTTGTCGGTCGTGGGGCTTGAACTCTGGGCCTGGGCGCTGTCCCTCAGCTCGTCAGCTCAAGGCGAGCACTCTACCACTTGAGCTACAGCGCCACTTCCGGTTTTCTGGTGGTTTATTGGAGATAGGAGTCTCACGGTCTCTCCTGCCCGGGCTGGCTTTGAACCGCGATCCTCAGATCTCAGCCTCCTGAGTAGCTAGGATTACAGGCGTGAGCCACCAGCGCCCGGCTGGATAATGTTTTATAAATCATTTAAATTCCATATTTTCTCGTTACTAAGTTGTCTCTGACACACGTGTTACCTCATGCCCAAAGATGTCTTTGTGCTATTTCAATTAAGCCAGAAAACATTCATTTTTCCTGGAGCAGCACCGTAGATTGTTACTGGAACTAATTGGAAGGAACTGTTACAGGAAGTAGAAACTGAATCCAGGAAAGAAATTGAACATAGAGAATTGACAAAGTTCAACTTAATTTGTGTGATCCTTTTACTGTACAAGAAAATAATCCAAGGCTTGAAGGAATCACTGTCCCTGACTTTTTCGAGTGTGTTCTTTACTCATAAAACTTTCTGTAAACTTCTAGTTGAGAGTATTACAAAAGGAAACAATATGCCATTTGAAGGCAAGCATAGAAAAAATGGAAATAACATTGTTGTACAATCTTCTGCAAAGAAATAAAGACACGGAGGTTTTAAAAATGTCTTATGCATGGATATTTAACTCTTGAGATGATTCTCTTTTAAAAGTCAGATATCTATTCCATTATTCTGGTCCTCAGTTCACCATATCAATAAGGATTCCAATAAGGATCCAGTGAGTATGATCAGCAAAAGGAGCCTCTTTTCAAACCAGTGCTTTAAGGATGGTCCAAAAAAATATTTGGCTTTTTTTGTTTCATGTTTGTTTGTTTCGTTTGAGCTGCTTCTGGGGCTTGAACTCAGAGGCTAGACCCTGTCCCTGAACATTTGTCTTTCCTGCCCACCTGCCCCCAAAGCTAGTACACAACTGCTTGAGACAAAAGTCCACTTCCAGATTTTGGGGGTTTAATTAGAGATAAGAATTTGACAGATTCTCCTGCCTGGGTTGGCTTTGAACTGAGATAGTAAGAAAGCTAAGTGACACCAACTGTATGGACTTCTCTTTTGAACAAAGAAATATTAGATGAAGTTTATTATAAAGGTAATATTTGACAATTTTTAAAAGAAGAGAATACATCCAGCAAAGAAGCCATAACTTAAATAATTCAGCAAAAGTAGGTGAATCATATTGGAAACTTTTCTTCAGCTTGGGAAGATTACTATTGACTTCGTAGTTCCTTTTGGGGAAACTAAAATTATATTTGACTTTTTTTGTTGGTCGTGGGGCTTGAACTCTGATCCTGGGCACTGTTCCTCAGCTCTTGAGCTTAAATTGTGTGCTCTACCACTTTAGATATAGCACCACTTCCTGGTTTCTGGTGGCTAATTGGAGATAAGTGTCTCATGTACTTTCCTGACCAGGTTAGCTTTGAACCACAATCCTCTGGTCTCAACCTCTTGAGTAGCTAGGATGACAGGCGTAAGCTACCAGCACCCGGCTCATATTTGCATTTATGTGCACTTAATGACACTGTAGACAAAAAATGAAAATTTGAATCAAATGATGACATTTTAGCTTTTCAGAAAATTTGAGGTAGCAATTAATATGTCTTCCTTTCCCATGCTGTTAAATTAATGAGTCATGAGCTATTGGACTCTTACTTTAGCATCCTCTGATGTCTGCGATGGTGGACTTAGTATAAATAATTGTTAGTAAAGAAATATAGAAAGCCTGATATTTTTAGAAAGCAATGGAGATCAGATAGGAAAGAACAACATAGAATGACATATAATTTATCACACAGAGATTAAGAATTAGCCTAAGTGATATAGAATGCTAAAGGTAATGAAGAATAAGCTTGGTTGATAACTAGTTCTTCAATAACAAATTATGGTTCCCTAGAACAGTTTCTGGTATAATTTAGTTATTATTATTGTAAGGTCCACTCCTGGATGGCTAACAGACTCCACCCTTCTCTCAGCAAAATCTCCACCCAGTACCTGCGTTACCTAGGCAACTGGGACACCTGGAAGTGGTCACATCTGCATCCGCTGAGGTCATACCTGAATTTGATGTGGCCACACCTTTCTGCGCCCATATGCTAGATAAGGCCTACCACAGGCCCAGACGTCCTCTCTCTGCTCTTTTGTAGCTCTTTCTCAGCTCTTTCCTTCTCTTCTCTTTCCTAGCTCTCTCTTTCCCATCTCTTTCCGAGATGCTCTCTTTTCTAGCTCTTTTTTTCTCTTTTGTAGCTCTTTTTTCTTTCCCAGCTCTCTCTCTTTCCCAGCTCTTTCTCTTTCCCAGATCTCCCAGCTCTCTTTCCCAGGCCTTTCCCCACCGCGTGGAAGACCAAGATGGCCTGGTGCCAGCCAGAACGAAGAATAAACTTACTCCTTACCTGAATACCATGTTCATGGTGCTGTTCTTACTCAGCTACCTCTTTTTAAAAAAAATGTAACAATTGTCATTTATTTCTTTGATCTGGATTATTCCTTCACTTCTATCACAACTATTAATTAGCTGGAGCCTTTTTGGTGCAATAACTGACCAAAAAGATTTATAATTCTCACTTAGACTACCCTACACATTGTGATTAGCAGTGAGCACTCAAAAGCCTGGAATCTTTGAATTTCCAGGATTAATATTCACCTGATATCTAAGCACATTCCTGACATTAATTGCTGTGACTTACTAACAAAACCTTTTTTTTAAATCAACACAGCCTTCTAATATAGGTAAAATACATGAATTAAGAACGATTGTTAAGTCATAATTGGAAGGAGCAATTATATATTCAAATATAGGTTCTTTATTTGGCATTTACTAGGTAAATGCATTTTTTGCCAGTCCTGGGGCTTGAACTCAGGGCCAGGGAACTCTTCCTGAGATTTTTCTCTTTTTATTTTGCTTAACGCTTGCACTCTACCACTTGAAGCACAGCACCACTTCCTTTTCTGTTTTTGTGGTACTGAGGAATTGAAGCCAGGGTTTCATGCATTCTAAGCAATCACTGTACCATGAAGCCACATTCCCAGAGCTCTAAATGAATTTATTAATATGGCATTACTTTTTCATTCAATTACTATGTACTATAATTTAGGCTTGGTGGTAGAAAAGGAAGTGGAAAACAATACTAAGTCCAGTAAGGCTGACATTCCTATCACATCCCTACAGAAGTACAGTGTGAAGACCTGCAGGACTCATAGGGATGTTGCATGTTATATTATTATATAAAAAAAACATAAAAAGTCATCCCCGACATCCATAACATTCTGCTTCCACTTTCAAGTTCAAGAGTCAAAAATCGAAGCCTTTTTAATTGATTGGGTGTATTTCCTAGGAAGGAAGAAGGAGGATGTGGAAGATGATGTTGGAAAAATATGTATATTGGCTCCCAGTCCACATTTTTTGCAATTTTAAAACGTGCTACTGACGAACTCTCACATCTACTTGAATATGCTGTCTGCACAAAATGCAGATAAATGAATACATTTATTCTGGTGGATAGTCACATATATTAACGAAATCCAGTTCTCGAAAAAGTTACCAGTATAAATTATTGTCTATAAAATGGTTTCATCTCCTAGCAGAACAAAATGTAGTATTGAATTCTTTGAGATTTTATGCTGCTTCAGTACTAAGATGTTCTCTAATTCCAGTAACATGGAGCATAAAAGACATGATTTGAAGATCTCAGTAATTTTAGGAACAAAGGTACTTAATACTTTCCTTCCTGCAGAGACATGTGATGGCAAGTATGACTGATTGTATTATAGTTCTCTTCTTTTTCCTCTTTATCTCAAGTGTTGCATATCTTGGCATATTAGATTGTCCTGCATCAGCTTCCTGTAGGTGAGATTTACCTCTACTCTGCAATGTCAAGATTGGTCATGTGACTTACTTCGGCTTACAAAAATGAACCAGAAGTGGTGAAAGGCTATTTCTAGGGGAAGATTTCTATCCCATTGTTTGTGTCTAAGAGCTAACTTTTTTTTCCCTTAGCTATAAAAATAGCATATTTCCAGAGGGAATCTTTTTTCAACTTATATACTGGAAGAATATAGCATGTAAAATGAGGCAAAACTCAAACACAGAAAGAATTAAGCGAATATTAGAATGTGATACTAATGTTAATTTCTTACCATTCTTGTATGACTACAGCACATCAGAATTTAAGAAATACTAAACAAGTACTAAAAAAAGATAACACTTCCTGTTTGATACTATTACATTTTTTAAACAAATAAGCATTCTCTATGTGATCACTTGAGGGGTTAACTTTTTCTATAAATGTATTTAATCACTCTAGAGCACTGTATATAACATCCACAATCATTATCAAGAACTTGTGATTGAGATGAGGAAGAACAAAATATCTAGAGTTCTCATTTCTCTTTTCCTCTTCTCCTTTTTCTACTGAGAATTTTTATCCTTTCTCCAAATTCTCCTTTTAATAAAGAAAGAATGACACATGTGGATATCAAGCAAAAGGCTTCAAAGCCAGAATTTCATTCTTTCAGAAATAGATGAAATAAATCAGAGTGGCTCAAGGAAGAAGCAAAGCATGATTTTTCCCCTTTCTGGCTTCAACAATAGAGTCTGAACACGACTCTAAACATCTAATAAACAATTTGCCTTGGCTAATTTTTTAAAAATATTGTTTTTTAATAAATAATAATTTTAACAATTAAAAAATTTTAAATATATAGTAATTTGTTGTTTGCTTTTGGTAGGCATAAAATAAGACTGCATTAACATTGTGTGAGTTGAGAGGCTAAATTTTATAAGAATCCAAACAAAATGAAAAATATATGATGTTAAGATAAATAGCTTTTAGGTACATTTTCAATATGACATATACACAGGGACATCTTTTTTCTTCTTTTCCTCTCCACATTTCAATAAGCAGTTCATGTAATTCAAATAGCTGTGTTTCTTTCAGAAATAGATTACACATGAACAAGTTAAAAGACGAGAACCAGTATTGGTAGTGCATTCTTTAAAAATAGCAGTCACATAACTATTAACCATAATTCCAAAATAACAACAATCAAATGCTCTTGAAAAGAGAAGATTGTAAGCAGAATATTCAAAAAGTGATAGTGCTAGAACTGCTTCAGGAGCTGCTGTCTGACATTTAAGATTGCTAGTACATGACAATAAGGATTAAATGCTTTCAGGAACCCAATTTTTTCTAGTTATATTTTACTAAAGAAATATGTTGTTCAAAATTAATGAAAGGGTAACAGGTTATAACCTGTAGAAAGAATGCTTACACACTCATTGTGGTAGGCAGTAAAATACCTTCCCAAAATATCTATAGTCCCGAAATATCTAATCCATAAAATGTTGATTTACATTTTATATATAAGGTTGTAAAATAATCACCTTTCATTACCCAAGGAACACAAATTTGAATAATTATCAGATGGGCAAAGTATACTCAAAAGTCCAAGCTGTAGTTCGAAAGGGACATCATTAGGTAAGAATCATCAGAATGATGTAAAGATGCTACATTACAAGATAAAGGAAAAGACAAGAACACAGATTCTGAAGTTTCTGGAAAGCAGAACAGGAAATAAATGCTTTTTCCACTAGAATCACTTGAAAAATATTTTAGCTCTGTAGGGGGCTCAATTTTAATCCAGTGAGACTTATTTTAGATTTCTGTCCTTTAGAAATGTAAATGATAAATATGGATTATTCAAGCCAATTATCTTATAGAAATATTTTACATCAGATTTGTTGTGGTAAGCTAACTCAACTACAACCTTTTCCTGATGCAACTACAAGGATACCACACGTCCTAGTTTCTGAGAATAAGAAAAAGTTGCCACCAGCTTTGAACACATGTATGATATACATACTACTAAGGGCCTTGCATTAATGAAGTCTTGAATTCCTAAATAATATTTAAACAAGAAGCTCCCTATCTTCATTTTCACATTTGGAGATCACTAAGTACCAAATTTATGTAGAAGGCTAGGGTAAGAATATAGAAACGAAATCTGTCTCCTATTATTATAAAGATAATTTATGTCATTTTGATTTACAGTTTCTAAGGTAATAAAAAAATAAGGTAAAACCGAAACAGTAACTCAATCTTCTCTCCTTCTTAACTTTCCAACAGAAATTAGAGAATCCCGTAAAGATAAGCAATCCCAGGATGGTATAGGATGTTATAGGATCACCAGATCGTGAAAAAGAAGTTAACAAAAATGGGTCCCATGGAACAATGGGAAACAAAATCTACACCTACAGATTGTGATATAGCTAGAAAATAGTTTCCACTATGCTAAGTCTTTGACATTTTAGATTTGTTTACACAGCTACTTTCATCTCTTAGGAAATTACTTTATTAATACTCAAGGGTTTGCAGCGTATGACCCAGGAACAAATAATGCTTCTAAATGTAAACAAGCAGGATACTATGAGTAACCAAGGCATTGCTATAGCTGATAAAGAAGAATGATCTTGGGGCATAGTCATACCTTTCCTCTTCTGCAACATTAGAAGTCCTAGTCTAGATATGTAAAACATTAATAAAGGATTTTTTAATTTTTTTTCGTTCACACTAAAGCAAATACACTTTTCTTTTTTCCAAACCTGACTTTGAAAGAGTCAGACCCTCACCATTATTTTATAGACAAACATTTACTGCTTTGACTTAGGTGTTTTCTTGACTTTGGGTGTTGCTATTATTTTGGCAACTACATAGAATAACAAGATAAATCCCTTTTGCTTATTTTGGATTGTTCAAAGTCAAGCTGCCTTCAGTTTTCTGTTCCCTTCTTCACTGCTAATTAAAGTTTAATTATTGCTCTTTAAATGATAACAAAAACGTGATACTTTAACGTATATTCTCATTGAAACCAGTGAAAACAGGAGTGTCTGCGATTGTTATATAATTGTTTTCAAATATTTTTCTTGGCTATTTTCATTATTGCCTTTGTTCCTGTCTTCTAATCAGGAACACAAGGTTACACAAAATATCTTCCTAAGGAATAGGATGTTAGGCAGAAAAAAAATAGATATATAATTGAAAGTTTTCATCTCTTAAGAGACTGAAAAGATCAAAAGACATTTTGTTATAACTTGTACGGTTAAGATGACTTGAATGTTTTGGTTCTTTTTTTTTTTTTTTGTCGGTGGTGGGGCTTGAACTCTGGGCCTGGGCGCAGAGCTCAGCTCAAGGCAAACACTCTACCACTTGAGCTACAGCGCCACTTCCGGTTTTCTAGTGGTTTATTGGAGATAGGAGTCTCACGGTCTTTCCTGCCTGGGCTGGCTTTGAACCACGATCCTAAGATCTCAGTCTCCTGAGTAGCTAGGATTACAGGCGTGAGCAACCAGCGCCCAGCTAATGTTTTGGTTCTTAAACTAAGTGAAATGCATGCAAAATATTACAGTTGTTCCAAAAAATTATTATGGTTTATACATTTATGCTTCAATGAGATGAAACCTCTTACATGTTTGGAGGGCATATTTATTTTACGGTAGAAGGATTAATGTTAGAAAGCCAAGGGAGGTTCCTAAAACAACACTGCCTATCACGTATCAGTTAATTATACTTATGGCATATAAGTATATAAACATACAGTTATGAATTGAGTGAGAAATATGTGATTTACACAATTGATTCAATAACAACTAGTATATCTAGTGAGGATTTAAAAGTTTTATTATACATATTTTAACATTTATGCCAAAATATTTGTTTATTTGTAACTGTTTATTTTTAATTTTTGTCGGTCATGGAGCTTGCAATCTTCACCTGGACGATATCCGTCAGGTCTTCAGCTCAAGACTAGTGCTCTTCCACTTGAGCCACAGCCAGTTTTCTGGTGAGTATTTGGAAGTAAGAGTCTCACGGTCTTTCCTGCCTAGGCTGGCTTTGAACAATGATTCTCACCTCTCAGCCACCTTAGTAGCTAGGGTTACGAGCATGAGCCATTGGCGCCTTGCAACATAATTATTTTTTACACATTTATGAAGTATGGAGTGATAATCCCATTCATTTATATATTGTTTAATGATCAAGCCACACCATATCCATTAATTTCTGCATGTAACATTTCTTTATAGGGAGAATGCTCAAAAACTTATCTTCTGGCTGTGATGAAATATCTATTCTTAACTATAATCACTTTGCTTCTTGTAGGATAAAATTAATATAGTTACTTTTAGTCATGGAAGTCTGCTAATTAAAACATGAATTGTAAAGTGAAAGAAGTTCATAGCTCCATTACTTGTTTAAAAAATAATTATGCATTTTTTTCAATTTTATTTCTTTGGGAATGTGTAGTATTCATTGATTTAACTGTTAAAATTGATAACAGTTACATTATATCAAGTAGATTCAAACTTGTATTTTAAAATTGCACACTTAACACAAATATACTTCCACATTCTTCTAAGACATAATAAAAATAATGGTATAGCAACGCTTGGTGTTAGTTGTTCATGTGTAGAATCCTAGAAGCTCAGGAAGCTAACACCTGAAAATTTTAGCTCAATATCAGTCCAAACAGACAAAATGTGAAAACTTATCTCCAATTATCCAGCAGGAGGCAGAAGGTGTGGATGTGGCTCAAGGAATAGCCTGTCCTCAGCTATGAGCAAAAAACACAAGGGAGATCATTAAACATTGAGTTCAAGCCCCAAAATGGCATATACACACAAGACAACAAAAAAAACTTAGTATGAACATCAATAATGAAGACAAAATTGTAGAAAAGATCATGAGAAATGTTGTGAAAACATCTGGAAAACAAATTATTAGACAGAATTTTGATTCATGACAGGTAAAAGTCACAGTATAATTTGGACAATCTCATTGTAGTCATTTGTGTTGAAACCTGGCTATTGGGTAACATGTGAAAGAGCAGACTGGATTACCTGAGATATCAGACTTCGTCTGTAACTATGTATCATCCCACTCTGCAAAAATCTAAAATCGTGCTTGTTAATTTAAAAAGAACCTCATGTTAGAGACTGTTTGGTCCACACAGACTGGGGTCCTTATTTTGAGGTTTCAGACCAGTGCTTTTTTTAATAACCACTCCTCTTTTACCCCTCTTCCCTGTTGCAGCTATCCCTTACTAAACTGGCACCAAGCCAAGGCTTTGAACTAGACCCCCCCCCCCGCCTTAGTCCCTCCCTTTCTCCAGCTACAACTCAGTTCACATATTATCACTCTTTTAGCATTAGTTATTTTCTTAATAATCCTCACCAGAAAACTCTTATATTCATGTAAACCCACTATAAATAACCTAGTTAGAAAAGGAAGAAAGGCATTGGCTGAGACACTCATTTGTAGGTTTGTTCCCTAATAAATCTGTGCTACACTATCTTTGTTTTTCATGGCTTTTGAGTCTGACAAATGATTGATTTGGTTTGATGTAATCCCATTTATCCAGACTTACTTTGGAAGTTTCGACCTGTGCCAAGGAGCCCCCATGTTTCCCCCTAACTCTTCCTGTAATATTTTCAAGGTATCTGGACATACATTGAGGTCTTTGATCCATTTGGAATCGATTCTGGTATAGGGGGATATATAAGGATATAACTTCAGTTGCCTGTGTACAGCCAATTCTACAAGCACATCTTTTTTAAGAGGCTGTTTTTCTTCCATCCTGTGTTTCTGCCTTCCTTATCAAAGATTATGTACCTATAGGTGTGGATTAATTTCTGGATCTTCAATTCTGTTGTATTGATGGAATTCTGCGCTTCCATTGGAAAAAATGCCATTACCCCATTCCTGAAGAAATGGAAAGACTGGGAAACAATAATATTAAGTGAAATAAGCCACATCCAATTAAGTATATGCTGCATGGCTTTCCTCATTTCTAATAACTAGATATATCCATAAATCTACAAGGTAATGCAACAGATAATAAATGACATATAATTGCACTTGGATATGATTAACAGCACTCTAAACATTCACATGGCAAGAGCAATGGAAGCTATTCTTAGGAGAGGATCACAATAGCTCAATAGCTATGTGCATATGACCAGATAAAGTGATGCTTATTGAAATGAACTCTAAGAATCAATCATACATGTGAAATACATATATATGCATATAATTTTAAAAGATGTCATATAACAACCGACTTCCCTGTAAACTCAACAGCAACATTGTAAGTTTAGAAGATAAAATTGAGGAAAGTTTTCAACACATAAACTAAAATGCATAGAGGAAAAGGGAGAGAAAAGATAAGATGGAAAGTAGAATAGTTAACTACTGAAGAACTCATAAACAATTTCCAAAACTATATAAGAGAGCTGGGGTACAGCTCAGTTGTAGAACTAGACTAATATATACAAAGCTATGGGTTCAATCTCCAAGAAGGCCTAAAAATAAGTTAATAAATAATAGTAATACAATAATTATTTTAAATAAATGCTTTCATATTTGAGAGGCCTGAATCCTCAAACAGTAAACAAAATATTCTCAATTCTTGTACCAATGACATGAAACTACAAAAATGAAGAGCAAATAGTTGCCTTTTCTGTCCTTTCCTTTTTCTGTTTTCTTTTTTTTCCTTTGATAATACTGGTGCTTGAAGTTGCCAAAGCTCTAACCACTTTATATTATTTTTCAGGCCAAGCCTCCCTTGAGCAATCATCTCTTACCTATGGCTTCCACAAACGTGAGTAACAGGGAAATTACACTATATCTAGCTTACTTTGGTTTGGTAATTTCTCACTTTTTTGTAAAAATTGGCCCTGATATCAATCTTCAAAGTCTCTGCTTTCTAATTAGCAAGGTATATTTCATCTCAAGCTTGGACCCAGACTAGTTCCCAATGTAAACATTCAATATTGACTTCTGTTTTCTTGATATCATTAAATTCTATTGAGGTTAGTATGGATCTTTATGATGTTATAAGAACACAGTTATATCCCTTGAATACTTTCCCCAGTTTCTTTAAATATTTATTGTAAGACATCACAAGTAGACATTAATATTTCACAAGTACCTTAAGCAGCATTCAGTTGTTTTAATTATTTTGTTCACATATTAAGTCCAATACAATGTTATCAACTCTATATGAATATACTATATTTACAGATACGTTTCTTTACCAAAAATGAGTCTGTCTCATGCTATTCTTTTATAATTAAACCCACTTCTTCTCTTTGTCCCATCCCAAACCTGTTTCATCCTGGTAACACATTTTTTCTCTGACTTCTAGATCATGCAATAAATAAGTTTTTAAGATTGTCTTCAAATATATGATAGATTATTCCCAATTATTGTATGCCTTAATATTGTATTGCATTTATGAGAGTTGCCTTTTGGTTCTGTTATTAGAGAATGTAGCACAATCCTTTTCCCATTCACCTGAAGAAAGCCTGAATTGATTTCTATTTTTTAGAGGAAATAATGCTGCTATAATCCTCTGTGTTTTGGCTTTGGGGTGAATGTTACATTTTATTTCTGTGAGACAAAGCCTGAAGAGCTCAATTCCTGTGCTATGCTATGGGTTACATATTTCATATTCTAGGAACCTGTCACAATGTTTTCAGAAGTGGCTTTCCCATTTGACATTCCTGCCATGATCCATAGTTTCTCTGTTTCTTGATAGCATTTAGTATGGTCATTATTGTATTACATGAAGTAATTCTCATCTATATTTTATGATGTCATTTTACTTTTAATGTGCAATTATTTGATGACTAATGATGATTTTCTTGTGCTTATTTTTCACAAGATGTATTTTGCTGGTTTCAATTTTTTTTTAACATTAGGTTTTGAGAGTTCTAAGTAGAGTCTTGATTTGAGGTATTTTTCAGGTATAGGATTTGCAAATATTTTATCCTTGAGTCTGGGTACCCTTCATCATCATCATCATTACCATCATCATCATCATCATCATCATCATCATCATCATCATCATCATCATCATCATCATCATCACTATTAGTATTACTACTATCACTTTTGTACATGTATGTATGGTCCTGGGGTTTGAACTCAGGGTCCCTGAGAATTGTTGCATTTTGTTAACAATTTACCCTTTGAGTCATGCCTCACTACTGATTTTTGTAAATTAATCAGAGATAAGATTCTCAGGGACTTTATTTTGTGGGCTGGCTTCGAATAGCAATACTCAAATCACAGCCTCCCAAGTAGCTAGGATGAGATACATAAGCCCTCTGCTCCCAATTTGTATTCACTACTTGTATATGAGCTTTCACAGACCAAATTTTATTTTACACTTTTATTGAGTTCTACTATATCAAGTTTCCTTTCCTATAAGTTTAATGCCTAAGTTAAGAATACTTCATCTCCAAAATTGTCAAGACATCTTTCTTTGATTTACATTTACATCACTCTTTTTGTTTTATATGCCATGTTTTAATCCTGCTTGAAGTTAATATTTGAATAAATTGTTATGTTTAAGTCAATGTTTATTTTTTAATTCTCCCCCAATACTTGCTAACCTATCACCACTTATTAAAGAGAATATCATTCCACAAATATTTTGTTTTACTCCTTATTAAATATTCCTTGACAATAATTATGTGGATCCAATCTGGTGCCTTATAAACCCATTGAGCTGTGTAATCTTTCCTTTACAAACCTAACAATTTTACACTAACAGCTTTAATATTGGACAGAGAAATATATTTAAGTTTATATTCCTTTGTCAATGAGTCAAAGAGTGCTGGTCAGGTGTTTTTGGAAAGTGTCAAAAACTTATAAATATTAATGCCAATGAAAAACTTTAACCTTCCTGAATAAGTTATCAAAAAACTGTCTGTTATAATATACCAACATCCAAAGAACATGAAAAGGTCATATCATGCCTAGACACTGCATACATAGAGATTAGTGGAAATAGAAACATCAATAAGATAGCCCTGCACAACCACTATATAGAAATTGGAATCCTTATACATTGGTGCTTGGCACTTAAAGTGAGATAGTCAGTTTGTTAAACATACTGGCAATCTTTTAGATATTATACATAGAGTTGCCTCTATGATCCAGCATTTTCAATCATAATTTTATATACAAAATATATTTCAACTTATGTCAAATGAGACACATGTACAAGAATAGATATTGCAAAACCTTTTATGATACAATATAATAAATTGTTCAGATGCTCATTGAGGATGTAATACAATTATACACATGTATGCAAAACAACATGAAATAAATTTACATGGACTTACTTAGGAAACATTAATATTGCATATGAAAAATGGATAAAACAGACTATATTTTCTTTTTTTTTGGTCAGGGGGGTCCCGTAGTGGGGCATGAACTCTGGGCCTGGGCGCTCTCCCTCAGCTCTTCAGCTCAAGGCTAGTGCTCTATCACTTGAACCACAGCTCAACTTACGGCTTTTTTCTTTTTGCTTATGTGGTGCTGAGGAATCGACCCCAGGGCCTCCTGCATGCAAGGCAAGCGCTCTACCACTGAGCCATCTCCTCAGCCCTATACTACATTTTCTACTTACAATGAGATGTACAAGTCGTTATGTCGAAAACAAACTTTACAACTTTCGTGCGAGGGGGGCGGGGAGGATTGAGTGGGAGGTCGGGGGGGAGATGGGAAGGGATGGAGAGGGGAAACAAAGGAGGAGGCTACAATGCTTGATAAGAAATGTACTAATTATATGAGCTTTTTAAAATTGGCACAGTGACATAGCCTCTGAGTGACTATGTATGACATTGAGAGCCAGTAAATATTCTACATAATTATGTAAATTGAGGGATGAAATAGGATTGAGAGGGATGAGGGATAATGAACCTCAAGTTGCATTGTATTGGCCATGAAATGTTTCTTACTGGTAGACGGTTTGCCTTGCAAGTATGAAGCCCTGAGTTTGATTCCTCAGTACTACATAAACAAAAAAAGCTGGAATTGGTACTATGACACAAGTCGTAGAGTGCTAGCATGAGGAAAAGAATCTCAAGGACATTGGCAAGGCCTTGAGTTCAAGCCCCAGGATAAACCAAAAAATAAAAGATGCATTGTTTTAAGCCAGGCACTAGAGGCTCACACTTGTTTTTCTAGATAGTCAAGAGGCTGATGATTGAGCTTTGAAGCCAACCCTGGCAGGAAAGTCTGTGAGATTCTTATCTCCAATTAAATCTCAGAAAAATCTGAAATTGTTGCTGTGCCTCAAATGATAGAGTTCTAGTGTTCATCCAAAGGAGCTCAGGGACAGCGCTCAGACCCAGAGTTCAAACCTCAGGAGAAAAAAAAGAAAAAAAAAACTCACTAAATACTGTTCATAAACTGCTTTGTCAAACTGCAATTTCCATTCAACTACTTAAAGTTAATTAAAAAATATGATAAGAATAAAATACGAATCATTTTGGGAGCAAGACATAGATAGAATTGAAAGGTTGTTTACAGGGGACAAAGTAAATTTTATATCAGGAAGCTTAAGTTGAAATTTGTTCTTCAGTCTTCTTACATCATTTATGAATGTGACAGTACTGCCAGTTATGGGTCAATTTCCTTGAGGAGCAGATTGTATTCTTCTTTCTTTTCATAAGAAACCATACAGGAAATTCTTTTGCCTTTTTTTTATCAATTGGGAAAGTACATTACATAGGGATTACAATTACATGGGCAAGGTAATAAGTACATTTCTTATCAAACATTGTTACCTACTCCTTTGTTTACCCTTCCCAACACTTCCCATCTCCCCCTCATCCCCCCCAGCGAAAGTTGTACATTGTATTTTTGAAATAAAATCTTGTATATCTCATTGTTGCAATGGGTCCACCTGTATCCCTATTTAAACAATCTCTTTTTTCCCTCACCTCCACAAATTATACCAACATCAAATACAGTGAAAGCAGGGGATATACAGGGGGGAATGGACATACAAAGCAATAAAGAAATCATCTTATAGGTATGTTAGGAACAATCGCAAGAAAGAAAAATTGAATCCTTATCTTGGTCTCAGACATAAATTAGTTACTGCAAATAAGGGATACCATGGGAGCTACATTTCTTTGGGCCTGGCTTACTTCACTTAATTTATTTTTTCCAAGTCTTTCCACTTCTTAACAAATGGGGCAATTTCATTCTTTCTCATGGAGGCATAGAATTCCATTTTGTAAATATGCCACATTTTCTTGATCCATTCATCTACTGAGGGGCATCTGGGTTGGTTCTATATATTACCTTTGGTAAATAAATCTGCAATAAACATGGTTGTGCTTATAGCTTTGTTTGTGAACATTTGCATAAATGCCCAAAAGTGGGATTGTTGGGTCATAGGGGAGCTCTATGTGGAGTCTTTTGAGGAACCTCCATACTACTTTCCAAAGTGGTTGAATCAGTTTACACTCCCACCAACAATGCAGTATGGTTCCCTTCTCTCCACATCCCCTGGAACATCTGTTCTTTAAATTAGAGTTCTTGATTATAGCCATTCTAACTGGGTGAGGTGGTATCTAAATGTTGTGTTGGTTTGCATTTCTTTTATGGCTAGGGAGGTTGAGTATTTCTTCATGTGTCTATTGGCAATCCTTCTTTCCTCTTCAGAGAAGTTTCTCTTTAAGACTTTAGCTCGATTTGTTTTTGTCCTTCCCCTCCACAAATTATACCAACATCAAATACAGTGAAAGCAGGGGTTATACTGTGGGGGAGAGGCATTAATGGTTATGTCGAAAAACGAACTTTACAACTCTGGCGGGGTGGGGGAGGTAAAAATCGGATTGGGGGAGGTAGGGGGATTATGGGAATGGATGGGAAGGGAAAAAAAGAGGAGGCCACAATGCTTGATAAGAAATGTACCATTATCTTGCCCATGTAATTGTAACTCCTCTGTATGGTATTCTCACAATTAAAAAAAGAAAGAAAATAATAACAAAATAAGAAATGTACTCATTACCTTGTTCATGTAACTGTAACCCCTCTGTACAGTATTTTTACAATAAAAAACTTAATTTTAAAAAAAGACTTTTGCTCACTTATTTATTGGGCAGTTGTTTCTTTGAAGATTTGTTGTTGGGGGATTCAATTTTTTGTCTCCGGTATATTTTAGATATGAGACCCTTGTCCATTGTATGGCTAGTGAAGTATTTCTCCCAATCCGTGAGATTTCAATTGATCTTGATATCTATGTCCTTTGCCAATGCAGAAGTTCTGCAATTTCATGCAATCCCATTTGTCCAACATTTATGTGAATTGTTGTGTTTCTCGGTGTCTATTAAGAAAATTTCGGCTTGTGCCAAGGAGACCTAGGGTAGCTCATATTCTCTCCTGTAATGTTTTCAGAGTTTCTGCTTTGACCCCGAGGTCTTTGATCCATTTGGAGTTGATTCTGCTGCAGGGTGATATATAAGGATCTAGCTTTAGTTTTCTACAAGTAGTTAACCAATTTTTTCAGCACCATTTACTGAAGAGGCTGTCTTTCTTCCATTCTAGTTTTTTAGCTCCCTTATTGAGGATTAAGTGGCTATAGGTCTGTTCGTTCATTTCTGAGTTTTCAATTCTCTTCCGTTGGTCCTGAGGTCTGTTCTTGTGTCAGTACCAAGCTCTTTTGATAACTATAGCTTTGTAGTAGTGTTTGAAATTTGGTATTGATATTCCTCCAGCAGTGATCTTTCTGTTGAGGATCGTTTTAGCTATTCGGGTTCTTTTATTGTTCCATATGAATTTTTGGTTTGCCTTTTCTATTTCGTTGAAGAATGAGGTTGGAATATTGATAGGTATTGCATTGAATTTGTAGATAGCCTTGTCAGGTAGTGCCATTTTCACGATGTTGATCCTTCCAATCCAGGAGCTTGGGAGATTTTTCCATTTCCTAAGTTATGTTTTGATTTCCTTTTTCAGGTTTTTAAAGTTTTCATCATAAAGGTCCTAAACTTCTTCGATTATGTAAATTTCTACATATTTTATTTTTTGTGCACTATTATGAATTGCCTTCCTGATTTCACCCACGCTTTACTCATTGTTTTCATACAGATAATCCATTGATTATTGAGGGTGAATTTTATACCCTGCTTCTTTGCCAAAGTTTTGAATCAGCTTCAGTAATTTGGAAGTGGAGTCCGTGTGATTCTTTAAAATCATGTCAGCTGCAAAGGGTTTCATTTCATCTTTCCCAATTTGGAACCCCTTTATGTTTGCATCTTGTCTTATTGCGGTAGCTAAGCATTCTAATACTAAGTTGATGAGAAGTAGAGAGTGGACATCCTTGTCTCATTCCTAAGTTAAGAGGAAATGGCTTTATTTTTCCACCATTAAGTATAATGCTGGCTGTAGGTTTGTCATATACAGCCTTTATTGTATTGAGTAATGTTTCCTAGATTCCTAATTTTTTCAGAGCCATCATCATAAAGGGTTTGATGGATCTTGTCAAATGCTTTTTCTGCATCTGTTGAGATAACTATGTGGTTCTTATCCTTGCTGTTTTTTGATGTGATGAGTTATATTAATTGATTTGTGTATATTGAACCAGATTTGCATCCCTGAAATGAAACATGTTAGATCGTGATGCGTAATTTTTTGGATGAATTTTTGAAGTAAATTGGCCAAAATTTTGTGGAGAAGTTTTGCTTAATATTCATCAAAGAAATGAGTCTATAGTTCTTGTTATTTGATGAGTCCCTGCCTGTTTTTGGAATAAGGGTTATTATGGCTTCATAGAATGAGTTCGGTAGTGAATTTTCCCTTTCAATTTCATTGAAGAGTTGGAGGATTATTGGTTTGAGCTCTGCTTTGAAGGACTTGTAGAATTCTGCTGTAAATCCATCTGTTGCTGGCATTTTCTTAGAAGGTCTCTTATTGCTGATTTTATTTCAATCCTTGATACGGGCTGTTAAGATGGTTTATCTCATCTTGGTTCATTTTTGGCATGTCCATATTTGCTAGGAAAAGGTCCATTTATGCCACGTTCTCACACTTATTAATATAAAGGTTTGAGAAGCATTCCCTTATAATGTTCTGAATCTTGTTTCAGTGGTGATGTTTCCATTCTCATCTCTGAATTCATTTATTTGGGTGTGTTTTCTTTTTCTGATAAGATTTGCTAACAGTCTTTCAATTTAGTTAATTTTTCGAAGAACCAACTCTTTGTTTTGTGGATTCTTTCTATGGATTTTTTAAAAATTCTAATTCATTTAATTCCTACTTAATTTTAAGTATTTCTTTCCATCTACTGGGTTGGGGTTTATCTTGTTGTTCTTTCTCAAGGAGGTTCAGATATCTCATAAAATTGTTGGTTTAAGGTCTCTCCAATTTGTTGATGTAGGAACTCAGAGCTATCAACTTCCATCTGAGTACTGCCTTTGCTCTATCCCAGAAGAGCTGGTAATTTGAGTGTTCATTTTTGTTGAATATCATGAATATTTGAATTTACTTACTAATCTCTTCCATGACACACTGGTGATTCAACAGTATGTTGTTCTGCCTCCATGTGTTACAGGACTTTCATTGGTGCCTTTTGGTGTTGAGTTCTAATTTTATTCCCTTGTGGTGTGAGAGAATGCATGGCAAAACTTCAATGCTTCTGAATTTGGACAAGTTTGCTTCATGACCTAAAATGGGGTCTATTTTGGAAACTGTTCCGTGTGATGCTGAGAAAAACTTGTATTCTGATGCTGCTGGATGAAATATTTGGTAGATGTCTGTTATATCTAGTTGATCCATGCAGTTGTTTAGATCTGCAGTTTCTCTGTTGAGTTTTTGCCGATTTGATCTATCTCGTGGGTATAGTGGTGACTTAAACACTTTCAACAATTTATGTCTTTGGATCTATGTGAGATTTGAGGGAAAGTAGTGTTTCTTGGATAAATCTGGGTGATCCGTTTTTTGCCAAATAGAGATTTAGAATTGTAATATCGTCCTGAAGGGGAGATCCCTTAATTAGTATGTTGAGATCTTCTTTATGTCTTCTCACTAATTGTAATTTCAAGTCTATTTTATCTGATATCAGGATTGCCATTCAAGCCTCTTTATGGGGACCATTTGCTTGGTAGAATTTGTTCCAGACTTTCACTTTCAAAATGTGTTTGTTTGTATGAGCAAGGTGTGACTCCTGAAGGCAGCAGATAGAAGGATCTTGCTTTTTAATCCAACTAAACAGTCTGTCACTTAATTGAAGAGTTAAGTCCATTAATGTTGAGAGTTAGGACTGAGAAGTGTTTGGGAGTTCCTGCAATGCTATCCAACTTCTTGGGGGCTGGAGCAATTGGATTCTTCCTATAGTTCTTGGATTCTCAGTTTGGGTGCGGTTTCTTGGTCTTTATTGTGGTCTTGTTGGTTTTCTATGTGTAGCAGATCGTTAACTATTTTTTATTGGGCCAGTTTGTTGGAGATCCATTGTTTCAGTTTTTCTTTGCTATGGAACGTTTTTATTTTACCTTCAGTTATGAAGGAGAGCTTAGCTGGGCACAGTATGATTGATTAATAGTTGTTTTTCCTTAGGACATGGCCTACATCATTCCAGGCTCTTCTTGATTTAATTGTCTCGATTGAGAATTCTGAGCTGATTCTAATTGGTTTCCCTTTGTAAATAGTTGATCTTTTCTACTTGACAGCTTTAAGGATTTTTTCCTTGGAATTGATCCTGTATGGATTATAATGTAATGGTGAGATATCCTTCTCTAGCCTGGTCTATTTGGGGTTCTAAAGTTTCTTGTATCTGAATAGGCCTATCTTTTTGCATGTTTGGGAAGTTCTCTGCTAGGATCATGTTAACTAAATTTCCTAGGCCACTAAATTCTGTCTCTAGGTGCTGCTCTACCCCCATTATCCTCAGATTAAGTCTTCTGTGAGTGTCTTCAAAATGTTGAATAGATCTATCATATTTCTTGGATTTGTCTTGGATAGTTGTATGTTCTTTCTCTGTAATAAGCTGGCTGTCCTCAATCCCTCAAATTTGCTCCTCTGCATGGTATAAGCTACTGTCGAGACTTTCTACTTTGTTTTTTTAAATTTCTTTTCCTTCTAATTGGTCAGCTTTGATGGCTTCAAATTCTTTGTTGGAGCTTTGTTTTAGATCTTGTAAGAACTTCTTTACCTCCTTAATTTGGTGTTGTGTTTATTCTCAAATCACGTACTTGATTGGTTATGGTTTCCTTGTACTCCCATTCCTTCTGTTGGGCTCCATTCAGCATTCCCTTTGTGGTCTCCCTGAATTCTTTCAGCTTTCTGTTTATGGATTCCATGAATGCCTCTATTGATATTTGTCTCTTGTCATACCGCTCTCCCAAGTCCTGTATTACTCTTTGATTAACTTCCTCATGTTCATGCATTTCCTGTAGTTCTCTTTGACTGTTTTCAGCCTGCTCATGCAATTCATGTATTTCTCTTTGACTGTTCTGATCCTGCTCATGCAATTCCTATATCAATCTTTGAGGAGCTTCCTCACTCTCATGAGATTCCAGTATTAATCTTTGGTTTGCCTCTCTCTCCCTATCACGCTCACATTGAATCCTTTGCAGGTTTTCAATCTTTTCATTCACCATGTTTATCAGTAGTGTTTGTAGAGATTTTTGGGAACTCTCTTTTGGATTATACATTAACTATGCTGTCAAATGATTTTCCTGAGTGGGAGTTCAGATAACTGGACTTGCAATTTTCCTTGTGTTTTTCCGGTTTGTTCTGCCCAGTTGGTATGAAAGTCACACCAATTTTTTGTTAGAACAAAATTTTAAGGCAAGTATCATCAAAGTTCTGTAGTTGCACAGACAAAAGTCTGCAGATACAATATTTTTCAACAGATACAATTTATTCAACATCAAACAACTATGGCTTAATGGGCTAAGAACAGCAAAGAAGAATTTGGCAAATCACAAATTATTAATTTTAGGTGGAAATGTGGGCAAAAATAGGATTAGAGGGATGTGGAGAGTTAAAAGGAGAGTGAATTTAACCAAGTCCTAATCTTAGAGAGGGAAATGGATTAGGCAGAATGCTAGAAGCAAGATTAAGAAAAAAAATGGAAATACAAAAATTTAAATTTAAAAAGTGAAACACTTAAAATTATGTGTTTAATGATGATATTGAGAGACGAAAAGGACAGGATGAGATGATGGGAGGGAAAAAAAGGAGACATGAAAAACTAAAAATTCTTTAAATTAGTTACTTGAAAATTATATAGGTATAAAGAGAGATAATACTGCTCTTAAAGAATTTTAGCGTAAGAGTTTGTGAACTGAGTAATAAATTTCTGGATTAAGTTGTACACAACGGGGCATAATGTCTAATATTCGACGATGGGTAAATATCTGGGGATGATCCGAATAACAATTAAGTCTCACAAAAAAGAAAGAGAAAAAAAAAGAAAAGAATAAAATAATAAGGACCAAAAGGTCAGAAGAGATTTTATAAAAAAAGCACACACACACACACATTTACACCTAAAATAATAATGATGAGAAGAAAAAGATTAATTGAAAACATTATTTTAAAAAAAAATTAAAATTAAAGAAAGGTACAAAAAGACTTCTTTGATTATTTTTGTGGGGGTAGAATGTGAAGATATTCTATCTCCCCTGTGTCCATAACCAGTCTCTTGGTGGCGTCTCTGGTCTGCTTGTGGTGTTTGTTTTTCCTGTGGCTTGATTAGTTGCTTAAGTCAGTTTGTTTGAGCAGGCAGAAAAATGTTCGGCATTACCCATAATTTTGTGATCCTCCTCCCAGGCTAGTTCAGTGGGAAGGAGATCTGCTTTGAGTATCACAAAAGAGGGAGATGGCTGTTTCTTCTAGTTTTGAGATACTGTGATGAGGCTAGGTTCTGGGTAGGGTTGAGGCCTCTCAGCAAACAGTTGCTTTTCCCTGAGGCGCTAGCTCCTGAGATACACAGCCCAGTCTGGATCCATTCTCAGCATTTATGTTTACTGAATTTCAATTGATTGTCAAGGTTGCTGTAGGGAGGGGCAGCCTCTGGCTCTGTTTACAGAGTGAAGAAATTCACTCCTCCAAGGGCAGGGCTTCTTTGCCTGGGCTGGGTGACTTCTCTTGGGTGGAACTGAGCGTGGCAAGTCAGGTCAGGTTCCTGTGATCTCCTAAATGGATCTTGCTTTCTTCCAAGGCCTGAGTTAGAAATAGCTGTTCAAATGGGCCTTTGTCAGTATCAAAGATGGAGATCTCTGGTGGTGGTGGCAGGGTGGGGTGGCCTTACCTACTCTGTTTGCTGAGAAGGAGTGAGGATGTCAGTGTTCCACTCACGTCAGAATCTTGGTTCCTTTTCCGTCAGTTCTTACTGATGTTGAGTAGAATCTGCTGTCCTGCTGTGTCTGGCATCTTTGTCCTGGACTCTTTGTTATAGGTATGGCGCCTATGGCCACTGCCACTGCTGCCACAGCTGGCACAGCCATGGCTACCAGCAAGTGCTCTGATCTGTCTCCTTGCCTGGATTTTCCCTCTCTGGACAAACTCTCTGTACTGTAATGGGACACTTGGTGTGATTCTCTAACCTAGGACTGTTCACTGGAACAGTAAAACTGCTATGTGAGAGATTGTTTAGCTCTAGTTTCTCCCCCACTCTCCCTCTGAACACATTTTTTGCCTCTTATTGAAGTATATCTGATATTTTAAAGTAGATTTGTCCAAATATAATTAAGTTGATCAATTATTTCATTAGGACAATGTTGGCCAGATTTATTTCTAGTAAATCTTATCCCTTATAATATATGAGAACATGCTGTGTTAGTCTCCTATTAATATGACAAATATTTTTATAAAATTAACTTCAAAGGAGGAAAGATTAATCTTGGTTTCTGATTTTATACCTTTCAATTTACATTTCTTTTTCTCATTGCTTTTGGTTGGTGATGGTACAGTACCCCATATCAGGAACATGTGATGGAGTATGTGTATTCCTGGAAGCGAGGAAGTAAAGAAAAGTAAGAATAGGAGTGAGAAAGGGAGAAAGGGGAGGTGGGGAAGAAGGAGAGGGAGAAGGAAAAGGAGAAGGAGACAGAGAAGTAAACGAAGGAAGAGGAAAAAAGGACTTTGATCTTAAACCTTCTTTGATGACAAGTTCTCAGTGACCTAATCTCTATAACTATGCCCACGTGAAAGGTTTCACCTCTTTATGGCAACATAGTAAAACCTAATTATTAATCCCAATCCTTTATTATTTCAGATTTAATTTCTAGACTGATGGGTAGATCTTTCTATACAATTGTGATAACTTCTATTCCTAAACACCAGAGATGCTATTTGGCATAGAGGTGGTTTGGTTATACCATTGCTGGAGAGATGAATGAAATATTTTGAGCACAAATACATTTTATTTAATGGATAAGGATGTTCCCAGAGGTTTCATTTTGTGACCTTCAAAAATGACTATTTCATGTAACTCATAATGACTTGAATTTTTCATAATTTTATGGCATTTCCATTCAAGTATTTGTCATCAACAGTGAGGTTCTTTCCTTCAAGTTGAAGGAAAAATAAATACTATCACAATCTTTATCAGAATTATTCTTTAGAGAGTAGGTATAATATGAATTTCCTACCATTCAAAAATTAGTTATCTTCAAGTCTATAGGAATAATTGGATAAGTGATTAAATATCCTGCTTTAGTTTTCTTATAATGAGGTTGATTCAATTTCTAAAAATCACTGTTGACATAAAATACATGAAATTCAGTGTTTCTCTGATATGACTTAGTAATCAAAAACCTCAGAAATACATGATTTGTAATCAAGATTTTTATATACTCACAAAATGTATGAATTTACAAAACCTAAAAAAGTTTAGGTTTAAAAGAATAGAAAATCACGTGACCACAGTATATAATATTTAATTTAATGAAAAATTGCTTCATTCAGCCTGACAGAGCCTTTTGCTTTTAGCTTATATGAGAAATTTGATTAACAATCCCTTTTTTGCTTTTGAATGATAGAGTATTGCAATTTGTCTAAAGATTCTGTCATTTAAACCTTTGCGTGCATAATTTTTCATAAAAATGAAACATTTTTCACAATGCAGGTTCAGGTTTAATAAATGAATAAATATCTAAATGTTAATTTGTTAAACTGAGCCTCTAGAATTCAAAAAATACAATTTACTTTATTTTTGGATATATTAAATCTGTGCTAAATATGGGTGTCTCAAGCTTGTAATCCCCGCTACTCAGGAAGCTGGGGTACAAAGTCAGCCTTGGCAAGAAAGTTTGTGAGACATATCTCAATTAATCACACACACACATTACAACACACACACACACACACACACACACACACACACACACACACACACACACACACACAAAGCCAGAAATAGAATTGAGGCTCAAATGATAGACCAATACCCTTGAGGAAAAAAACAAGAACAACTAAGGGATAGTTCTTGAGTTAAAATCACAAGAACAAAACCCACACACAAGCAATATTATGCCTAAATGCTTATTTTAGTTTGAAGAAATAAACAATATCATGAAAATAATATTTGTTACATATCTTGGAACATTTGAGAAGTTGCTTTTAGTATAATTTGTCTTAAGATATAACATAGGTTATTAAAATTAATATTAATCTAGTTAATATTTGTAATCACTCATAACACCTTACAGTACAACAGTTCAGATTTTTCTATTGCCATAAGAAATATTCTGAGTAAAAGGAAGAGAGGAATATTAGACGAAAGGAGAAAGAAAGAAAAAGGAAGAAAGAAAAAAAAGAAAGAAAGAAGGAAGGAAAAGGAAGGAAGGAAGAAAGGAAGAAAGGAAGGAGAGAAAGAGAGAGGTAGGGATGGAGGGAAGGAAGGAGGAAGCAAAGAAGAAAGGAAGGAAGGATGGAAGAGAAGGAGAAAGAATGGGACAAAACAATTTAATTTATAAAATCTCTTTAGCCCAACATAAACTCCATGTAATGAATCCTTAATAAAGTCAAGTTTGGAATTTTCACTTCTTTGCATGTTATCCATGCATGAATGAAACCAACAAATGAAGGATCATAAATAACTAGGTGAATCTGTTTGCATTTGTAGTAATATGTATGCGAATTTTTTTCTCATTTTTATACATCATCAAATAACTATTTACAAACAATTTACATTTAGTTATAAATATTCTAAAAATTGATGAAAACTAAAGGATTTCAATATATTATATAATGTGAATACAAGTATTTTTAATGTTATTAATATTAAAGTCTTCATGTTATATTAATTATGAAAAATTATTATGCATTTTATCAGAAGAATTAGCATCCTCTGATTTTGGTGTCTGTGGGTGTCCTAATAGCAGACCGTAATTAAAATCAAATGAAATCTTGATTTGAGATTTCCCCAATTGCTTGATGTAGGCATTCAAAGCTGTAAATTTTCCACTAAGTATTGCATTTAATATGTCCCTGAGGAACTGGTATTTTGTGTGTTCATTTTTGTTAAATTCCAGAAACTTTCAGATTTCTATTCTAATCTCTTCAGTGCCCCACTGGTCATAAAGCAGTGTGTTGTTCACTCTTCATGGGTTTGACCTTTTTTTTTTTTTTTTTGCTTTAGCTGTTTAATTCTAAGTTTATTCTGTTGTGGTCTGAAAAGATATGTGAATTCAATTAATTTTCTTTCAATTTGGACAGAATTTCTGTGTGACCTAGGATAGGTTCTATTTTGGAGAATCTTCCATGACCTGCTGTGAAGAATGTATATACTGATACTGAATGTATGTTCTGTAGATGTCTGTTAGGGATAGTGGTCAATGTAGTTATTTAGGTCTTCAGTTTATTGGTTGAGTTTTTCCAGTATAACCAATTGATGGATGACAATGATGGGTTGAGATGTGTTTTTAGGTTGTGTAGTATTTGGTTGATGATGTAGGGTGGTCCAGGATTCAGGGCATTGATATTTACACTTGTTATATCCTCCTAATTGAGAGTTGCCTTTCTCAACATGTAATGTCTCTTCCTACTAATTTTAATTTGAATTCTATTTTATCTTATTTTAGTAATTCTACTATGGCCTGTTTATGGAGTCCATTTACTTGAAAAGTTTATTTCCAGCCTTTCAGTTTGAGTACGTTTGTTTTTGTCAATAAAATGTATCTCTTGTGGACACTGGATGGATGTGTCTTGTTTTTTGATACTAGTATCTGATCTGTTTTCTAATTGGTAATTTAATTCCATTGATATTGAAAGTTAAGACTGAGAAATATGTTATGTTATAGCCCTGCTGTTAGGAGCTGTGCCTCATCTACTGTTAATATATTTACCTTGTTCTCTGGTAGGGAGCATTTTATATAACCAGATCCTGTTCTTCTTGATCTTCTTTATATAGGGTATATTTAATTAACTTCTACACTGCTTATTTGGTGGAGATACATTGTTTCAAGTTTTCTTTGTCATGAAATATTTTTATATATCCTTTAAATGTAAAGGAGAGTTTGGCTTGGGACCATATTCACTATTGGTAGTTGTTTACCCTTAGTGTTTGTCATATATTATGCCAGGCTCCCCTTTTTATGCCTAGAAAAGTTGAGCATTTCTTCATGAGTCTAATGACCATTTTTATTTCCTCTTCAGAGAAGTCTCTCTTTAAGTCTTTAGCCCACTTAGTTATCGAGTAGTTGTTTCTTTGAGGATTTGTTGTCAGGTGATTTAATTTTTTGAGTCCTAAGTATAATTTAGATATAAGACCTCATCCGTTTTATGACTCGTGAAGATATTCTCCCAGAACGTGGGCTTTCTATTGATCTTGTTAGCTATGACCTTTGCCTTGCAGAAGCTCTGATGTTTCATGCAATCCCAATTTTCCAAACTTTCTTTGATTTCTTTTGTTTCTAGTTCTCTATTAAGAAAATTTCGGCTTGTGCTAAAAAGCCCTAGAGTTTCTCCTATTCCTTCAGGTAATGTTTTCATGGTGTCTTCTTTTATTTTGAGGTGTTTGATCTATTTGGAGTTGATTCTCCTGCAGGGTATTATATACAGATCTAGATTTAGTTTTCTACAGGTGTTGAAGCAATTTTGTCAACACCATTTACTCAAAAGGCTGTCTTTCTTCCATTCTAATTTTTAGCCCCCTTGTCAAAGATTAGGTGCCTATAGGTCAGTGGGTTTATTTCTGAGTCTTCAGTCTTATTCTATTGATCCTCAGGTCTGTTCTTGTGCCAGTAACAAGCTGTTGTTTTACTATGGCTTTTTAGTAGAGTTTGAAATTTGGAACTGATAGTGCTCCAGTGCTGTTCTTTCTGCTATGGATTGGCAAACCCAGAGCTAGCATTATACTTAATGGTGAAAATTTAAAGCCATTTCTTATAAATTCAGGAATGAGATAAAAAGTCTGCTCTCTCCACTACTCTTCAACTTAGTATTAGAATTCTAGCTGGGGCAATAATACAAGATGCAAACTTAAAGGGCTCCAAATAGGGAAAGATGAAGTAAAACTCTCCCTCTTTGCAGATGATATGATCCTGTATTTAAAGAACCACATGGACTCCACTCCCAAATTATTGAGCTCATCAGAAACTTTGGCAAACTAGCCAAGTATAAAATTCACCCTCAGGAATCAATGGCTTTCCTGTATTCCAATAATGTTAAGATTGCGGGTGATATTAGGAAAGCAACCCCTTTTTAAAAGCCACACAAGAAATAAAATATCTAGGAGTTAAGAAGGACCTCTATGAAAGAAATTTTCAAAACCTGAAAAAGAAAATGAAAGCAGAACTAAGGAAGTGGGAAACCACCCATGCTCATGGATTGGGAGGAATAACACCATGAAAATGGCAATACTGCCAAAGGTTATATCCAAATTCAATGTGATATCTACCAATATCCCAATCTCACTCTTCAATGAAATAGAAGTAATCCAAAAATACATATGGAACAATTGAAAACCCAAATAACACTGAGGTTTTTTTAGTGATTCTCATTTTGTATTACCACTTTGATTCTACAAAGTAATCTACGGATTTTAACTTTCTTCCCTCCCTTTGGATAAAGCTCAAAAACCCTGCCTCTAACTCCCAAGACACTTAACTCTTAGGTCTGGACAATTGTTCCTAGATAGTGGATTACTTAATTGTATTTTGAACGCATAAAACATGCATATAGAAATCTCACATTTTGATCTCATGAGAAAACAGCCTTTACTCCACTCTCAGATTTATTTCCTGAAATGCATTTTTAAAGAGAATATGTTTTCATTTTTAGATGAAAGGCTTGTAGGAAACTATTTTCATAACCTGGCTCCTCCTCCTGCACCTCAACACCTAAAACACAAATTTCAAAACGCATTTAAAAGAAACAATACAAAAACCAAACACTGGGAATGCTCAGATGCAGAATATTTTACAAAACCCAGAATATAACTCTGCTGTCTGAGGGAGGGGCTCTCTGAATAAATTAACAAACAAACCCAAAAGAGCATCCAGGAGTATCGGATGGGAGTGTCCCTGGCTGCTACTCCATGGACAAGGAGCATGGAATGGCTTCCTAAGCCTGCTGGCGAATGCGTGGGGGAAAGTTTCCTTGCCAGTCTGAGTACAAAAGTTGGCATCACCCTGCTTGGGCCTGTCTTTTTGTCTTTTCCCCACAGCAGAACAAAATCAACCCCTCCTCCACGGCTGATAAATACTGTACAAACTGATCCACAGAGTGGCATCTGTTCAGTCTGCACTCCTTCCTAGGTGGGTGGACCCTGTCCCGTAGTATGCGTGTACTCCCAGGGGCTGATCCTCATGGACCCGGCCCAAGGGACAGGGGGGTGCTAGATGTGAGTCTGTGGCACTGTGTTATTCATGCAGCAGCTGCCAGGTTGCTGCCCTAGCCCAACAACAGGTGCACCCTGATCTTCTTCCACAGTCCCAGGCGAGGGGTGCTCACAACAGCCCTAGGTGGGCAGGCTTCCAGTAGGATCCTACTTCACCAGAGGGACCAGCATGCCTGATTAAGTGGCTGCAGCCTGAATTAATTATTAATTATTTAATTAATTGTTTAATGGAGCAGTATTTTTGCCAGTTGTGAGGCTTGAACTCTGAGCCTGGGCATTGTCCCTAAGCTCTTCAGCTCAAGACCAGTGCTCTACCACTTGAGCCATAATGCCACTTCCAGCTTTTTCTGCTTATGTAGTGCTGAGGAATTGAACCCAGGGCCTCATGCATGCAAAGCGAGCACTCTACCACTGAGCCACCTTCTCAGCCCTGGAGCAGTTTTAAAGAAAATGATTCACATTACTGTATGATATTATTGGAGAGTAACTTTTCTTCCATATGTGCCCAAAGCACAATGAAATGTAAACAGATTTGAACTCACGGTTGGAAGAGTATCATACATACCACTATAAGTATTGTGACATTTGTCCAAATTGACAGAACAGCTTTCTAGGACCTCTAACCTGCTATTTCATAGACCTTTTGTAGCCACCTTATTTCCCCATACAGGCATGGCCTGGCTTCCTTGCCGCTCCCTGTGCATTTAACAGTTCAGTAATATGCAGTAGGCTCTCTTGTACAGCACCCTGTCACTCTGTTTTCCCCCCACAGAACACGTATGCACAATGCTTCAGATTGTAGGCTTAAAAAACATAATTAGGATTGATGAATACTAGATTATATAAAAAACACTAACATTTTAATAAAGTTAGAAAAATAGAATGAGCATTTTATAACCATCAGGACAAAAAAAAATACAGGTTTTCCCAGGAATGGGGGAAGGAATCTCTATATCTAGATTGGCTTCTAAGTTGCCTTCAGAAAGAAATTCTGCCTCAGAGTCCTAAAAGGGATTTACTTCCTCATTAAAGACAGGGTTTTCTTCCTGAGTCCAAGGAGGGACAGATTCTAATTTCTCAATTGGAAACTGGATTCCCTTCAGGAGGACAGATTGGTCAGGATATTCTGTGAGGAAAGATTCCCTTTCCTCAACTGAATCTAGATTTTGGACCTCACTTATTGGTTTTCCTGAAGATACACTGGGGTCATTTTCCATTAGCATACATTTACACTGCATACCAAGACATGTCTTTTTGACTTGTTTGGAGCTAATCTAGGTGGATTATCAACATCAATGGAAGATATTCTGGATCATCTTCTTCCTTGGCAGTAAGTGCAGGTACTCCTGCTTCACATGTGGGGTTCAGAACCAGTGGGATGTCCACAGGACTCAAAACCTGCTTGGGCCTTTCTATATATTAAAAAACACCCTCTATGTTCACATGCCTTCTGGAGATCAGTAATGTTTTCTGATCTCCATGAGTCATCATAAACGACATCACTGATGGGTTCTTTATCTGGAGAACTGCAGGAGCTGCTCTACTGTGATACAAACCTGAGAATGGAAATAGGTACAGGAGTCTTAGAACTCAAGAAGTTAAGGTGTGACTAAACTTTCATGAGAATCTAATGGGGGAAGCTGTAGAACTTGAGTTTGGACTGAACACTGATGAGAATTTAGCATGTTTCTAATGAGTGGCTACTTCCAAGTTCTTTCAAAGGAGAACAGATATTACCTGGCAAAGAATATCCATAAAAGGATATTTTGCCAAGCTGGGGAGTACTAAGGGCTCTATGCCCATCCTGCCCATGCCTAAAGACCCAAGTTCCATCCATATTCATCAGCTCTGAGGTATCTAAACAAGGACTTCTTCCACTTTTTCTTGGTCTCATGGGCCATGTGTTCCTATAGCTGGTCCAGAAGAATATGTAAGCAGAAGAGCAAGTCTGAAGAGGGCATCTTGAGCTTGACATACTGTGTAAGTTCTTTCAGGGTGTCATGGTTCTTGTTCTCATAGAAATCATCAAGGTAGAAGTCCATCCACATAGGGAAGATGGAACAACCTATGCTATGGGCAGATTGGTGACAAGGAAAATGAGAGCCTTTCCTCCCCATCCTGAGCTTTGTACTATAGCCTCTTTCTGGCGGGACTTGCATGTTGTAGGAAGAGACTCCTGCAAGCAGAATGTTCCTCACAACCCACTTCTAGAAATTTCTCAAATATAATCATCTACAATTCTCCCTATGTTAGGAGGAGAAGGTTGTTTCCCCTCTTGATCTGCCTTGCTATACATACCCCCCTCGTCATCCATGAGAGTCCAAAACCATAACCACATCCACACTGTGTAATCTGCTATCCACTGAAGTGCCAAGCCTCAACCCCCTGGTGAAAATCACAACTGGTGTGCAAAGAAGGAAGTTGACTTTGATTCAGACACCTCAAAGATACCCAGTTTTCAAAGACAGAACTTCTCTTTGTGTCAACGTCCACTTACTTCTTCATCTTGTTCATCTTCCTCCCAGTTACGGTAGAAGGATCTGTACCAATGGGAGGAGAGAAGGAAGTTAACTCTATGCTTCTCCTTTTCTGAACTAACAGGACAGACATGGGACTGGTTAAGTCACATATGGTAATGTAAACATAACAGACAAAAAGTAGAGATATGTCTACACAATTTCATGGAAATTCTGTGAGGATACTTATCAGCATTTGTCCAAATAAATGTCCCATGGCTCATGCCTCTAATCCTACTAATCAGGAGGGTGAGATCTAAGGATCACAGTTTGAACCCAGTCTAGTTTGTAAAATTCTAAAGACACTTATCTTCAATTAACCAGCCAAAGGCCAGACCTGGACTTGAAGCTTAAATGGTAGAGTGATATGAACAGAACAGCACTCAGGCCCCAAGTTCAAGTTCCATTCTTTCTTCCATCTATATTCCTTCAAAAGCCTCCAAGATAGTGATTTCCTAGGTGAGGGTGAATGTTGGGTGACACTGGCTCATTCCTTTAATCCTAGTCTCTCAGCAAGCAAACTGTTAAGGCTCCGCTAGCTTCTGAGGAAAATGAAATGTTCTGGCAGGCCACTCGTAAGGAGTTATCCAGGGAGTGCACTTCTTTGTCTCAAGCCAAACTCCTGTGATAAAACCCCAGTGAAACAGTCTCAGAGAGGTACCAAGTATTCCAATAATCTGCCAGGGGGTCTCATCAGTCCTGGATTTGAATAAGGAACACTCACTTTTTAAACAATATCCAGCAACTGCTCCATTGTCTCCCACTTTCTATAGTGGCGGTGGAAGTTTCCAACATAGAAGAGATCACCTTTCTTGTAGGCAGGGATCAGGTCCATTACCAGCATTTCCAACAAGCCTGAGTCCAAGCTCCATATATTATAAGGCACATTCAGGATTTGAGCAGACTCATTGTCACACTGAGGTGGTAAAAAGAATGAATCTTTGAAACTTGGAAATGGGAGTACACTTCAAAATGAGTAATAGAGTAATAGGATTGAAAAGTACACAGTAAATATTTTATCAATATACACATATAAAAACACAAGAAGAAGCCTGTACTGTGGGCTAGAATGAGATTAAATAGGTTTCCTGTCATAGTTACACCTGACCTGAGTTGCCTTGTGATTCCCTTTATTTCTTCTTATAAAAAGGCCTGAGACATTGGATTCGTGGTTTGGCACTGATCCAATGTCTGCAGTATCGAGTGAGGCACTCACCCCTCTCATGCCTGGGACCTGATTCTCTTGAACTTTGAAAACAATACAGGAATGTCTTTCTTGTTTCTGAGCCACAGGCCAAGTGAGCTGGCTAGAGCTGACTGTAAGTTACAGTTGCCTGGGTCTCAGAGTTCCATATTCTATTCCATTGTGAGGGAAGTAGTGTCATCTCTCAGAGCCCAATGATCTAAGCTGCTTACTCACATAAGACCATCCCAAAGACAAACGGGAGGCTGAAATTTCCCCTCCCACATCACTCTATACAAATATGGACATTGTCAAATCCCAACATCCTCAGGTAGGCCTAGGAACCAGCACGGTCTCAGCCTCAAGGAAGCTTTCCTAGGTGAGATCCATGCCTTATTCCTTATTTTTCACTATTCCTCTTGTTCTGCAAAAATCATTTTGCCTCTCAGGGCCCTCTCAGCCTGCCATGTGCTTTTTGCATCTACTTCCTAGGACACTGTTTGGTTCATGTTTCCTAATCTTTTGTTTGCTCTTGAAGCCCCTGTGTGCTGTAATCTGCCCAAAAGACAAATACTTAGAGGTGGGAAAAATCATAAAAATATTGAAAAAACCTTACACATATAGTCAGACATTTTTACACGTGTACATTTTTTTAAGATAAAAGACTATTTTTGATAGTTTTGTCATATTTTATGACAGAGGGGAAGGGGAGAAGGGAAGAGGTGCTGCATTGTCTTCTCATAATTCAATGATTATTTTTTTTTGAATGGGTGTCCAGTCGTGGGGCCTGAACTCTGGGCCTGGGCGCTGTCTCTCAGCTCTTCAGCTCAAGGCTAGCAATCTATCACTTGAGGCACAGCGCCACTTCTGGATTTTTTCTTTTTTTGCTTATGTGGTGCTGAGGAATTGAACACAGGGCGTCATGCATGCAAGACAAGCACTCTACCACTGAGCCACCTTCCCAGCCCCTCAATGATTATTATTTAAAACTATAGTTGAAGGAATGTAAGATTTAAAGATAAAAACCGTGCTCCTGTTCTTTTTATAAGCTAGTTGTTTATAAAGTATTCCTCACTAAAGTCTTGTCACCTGTGTCTCATGAACTATCCTCCTCCTTCAAAATAATCAAGAAAAACCTTCACAAATAAGTGGGCTGTTGTCCAATCTCTGGATAAGAATTTAAGATACAATATTGCCTGTGACTCTGTGTGTGTACATCTCTGTGGGAGTGTTTGTGTGTGTGTGTGTGTGTGTGTGTGTGTGTGTGTGTACCCATTTTTACTTTGACTTGTGGAACCATGTTATCTCAGAAAGCCTCAGGGCACTAATGGGATGAAAAGCTTGTTAGATTTTAAGGCTAAGATTAGGGCTGGGTCTCATTCCTCTTACTGTCTCCGTTGATTTAAAAAAGAAATCCTCCTTTATCTTTAAAACATACCCAGGAAGAAGCAGGTTATTACGCTACCAGAGAGTAAAGAGGCTGTGACCCTGAAGTGCCTAAGGCAATTCAGCAATAACCTTGCCACTAATATCCACTGTGGGAGTAGAGAGGGTTACTAGATATCACTAAAAGAATGTCCCACATGATATTATTTTGTAGTAGATATCAACAGGGAAGCATTCTCAGGTGATGGAGTCAAGCAGGAGTTCAGTCTATTTTACTGCAGTGGAGGTGGTCTGAGTGATGATGTAGATTTCCTCCAGGTGACTGTCAGGCTGTCGTTGAACTTTACCCATTAGGGTGTGCAGCAGCAGCAGCAACAGCAGCAGCAGCACAGGATCTCTCAGTGGCTCCAAGGGACAGTCACACCTCGTGCTGAGCTGCAAATTCCTACACAATCTGGTTAAGGACACATGGCATAGGCTTGGCAGGCTGTGACCCCACTAGATTTTAAAACTATTTAGACAATAGCCCAGGACAATTTACCAAGCTGACAACATTTTAAATTAGATAGTTCTTTTAATAGGGCTAGGATTTTCTAGGCAGATATACAGGGCTCAGGCCTGTACTATTATTTCCCATGTCTTTTCCTTCTGTCTGTTTTACCACATTTTTAAAAAAGTGAATCTGGTCCCTTGTTCTTAAAAAGGGATGTTGGGCAAAGATTCAGCTTCTGTCACTTCTTCAAGCTGACTCAGGGATGTTGATCCTAGTTAGCCAGGAACCTATAAACATAGCCTATTTTACAAAGAGGTTATCAGGGTTAAATGTCATTAAGAACAATATTTTAACTTTTAACAAATGCACAGACCTTTTTTCTGGCTACAGCAGTGGAGCTTATTTAGACTTCTAGTTTACAAAAGGATCTTTCTGGATGGCATAGGAATGTGATCTCTAGTAATCCTAACAATGCCTTAGTTACCTATGTAGCCCTTCAGACTGATATCAATAGAAACACACTCTCAGGTTTACAAAGATTTTCCTGAGCAGATGAATTTCATATAGCTGGCATCAGCTCAAAATTTACTGCCAATTAGAGTTTTTGGCACATACAGGGGTTGGGATCAAAACTATCTTCCACATTTTAAAACCTTAACTTTTTAGTACTATCACAGATGACTGAAGAGTTCCTGTCCCTTACAAGGTAGATAGACATAGACAGTAGGCATGCTTACAAACTATGTTCCCATGAACTCCTGGCTCTGACCAATTTTTGAAAAGCCACACACAAATGACTCTAGGATCTGACATTATTTCTGCCATACAAGCAGTGGCTTATGGTGTCTGGATGCTCCTCCATTGTTTTCATCCCAGGACTGTCTTCTCCACACTGGGAAAAATGCCTCATTGGCATTTTCCTTAGTTAGTTGCTGAACTTGATCTCGGGGCCTGAGTGCTGTCCCTCAGATCTACAGCAGGCTATCGCTCTGCCACTTTGAGTCCTAAAGAAACTCTGCTTGCTCTTTCAGCCATCTTTTGGCTGAGTAGAAGTGACAGTTTCACAAGGACCTTTTTCTGCCTGGGCTGGCTTGGAACCAGTTTGTAGATCAACAATTCTCATAAAAGGCCACTCTCATCCACTTAAAAGCAACAAGGTGTTCAACATAGAAGTGTCTTTTAAGCATGTTCTTACCTGAAAAGTACTAAGAGCCAAAGTTACATCTGATAAACTTACAAGAATCCTCACTCCTTTTTGTGGACCTGCCAGGAACTGTTACAAAAAAAAAAAAAAAACCTATGAGAGCAAACTGAAATAGGAATTAAGCAATTATTTTGGTAATCCTAATTTTTCCTTTAGCATTTTGAGGTAAATGTTTAGAACGTTTTTACTTTTAAACATTATATCCAGAAATCAATTCTTAATTTGTTATCTCCGTTTTAATATTCTATACTTTAGTTTTTAGTTGCATTTTGAAAAATCCCTTGACCTCTCAAGGCTAGGTGTCACTCATTTTTTCTTGGATGCTTGTTTTAAAACAGATACACATGAAAACTTTTAAACTCAAATAAGAATTTTTTCTTATTGCAAAAATTACAATCACAATCACTGTACCAAGAAGCTAGACTTAACACCATTTTGCCTTAAAAATATCCAATAGCAGAATATCATTGAGAACAAATCACATTATATAAATAAACTTTTTAATCCTTTTTAAAGGCCTTCTTAATTTTAATTTTAACATATCCAAGGGACAGTTTTAGCAATGATAATCCGATCATTACATCGTTCAGTTTTACCATCATGTTTCCAGTGTCTATCTGAAGGTAAGGTACAAAATAAAGATGAGCCACTTAGCCCTTCCTGTGTAATGGGCACGCACCCAATCCAACTCTTTAGGGTTATTTGAACTGCATTTGTGCCAGCTTGCCCTCTTTCACCATGCATGGTTCCACTGTGCATGACCAGCTGAACTGCACTTCTGCATGTTCACCCTTCACTCCTAAAGATAGTTCTTCTCTTGTCTTCTAAGTTTCTCCTTGTTGTTAAGCCAGATATCTTTATTACAGTGTAAAGAGACTTATGCATTCTAAAATACCAGATTTTCTAATTTTCAAGTTAAAGAATCCTTAAAAAGCCATTTAAAACAAAGTGAAAATTCTTTAAAAATTTTTTTGGTAATGTCCAAACGTCATAACCTTTTGAATTTTAAATTTTGAACTCACCCAATTGTTACAGAATGCTGAAAATGTCTATCTTCAACATATTACCAAACACATACAAAACATACTCACACAGATATTTAAGCATGCAAAAATAAAAACAACTTTTACATACATTTTCTAAAATTTTCAAACAAAAATTTAAGACAATATTTCTTTTAAACTAAGTATTTTGTTGAGTTTCATTTTTCAAGAGCTTGCTTTACAAAGGCATTTCTCCAATTAGTCTTTTGAATCCCTTCTGTTGGAGGAATGCTGGGGGGATGGTCACCTGAAACTAAACTGGCCTGATTTTTATCCAATTTTATACAAGAGCAGTTTACATTGTCAGGACTAGCTGAAAAGTGAAACCCAGCCACACCACCTTCTCTGTGACTGAGCTCAGCTGGAGGCTGGAGCTTTTATTTCCCCAGAGATGTTCAAATAAATAACAAAATCACAAAAACCAAAAACCCACATTAAAGCTCGTACCAATTCTAAAACAGAACGAGACAACTCAACACCCAAAGGCTGAGTTTATCCCTACCAGAACTCTGTGCCGTTCTCACTCAGCAAGCTGAATCCAGAGTATGCTGAATGAGCATGCTACTCTCACCCAGAACTTCCCTACCTCAAGAAACAGAACAGAGAACAATCAGGTCTCAGTGAATGGGGTGATGTCTCACCAACTTTTGTTGACCCAGGGGCCTTCCAAAGTGGAAGAGAAGTACCAGTCATTTTGGAGCAAGGGAAATAAGTCCCTAGCGGCCATCCCCTCAGACTGACAGATTCTCCCCCATATTCAGACCCTCCTGGGCCAAGGACAAAGGCTAATATAAACTCCAAATGACAAACAGAACACTCAACACAAAGAATTTACAAAGACACACTGCATCATTGTAAATTGTAAACAAGAAAGTGCCGAACTACATACGGAGAGTTTCCCCCAAAATGGAAAACTTCCCAATACAGATGGAAAACTTCCCACAAAATGTCTGCATGAAAGTGCGAGACTACAGACAGAAAATTTCCCAAAAATATCTGTACTAAACAGCAATCTACCAAGAGGGGTCTGGGGACATCTTCTCAAAGAACCCCGTTGGCAGTCTTATAGCGCGTCTACCAAGAGTCCTTGCCAACCAGAATACAGACCCTGTGGGAAACCAGAATTACAGATACAGAAATTACAGGCAACCAAATATGCAGAACAGCAGTGCCTTGACTTAACAGCTGTTTTTGTTTTTTGAGTCTCTGTGGTGGGGCATCTGGATGGTTTTATGAGGGAGATTCCACATGAACCCCCAGAAATGTTGTACAGACTTGAGACGCCCAAAAGACCCCCAGAGACCACGACCAATATGAACAGCATAAGAGTCTTTTATTTGCAAGCTCAAGCTGGTCCTCTGTGCACTCACTAACCGGTGATAATAAGAATCCCTGAGCACAACATCAGCACAGTTTTATAGTACTGAACAAACAAAATTAGGGAATTTCCACACAAGCAGTTACATGATTGGTTTGAGTCCACCCAAACCACACTGCCTTTTCTCTGAACTATTGGTATGTACTGTTCCTGGAACACTTGGGAAAGTGTTTTGATTTCTTAAGGGTGGGCAGGGTTGGTGGCAACCTGTGTTTTTTTTTCTCTCTCTTGGTATTACTCTGAGGGAAGCCTAGCACAAGATGGTAGGGTTAATCTTAGAGTTATTTTGGCTCTTCAGCCTGAATAAACCATAGCATACCACATACAAAGCTTTGGTAAAACACAGGTCTGGCTTACACTGTTGGACCAATAGGAGTGTATGTCTACTGCTGTTGCAGGTGTGTCTTAAGGTGTGTGGAGTTTTTCATCCTGATGATCTTGCAATGATGAAATTGACTAACTACACAATTACCTGGGCATATCCCTGCTGAGACTTTTAATATTAAGTCACAGGTTAACAAAGAACAATATTTAAAATGAAATATATTGAACAACCAGACATGGTGACAAAAATAATTTTTACCTGATTCAGTGTATTTTTTACATGCTATATCATATGTACAAGTTCTTCATTTCCTTCTGTGTCATTATGTTGTCTTTCCTTATTTTGGTTTTGTTTTCAGAACCATGGTATAAGAGGACATTTCTTATATTTTTGTCTTATAGTCTTCAGAAAGTCTACAGTTCAATAGGTTTAGTTTCTTTTGTTAGAAAATTAAAAGCACATTGGATGGGGTCTTTATCATAATTTTGTTATGATAAAAAATACGTTTTTATTTCTGGCATTTTACCTGTATAATCTCATTTCAATCTTTTCCAAAGGACACTTTAGTGGAAGGAGGAAATTCAAAATGGATTCTGTTAGAGAATTTCTTTTTCATGTTTTTTTTGGGGGGGGGGTCCAGTCGTGGGGCCTGAACTCTGGGCCTGGGCAGTGTACCTCAGTTCTTCAGCTCAAGGCTAGTGCTCTACCACTTGAGCCACAGTGCCACTTCTGGCTTTTTTCTTTTTTGCTTATGCGGTGTTGAGGAATCGAACCCAGGGCCTCATGCATGCAAGGCAAGCACTCTAACACTGAGCCACCTTCCCAGCCCCCTGGTAGAGAATTTCTGTTGCTAAAAACTCTGGTACATAGTAAGGTAAGCAACTCCAAAATTATTTATTATGGAGGTGAGTTGAAAGTCATCTAATACTCTTTCCTCAATGAAAAGAGAGGATTTAAAATAACTAATATTTTTAAAGTTAATGGGCACAAATATGTACGAATTTTCTAGAAATAAAATGATCATTCATGAAACCTTACTGATACTTCAAAGAATGGTTTCCAATAAGAAGAATCACCTTCATACATTTTCACACAATGTGTATCTGCCTGGTAACAGAACCCCAAACTAGAATAAAGCATCTAATATCTGTCTAATTTTTGTTGCCTTTTTGCAAGACTGCTTTCTTATCATATTGATTAGTATGAATTCTATGGCCAGTACATTATCACATATCTCATAACAGTTACTAGATTGGACCTTCATGGATGAGATGGTGTGGGTTTCTGGTGGAGCCCTCTCTGGTTAAAAGGGGGAGTTGGTATTGGCACAGTCTCTGTAGTGGAGCATGGTGAGTCTTAGGGAGTGAAGACCAGTCTGTGTTGGGCTTTGAGACCACAGGGAGGAGACAGGAAGTACTAGACTTGTTAGGGGCCTGGTCTCTTGTAGAGTATGCGGTACTTTAGTAAGAAGGCTGGGTCACAGGGCTGGAGGCTGGTTGGGGCAGAGCTTTGAGAAGGAAGAACAAAGCTACAAAGGAGGAGGTTACTTAGAGGAAGGGTTCTGGGGGAGCATTGTGAGCCCTTGTGGGATATGTAGGATGAGGTTTCCCATAAGGCAAGGCAGTGAATGTAGGCAAGAGGCTGACAGAATGTGGGGATTGTGGTGCAGGAATGCGGAGCTATGCGGAGAGGCTTTTCAATGTCTGGCCTTGAGAGGTCAGGGTGGTAAAAGGAAGACATGGACTAGTAAGGGGCGGGGTTTCTGGTGGACAATGGCAGGCCTTTGGAGAGTATGTTAGGGTGGAAGTGGGGTTTCCTGAAGAGAAGAGTGCAATCACAATGTATGGAGGAGATTTTCAGAACCAGAGCTTTGTGAGAGCACTGATAGGATGCAGTGCACCAGAATGGTTAAGATGGGGTTTCTGGTATAGTCAGTCACCACTTTGAAAAGAGGAGTAATGTTGGGTGGGGATTTCAGTATTGCAAGGCAGGCCATGGTCTTTGTACAGGGTTTCCAGTAGGGCAAAGCAACCTTCAAAAAGGGAAAACGGAGGGACAGGGATTTACAGTTGAGCCTGGTGAGGCTTCCAGATGGAGGCCATCTGATGCAGTTGTTTCTAGTGGAGCAATGTGGGTGCTGAGAGTTGGGATAGTGTGTTGGGGGTATTCTAGCGGGTTTTTTCTGGAGCAATGCAGGGCTTGGAGCCATGGGGATAGTTGGAGGAGGGGCTTTGAGAAGGAGTGGAAGGGATATAAAGGTGTAGATAATTATGGGCAGGGTATCTGGTGGAGTAGGGTGTGGATCTGAGGGAGGAGCCAATAGGGGTCTGGTTCATCTGAGGAGTAAGGCAGGGCATTGAGAGAACACTTGTGGGAGGTGGTGAGGCTTGTGGTAGAACAGGGCTGGCTTTCTAGGCAGGAGATGGGCTGTGTGAGAAGCTTCTAGCCAAGCAAGGTGAGGCTTCAAGGGCAGTTATAGGGAGGTGAAGGGTTTTTGGTATTGCATGATGGGTTTTGTGAGAAGAAGTAGGTTCAAGGCTGGGTTTGAAAGGTTAGTCCAGTTTGAAGTAGGCTAGTTATGGGCGGAGGTTCTGATGAAAATAGGAGAGGATCGAGGGAGAAGGCTAGTTGGTATGAAAGGGAAGGGAGTAGCTTGGATGTACTAGGAAAGGGGAGCAATGTGACTATGAGGGACTAGAGTAGTGAGGGTGGGGTATCTGTGAGCTTGCAAGATGGTTTATTGCAGTCATCAAAATGGTGATTTAAGCAATGTGTCTTTATCATTGGATGCATCGATGTTAAAACATATCTAAGAATGTGAAGCACTACTATACAGACCCTGAAGAAACTCAGAAGGATCTGTGAAATTATGTTGGAATAAAATTAATGACTAATTACAGTAGGAATTGATTTTCACTCGGCCCATAAATACTTTCCAGAAGAAAAGGCTACATTGAAAAATAAACAATTAAAAGGAAGCAGGCAGGCAGATCTTGAAGTAAACATTATCCAATGAACAACAGCTATTGAGGAATGTTTGCAATCTTCTTTTACCTAAGTTACAGTTACTGACCTATATTCTTCCCTAATGCCAAATCAAAAAGCCATGAAAATGCAGTAATTATTGTCAAGGCCTTAGACTTTACAGAAAGAATTCAATGAATGTAGTTCTAGAAAGTATAAAGATAGATGTCCTAGCTAAAGATTGAAGAAAATATCCCCATCGCTGGCCCTCCAGGGTGAGAAAGGTTAAGCCAAAGCATAATGAGAATGGACAGAAGTACAGTAGTGCATACCAGTAGTCCCAAGATACAATGATGAGGGTGTATCGGGGGAGAAAATCAACAAGATCATAACAGGACTTAGCACTGGAGAGTAGAGAAAAGAGCAGTGAAAATTCAAGAATTACAAAGGTTCCCCTTGCATATATGGCAGTAGAGCACATCACATTGGGGTCTAAAGTACGTGTAGGAAACTACCTGTGCTCATAAGGTGTCACAAGAAGTGATGAACGTACGATTTACAGGATATTGAATAATCATAAAAGTCTTGCTTCAGTAGTGAAGAGTTAAACCTTGATAAACTCTGTTTTGAAACACCTAACAAACTATAAAACCAAGACAAGAAGATTCAAAATGTGTATGTTACTTGACTGTTTGCAATAGTAGAGATAAAAAAAAATCAAATCACATAATGTGGATGCAAAAGAATAACATTATTAAGGTAATCTTTAAACAATACACATTTTATGTGAATAGTCCTGATTATAAATGATTTGTTTTTCTTAGAGATTTTGGATGCACAAAAACAACAATAAACAAAAACAAATAAAAGCAAAAGACACTTGACAATAGAGCTGGCTGCCAGTGCCTTATCCTTATTTCTAGATAGTCATGAGCCTGAGATTGGAAGATCATAGTTCACCGATGGCTGGGGTAGCAATCCATGAGACATTTATGTTCAATTGTTCAATCAAAGACAGATTGAAACTTTGGATCAAATAGTACAGACTCAGTCAGTCATTAGTGAAAAAACCAAGCAAGAGTTTGAGGCTCCAAGTCAAGTTTCATTACTGGGTGGCACGCGTGCGCACGTGCAGACACACACACACACACACACACACACACACACACACACACACACACACACACACACACACAAATGGAATGAGAGAGGAAGAGGGAGAAAAAAGGGAATATTAAGAGTTTAAAATGTGAACCTGTCTTCCAGGACTATCCTAAGCATTTATTAATAATAATGAAGGAAACCATGGAACCTAGGTTCCATGACTATTTTCCCAAGTCTTTCCATTTTCTTAAGAAAGGGGCTGTGTCATTCTTTCTGATAGAAACATAAAATTTCATTGTGTATATATACCAACTTTTCTTGAACTATTCATATATAGAGGGGCTTCTAGTTTGGTTCAATATCTTAGATATGGTAATAATGCTTCCAAAAACATAGTTGTAGATTTAGTAAGTTTTAGCTTGAGATCATTTCCACAAATGCCCAGGAGTGGGATTGCTAGCTCCAAAGCTATGTACATTTGACTTTACAAAATGATGCTAATTGAAATGAACTCCAAGGTATGGAAACAAGTCATTTTTCAGATGTCAACCTTGATATCTCTAAAATAGTGTATCTAGATCTTATTTTATTTCATTTGTCTTTTTCAATTGGTTTATCCCCTGCAATCTCTGTCTTAATTCTGGTACCTTTCATTTTGTATATACATTTATCTGATTTTGAGAAGGAAAAGAAAAACATAGTGATGAAAGGAGTACAAAGAGCGACCCACTGCAACAATGATATTCACAAGACACTATGTCAGAAATGAACTTGACAACCTTGGGTGGGAAGAGGGGTAGGAGGTGGGAAAGGATATGATAACAACGATGGAGTGGGTAACAATATTCAACAAGGAATTTACCTTACTCATGTAACTCTACACACTCTGTAAAGTATCTTTGAAATAAAATAAAATTCAAAAATTGAACCTATCCTAAAAATAATATCCTTTTCAAGATAATACATCTCTCACAGTACTTGTGAGAGATTTTAGAGTCAAGCTGTTAGACCTGAAAAGGGATAGATTGGGAAGCCATCTCAAACAGCATTCAAAAGGCTGTGCTCTGGGAAGGTCAAACAGTCAAGGGGAGACAGGAGTATGAGGAGTTATTACCTCAAGGGTATTTAAGTTAGAGCTGTTGGACAATAAAAGATTAAGACTTTGGAGACAAGATGGATGTCTGTGATATAGTTGTAATGACCCTTGCTCCCTTCTTCTCCCTAACAATAAGGGATTCAATTATCACTATGTTTACAAACAATACCTCATGTTAATAATTATAACCACAAACTAGATTGATGCCTTAGTTTGTGGACATACCTGTAGCCACTGATCACCCCCTATAGTAGAATGAATATAAAGTCTGTTAAGCAGGATTTGGGGATCCAGAAGCTGGTAATAAGGCATTGGGTCCTCTGGTGTCTTCATTCCTATCACTTCCTGTGATTTCTCAGTTCTTTGGCCAGGTATCCCATTGTATTTGCTGTCCCAAGGTTGCGGTTAATGACAGTACTTATATTCTGAATACCTCAAAACAAACCACATAAAAATACTTCCTCAAAGAAGATTGATAAATGTATAGGATCACCTGCAAAGATACCTAACATCAGCAGTCAACCTGTGATCCTCTAGCAAGAAAGTGCAATTCAGGACTATCTTTACTTGTGATAATATAAGAAATGGATAATTGTCCCTTTTGTATATTTGGTATTTGGTATTGCATATATTTTCAGAAACACATATACATTGTGAAATAATGTTATTTATTTCTTAGGTCAGACCACGTCACTGGAGTGATGACCCAGTTGCCTGAATTACAAATAGGTGAGTGTGAATTGCCTAATTACGACCATTTCTCCATGAAACTCAGCAACACAGAATGAAGTATCAGGGTCAGGCCATTCCATACCTGTGAGGATTTATACCTAGATTAGAGTAACATACACCTCTCAGCATTCATGGCACATTCGTGTGTTAAAATTGTCATCAGATCAGAAAAATGCTAGAGCTTAAAGTAGAATGATGGGCAATACATTTTCAATGCAAGAGTGATATCACCCCTGCAATTATTCTCAGTGGAGAATCCTTTCTATACATTTTACTGACTTAACTTCTACTTTGTGCTTTACCATTATCAAGCAGGATCACACTGTATTGAGCTACAATACTGCAGCAACCTCAGCTGCCTTTGAATGTTACCTCCAATCTTGGTACTAAGGTCAACACTGCAACTCTAACCACATAGTTAGTGGACAACCGAACTTTTCAAGCCTGGTTAACAATTGAGCTATCACTGCTCATTGCCAGTGTTAAAGATCTCACTCTTTAGATTTATTGTTTATCTTCTTATATTTCCAACACTGCCTTAGATGTTGGTTTTTGAAGTAGAACTTTTAGTTTGCATCTGATTTATGGGGGTGTTAGTAATGCCAGTTAAACTGCATATATTATAATGTAAGTAATTTGATGTTTTCACATGTGAATTAAATTTTGGTAATTGAGGAAGTGAATACACATCACTCACAAAAGTTTCTTTATGTGTATTGGTATTGCCATATTGTGAGCTTCCTAAACGCCATCCATGGAAGCACATGTCCCTAATTCCATCATTTCTGTCACTGATACAAGGCTTGGAATGTCCAGACCATTTGGCACCTCATAGTAAGAACCTTTCTACAAAGAAGGGGGAGAGAATAGCAAACAGAGCAAATGAATCTTCCAACAGTTTTTAACATATTCATTATGCTTAGCCATTAAGACCACCATAATAGTATTGTTTACCTACTCTTTTCTGTTCTAAGCAGTTTTATTTATGGATCTTTAAGAAATTATAAAAGAATAACATAAGAAATCTATATGAATCATATAAGAAATCACAAAAAATAGTCTGTTAGGTATATAATATACTCCCAAAGACAGAATTTCAGGAAAGCATTAAGCACATAAAATGTAATGTAATGACCCTTTATTGAAAACTTCAGCAGTTGTAGTTTATTTATTCTGATAACAAAGTTTATAAAGTAAGTTACAATAGTATTCCAAATGGAACACAGAACTAGAAACGTGAAGGGTAGCACTAAAGAATATTACTGCTACCGTTAATAGAGTAAGAATGAAATTTAGGCAAAACTCCTTCAGAGTAAAAGTGACAGGACAGCCCCATCATTACTTTCATTGTTCATATGAAGAAAAGACCTTTTTGTAGTAGACAAATTTTCACAGATATTAACATCAATTGGGTATATATTTCTTAAGGCATTCAGGAAGGATGCTCTCACCATGTAAATTGAAGCTGACTTCTCTGGGACCTACTACACAATGCACAGACACTATTCCAAGCACTGCACCTGCATTAGGTAATTGTAGTGCTTATGAGTGTTTTTCAAGTTAGAAAATGAATTAAATATTTTATTAAAAACAGAAGTAGGCAACAAGGTGAAGCAAATTTCCCAAATACCCAAGACTGATCAGTTCTAGACACATAATTCAAATCCAGGTTTGCACCAGGCAAATCTGAGGATATTCTTTGTCATATTCATTACCATTCAAGAGCTATGGAGCAGATGAACCCACATTATCTTCCTATAATGGCAATAAAAATGCTTCAGAATATAGATATTTTTAAATGAAAAGGGTGTGGCTAATGAAAGTGTAAGTGATCTTTATACCAAACAAAGATCAGTTTAATTTCTCAAGAAATACATGAATGAACATGATTTAGATTCCACTTTTCATTACTCTTGGAGTAATTGCTTAAAGAGACCAATTCCATGTCAAAGACACTTGTGCTGATAAACACAGGCTTTTATCATGAAGTACCGTGAATACACAGTGAATAGTTTGTTATGGATATATAATCCAAAAGAAATAATTTAGTGGAGGTTCTGGGAAGATGGCGGAGGAGAAGCTGGAGGCTAAACAAGCTCTCGCATAGAAAGCAGTTTTAGAGGTCCAGCAAACAGTCCTAAGCCAGAGAACCACACCAAGTGTGCCTTCAAAGGACAGAGAGTTAGTCCAGAGAGGGAAAATAAAGGCAAGGAGACAGCTCTGAGCACTTGCCAGCCGCTGCCGCTGCTGCAGCAGCAGCTGTGGCGGCAGCGGCGGCCATACCTGCCATATCTGAATCACAGAGAGTCTGGGATGAAGGAGCCAGACACAGAGGGTGAGCAGATTCTACTCATCACCAGCAAGAACCAACAAAGATCAGAAATCTTCATCCTCCAGTTCGCAGACCAGAGACAACACAGGAACCAAGACTCTGTGTGAATAGAAACCTGACATACTCACTCCTTCTTAGGGAGCAGAGGAGGGAAGGCCACCCCTCCCCCCCAGTACTGGAGATCTCTATCTTGGATACCGACAAAGCTCGGCAGAGCTGCTAGCTCTAACTCAGGCCTTGGAAGTTAACTAGAGTCATTTAGCAGGTCACAGGAGCCTAACCTGAACTGCCAGACTCAGCTCTACCCAGGGAAAAGTCACCCAGCTTGGGTGGCAGCCCCAGGAGTGGCTTTCTTCACCGGGTAATCAGAGGCAGAGGCTGCCCCTCCCTTTAGCAGCCTCAACAATCAATTGAAATTCAGTAAACAGAAACCCTGAGAATGGCTCCAGGCTGGGCTCTGTGAGTTTCTCACAAACCAGCCCCCAGAAAAAGCTGCTGTTTGCTAAAAGGCCTCAACTCTACCCAGAACCTAGCCTCATCACAACATCTCCAAACTTGAGGAAAAAGCCATCTCCCTGTTTTGTGATACTCAAAGCAGAACTGACTCCCATTGAACTAACCTGGAAGTAGGAATGCAAACCTTTGAGGAAAGCAGAGCATTTTTCTGCCTGTTCAAACAAACTGATTTAAGAAACCAACCAAGCCACAGGAACATAAGCAGACCAGAGACTCCAACAAGAGGCTGGTTAAGGACACAAGGGAGATTCAGGATTTTTCCCACCCCCACCCCAAAAAATCAAAGAACTATTGTTTTTAAAGTTGCAGAGCTTCTGCAGGGCAAATGACATAGCTAGCAAGATCAATAGAAAGCCCACGGATTGGGAGAAGATCTTTACTAGCCATAAAATGGACAATGGTCTCATATCTAAAATATACTTGGAACTCAAAAAATTAAACCCCCCAACAACAAATCCTCAAAGAAACAACTGCCAAATAAATAAGTGGGCGAAAGACTTAAAGAGAAACTTCTCTGAAGAAGAAAGGATTGCCAATAGACACATGAACATCCCTAGCCATAAAAGGAATGCAAATCAAAACAACATTGAGATATCACCTCACTCCAGTTAGAATGGCAAAAATCAAGAACTCTAACAACAACAGATGCTGGAGGGGATGTGGCAGAAAGGAACCTTACTTCATTGTTGGTGGGAATGTAAACATGTTCAACCACTTTGGAAAGCAGTATGGAGGTTCCTCAAAAGACTTCACATAGAACTCCCCTATGACCCAGCAATCCCACTTTTGGGCATTTACCCAAATGTTTACAAACAAGACCACACTAAAGCTACCAGCACAACTATGTTTATTGCAGCATTATTTACCATAGCTAAGATATGGAACCAACCCAAATGCCCCTCAGTAGATGAATGGATCAAGAAAATGTGGTATATATACACAATGGAATTCTATGCCTCCATCAGAAAGAATGACATTGCCCCATTTGGTAGGAAATGGAAAAACTTGGAAAAAATTATATTAAGTGAAGTAAGCCAGGCCCAAAGAAACATAGGTCCTATGGTTTCCCTTATTTGCAATATCTAGTATATGTATGAGTTAAGCGGAAAAGGTCAGATAAAGTGATGTCAGGAAAATGAACACTTAGATGTGTATTTTAATGTTTTTTTCTTTCATGTATGTGTTTCTAACGCATTTATAAGATTATCTCTTTGTTGCTTTGTATGTCCCTCCCCCACAGTATAACCCCTGCTTTCACTATATTTGATGTCAGTATAACTTGTGGAGAAGATGGGGTAAAACCAGTTGTTTAAGGATACAGGTGGACCTGTTGCAACAATGAGAAGTACAAGTTGTCATGTCCAAAATGAGCTTTACAACGTCGGTGCGGGGGGGGGGGGCGAGGGGAAGGAGAAGGATTGGGATTGGGGGGGAGATGGAGGCTGGGAAGGGATATGAAGGGTAAACAAAGGAGGAGGCTGCAATGCTTGGTAAGAAATGTACGAATTATCCTGCCCATGTAATTGTAACTCCTCTGTACAGTATGTTCACAAATACAATTAAATTAAATTTAAAAAAGCACTATTGTTTTTGTACCTTTTATAAAATAATTTTTTTCTAATTTTTTTTAATCTTTGATTTTTACTTTTTGAAAAAAAATTGTTTTCTAGTAATTTTTTTTCCTCTTAGAATTTTATTTTAGGGGTGTCAGTGTGTGTGCGTTTTTTTTCTTTTTTTGTTTGTTTTTTGTTTTTGTTTTTTGTTTTCGCTTTCTGTTTAGCTCTACTGAACCTCTGATCTTTTTTCTTTCTTTCTCATCCTTTTCACCTGTTCTTCTCTTTCATTCTTCTTTATGTGACTTAATTGTTGTTCTACACATCCTCAGATAAACCTGTAGTCAATTATTAGACCTTATACTCCATTGTGTACACACTGAATCCACAATTTATTACTCAATTCAAAACCTCTGAGACTGAAATTCCTTAAGAGCAGTACTACCTCTTTATACCTATATAATATTTTAAGTATTTTTATTTTTATATCTCCTTTATATCCCTCCCCTTCTCTCATTATATTCATGTTCTTTTCTGAATAGCTTTTTTTGAGCAAGTATATTTCTAATTTTTACCTTTCCAATTTTTTTGGTCTCTTTTTGTTCCCTTTCTCTTTCTTCTTTTGTTTCTCGCTCCCTACTTTCATCCTATCCAACCTATTTCCTGCTTTGAGATTAGGACTTAGTTAACACTCCCTGTGCCTTCCCACATCACTCTATTCCTATTTTTTACCCACAACTCTTCCTAAACCTAATAATTTCTGGTTTACCAAATACTTCTTTGTGGTTCGTCGCCTATTAATATATAGTTGTTCGATGTTGAATAGATTTATCTGTTGAACTAGATTGTACCTGCAGACTATTGACTGTGCAAATACAGACTTTGGTTGATACTTGCCTTAAGTTTGTGTTCTAGCACAAAACTGGTGTTGATTTCATCCCAAATGGGCAGGGTAAGCCGGAAAAATACAAGAAAAATGGCAAATCCACGTATCTCAAATCCCACTCATGATAATCAGGGGACAGAACAGATAATGAATAATCCAGAGGAGACTTCCCAAATAGCTCTACAAGCACTGCTGGCAAACATGATAAATGAAAAGATTGAAAACATACAAAGGACTCTGTATGAGCGTGATAGGGATAGAAAGCAGGCAATGCAAAGTTTTATACAGGAATATCATGAGCGAGAGGAACCTAGTCAAAAACTGATACAGGATTTGCCTGAGCAGCTTGAGAATGCTTAAAGAGAAAGGCAGGAATGGCATGAGCAGGCTGAGAACATTCAAAGAGAATTATAGGAATGGCATGAATGGGAGGAAGCTAAGCAAAGAGCAATACAGGAATTGAGAGAGCAGGAAGAGAATACACAAAGAACACTAAAGGCATTCATGGAATCCATTAACAAAGAGCTGAAGGAAGTCAGGGAGAACACAAAGGGAATACTGACTGGAATCCAACAGATGGAATGGGACTGCAAGGAAACCATAAACAATCAACTAAGTGATTTGAGAATAAACACCGAACACCAAATTAAGGAAGTAAAGAAGTCAAAACAAGATCTAAAACAAAGCTTCAACAAAGAATTTGAAGCCATTAAAACTGACCAACTAGAAAGAAAAGAAATAAAAAAACAAAGTAGAAAGTCTTGACAGCAGGTTAGACCGTGCAGAAGATCGAATCTCAGGGATTGAAGACAGCCTAGATATTATAGAGAAAGAACATACATCAATCCAAGACAAGTCCAAGAAATATGATAGATCTATCCAACACTTGGAAGACTCAATCAGAAGGCTTAATCTAAGGATCATATGTGTAAAGGAGCACCTAGAAACAGAAGTTAATGGTCTAGGAAATTTGTTTAACAGGATCCTAGCAGAGAACTTCCCAAACATGCAAAAAGATAGGCCTATTCATATGCAAGAAGCTTTTAGAACTCGAAATAGACCAGACCAGAATAGGACATCCCACTGTCACATTATAATACACACAGTATCAACTCAAAACAAGGAAAAGATCCTTAAAGCTGTCAAGGAGAAAAAGACTAATCACCTATAAAGGAAACCAATTAGAATCAACTCAGATTTCTCAGCTGAGACAATCAAAGCAAGAAGAGACTGCAATGACGTATGCCATGTCCTAAAAACAAGCAAATATCAACCAAGAATACTGTACCCAGCTAAACTCTCCTTTATAACTGAAGGCCAAATAAAAACCTTCCATATCATAGAAAAATTGAAACAATACATCTCCACCAAAGCAGCCCTACAAAAGATTCTTAAAGATGTCCTACATATAGAACACCAACAAGACCACAATAAAGGCCAAGAAACTACACCCAAACTGAGAATCCAAGAACCATAGGAAGAACACAATTTTCACAGCCCCCAAGAAGGTGGATAACATGGTAGGAACTCCCAAATACCTCTCAGTCCTATCTCTTAACATTAATGGACTCAACTCTCCATTTAAGCGACATAGACTGTCTAGTTGGATTAAAAAAACAAGATCCTTCTATCTGCTGCCTTCAGGAGTCACATCTTGCCCGTAAAAACAAACACATTTTCAGGGTGAATGGCTGGAAAATAATCTACCAATCAAATGGCCCCCATAAACAGGCGGTAGTTGCAATCCTAATATCAGATAAAATAGACTTCAAATTAAAATTTGTGAGAAGAGATAAAGAAGGTCGCTACATACTAATTAAGGGATCTCTCCTTCAGGTGTATATTACAATTCTAAATATCTATTCGCCAAACAACGGAGCACCCAAATTTATCCAAGAAACACTACTTTCCCTCAAATCCCACATAGATCCAAAGACATTAATTGTTGGGGATTTTCACACACCACTAGATAGATCAACTCCACAAAAACTCAACAGAGAAACCTCAGATCTAAACAACTGCATAGATCAACTAGATTTAACAGACATCTACCGAATATTTCACCCAACAGCATGAGAATACTCATTTTTCTCAGCAGCAAATGGAACATTTTCTAAAATAGACCACATTTTAGGCCACAAAGCAAACTTGTCGAAATTCAGAAACATTGAGGTAATACCTTGCATTCTCTAAGACCACAAGGGAATAAAATTAGAACTCAACACTAAAAGCCACCAAAGAATGTCCAGTAACATATGGAGGCCGAACAACACACTGCTGAATCACAAGTGGGTCCTGGAAGAGATTAGAAAGGAAATCCAAATATTCATGCTATTTAACAAAAATGAACACACAAATTACTAGCTACACTGTGACACAGCAAAGGCAGTACTCAGAGTCAAGTTTATAGCTCTGAGCTCCTACATCAACAAATTGGAGAGATCTGAAACCAAGAATATAATGAGACATTTGAACCTCCTTGAAAAAGAGCAGCAAGAGAAACCCCAATCCAGTCTACCCAAAGAAATAATTAAAATTAAATCAGAATTAAATGAATTAGAATCCAAAAAAAATATAGAAAGAATCAACAAAACAAAGAGTTGGTTCTTCGAAAAAATTAAAAAAATTGACAGACTCTTAGAAAATCTTATCAGAAAAAGAAGAGAACCCACCCAAATAAATAAACTCAGAGATGAGAATGGAAATATCACCACAGAAAAAAACAAGGTTCAGAACATTATAAGGGAAAACTTCTCAAAACTTTATGCTAATGAGTTTGAGAACTTGAAAGAAATGAACCTTTTCCTAGCAAATATTGACATGCCAAAACTAAACCAAAATGAGTTAAACCATCGTAACAGCCCCATATCAAGCATTGAAACAAAAACAGCAAGAAGAGACTTCACAGTTAAGAAATGTCCAGGACCAGATGGTTTTACAGCGGAATTTTACAAGGCCTTCAAAGCAGAGCTCACACCAATACTCCTCCAACTCTTCAATGAAATTGAAAGAGAAAGTTCACCATCGAACACATTCTATGAAGCCATCATAACCCTCATCCCAAAACCAGGCAGGGACTCATCAAAGAAAGAGAACTATAGACCCATTTCTTCGATGAACATTGATGCAAAACTTCTCAACAAAATTTTGGCCAATCGACTTCAACAATTCATCCAAAAAATTATACACCATAATCAAAAAGGATTCAGATCAGGGATGCACAGCTGGTTTAATATACGCAAATCAATCAATATTATTCATCACATCATCAGGAGCAAGAATAAGAACCACATGGTTATCTCAATAGATGTAGAAAAAGCATTCGACAAGATCCAACACCCCTTTATGATGAAGCTTTTGGAAAAATTAGGAATCCATGGAACATTCCTCCATACAATAAAGGCTGTATATGACAAAACTACAATCAGCATTATACTTAATGGTGAAAAACTAAAGCTATTTCCTTTTAACTCAGGAAAAAGATAAGGATGTCCACTCTCTCCACTTCTCTTCAAGCTAGTATTAGAATGACTAGCTACAGCAATAAGACAAGATGCATATATAAATTGGATCCAAATAGGGAAATAAGAAATAAAACTCTCCCTCTTTGCAGATGACATGATCTTGTATTTAAGAATCCCGTGGACTCCACTCCCAAATTACTCAAGCTGATTCAAAACTTTGGCAAAGTAGCAGGGTATAAAATTAACCCCCTAAAATCAATGGCTTTTCTGTTTGACAACAATGAGAAAAGTGTGGCTGAAATTAGGAAAGCAACTCCATTTGTAATAGCCCCACAAATAATAAAATACCTAGGAATTAACTTAACTAAAGAGGTGAAGGACCTCTATGATGAAAACTTTAAGAACCTGAAAAAGGAAATCAAACAGCACTTAGAAATAAGAAAAAACTCCCATGATCCTGGATTGGAAAGTTTAAAATCGTAAAAATGGCAATACTTCCCAAGGCCATCTACAAATTCAATGTGATACCTATAAAAATTCCAACGTCATTCTTCAAGGAAATAGAAGAGGCAATCCAAAAATTCCTATGGAACAATAAAAGACCCCGAATAGCTAAAACGCTCCGCAACGGAAAGAACACTGATGGAGGAATATCAATACCAAATTTCAAACTCTACTATAAAGCCATAGTAATCAAAACAGCATGGTGCTAGCACAAGAACAGACCTCAGGACCACTGGAATAGAATTAAAAACCCAGAAATGAACCTACAGACTTATAGCTTTCTAATTATAAGGGAGCCAAAAAAATACAATGCAAGATAGACAGTCTTTTCAGTAAATGGTGCTAGCAAAATTGGTTAACTACTTGTGGAAAACTAAAGCTAGATTCTTATTTATCACTGTGCACCAGAAGCAACTCCAAATGGATCAAAGACCTTGGGGTCAAAGCTCACATTCTGAAAACATTACAGGGTGGAATAAGAGAAACCCTAGGTCTCCCTGGCACAGGCCGAAATTGTCTTAATAGAGACCCAGAAACTCAAAAAATCAAAGAAAGTTTGGACAAATGGGACTGCATGAAGTTGCAGAGCTTCTGCATGGCAAAGGACATGGCTAGCAAGATCAATAGAAAGCCCATATATTGGGAGAAGATGTTCACTAGTCATACAATGGACAAGGGTCTCATATCTAAAATATATTGGAACTCAAAAAATTAAATCCCCCAACAACAAATCCTCAAAGAAACAACTGCCCAATAAATAAGTGGGCTAATGACTTAAAGAGAAGCTTCTCTGAAGAAGAAAGAAGGATGGCCAATAGACACATGAAGAAATGCTCAACATCCCTAGCCAAAAAAGAAATGCCAATCAAAACAATAGTGAGATACCACCTCACAACAGTTAGAATGGCAAAAATCAAGAACTCTAATAACTACAGATGCTGGAGGGGATGTGGACAGAAGGTAACCTTACTTCATTGTTGGTGGGAGTGTAAACTTGTTCAACCACTTTGGAAAGGAATATGGAGGTTCCTCAAAAGACTTCACATAGAGCTCCCCTATGACCCAGCAATACCACTTTTGGGCATTTACCCAAATACTTACAAACAAGACCATACTAAAGCTACCAGCACAACTATATTTTTTGCAGCATTATTTACCATAGCTAAGATCGGGAACCAACCCAGATTCCCCTCAGTAGATGAATGGATCAAGAAAATGTGGTATATATACACAACGGAATTCTATGCCTCCATCAGAAAGAATGACATTGCCCCATTTCTTAGGAAATGGAAAGACTTGGAAAAAATTATATTAAGTGAAGTAAGCCAAGCTCAAAGAAACATAGGTCCCATTGTTTCACTTATTTGCAATATCTAGTATATATATGAGTCAAGCAGAAAAAGTCATATAAGGTGATATTATTAATATGAACCCTTAGATATGTATTTAAATGCTTTTTATTCTTTTATGCATTTGTTTCTAAAGCATTTATAAGATTATTTCTTTGTTGCTTTGTATGTCCTTCCCCCACTGTATAACCCCTGCTTTCACTGTATTTGATGTCGGTATAATTTGTGGAGGGGAAGGGGAAAAACAATTTGTTTAAATAAGGATACAGGGGACCCGTTGCAACAATGAGAAGTACAATTTGTCATGTTGAACATGAACTTTACAACTTTGTTGAGGGTTGGGGTGGATTGGGTGGGGGGTGGGGGGAGGCAGGGAAGGGATGGGAAGGATAAACAAAGGAGGAGGCTACAATGCTTGATAAGGAATGTACTCACTATCTTGCCCATGTAATTGTAACCCCTCTGTACATTATTTTCACAATAAAAAAAAGAAAAAATTTCATGACTAGTTACATCCTGGTAGTACCAAAGAAAATCTACTCCCTATTCTAAAACACATATCAATTAATGGATATTAGTGATATCAGTTAAAATTATGTGTGCATAATATATGTAATGTATTCTATTAAATAACATATAAATCATATGTTTATAATATGTGTATCATTACTGATCTTCTGTAATACATTATTTGATGTAGTATTATACTGGGAAGCATACAAGGAATGACAAATTTATTTAAATAAATATAGTTGTATGTTTTCGTCACATAATTTGTTTTTGTGCCAGTACTGAGACTTGAACCATTGTCTGGGTTTTGTCCCTGAGCCATTTTACTCAGACTGGTTTCATATAACCATCTTCAGATCACAGCCCATAAGTAGCTGTGATTACAGAGATGAGTCATGTTATATTTTTTAATTCCATCCTTGGCATGTTCTTACATAATTATTTTTGAATATTAAATGATATTATGATATTAAATTTCTAAACCAATTCAGAATAAATAACGATTTATTGGGTAAAACTATATGTTGCAATCGAAATTTTAAGAACCCTACTTTACTATCAATTTTCAAAGATATTGCTAATTTAATTCCTGGACACACAAGTAGAAAAATTAAATTTTGTGTGCATAGTATATGCAGGGTACTATGTTATATAACATATAAATGATATATTTATAATATATGCATAATTGGGGATATTTTATAATACTATAAATAATATATATATATAAAAAACTGGTTTTAATATTATTCTGTGAAGGATACAAGGAATGACAGTATCACTATCTTAACTGTCTTCTTTTCAACAGTGTGTAAACTATGCTATAAACATATATCTTCAAGAAAGCATACCTCTGTAATCCCATATTCACCTTCAAATATTCTCCACGTTGCTATGAACATCCTCTAAGATTGCAACACTCATCCACAGAAAACAGTTTGTGATACTTTCTGGATAATGTTCCTTGTCCCCATCCCTATCACCCTTTCAGCAATTTCAGTGAAGAGCATTTTCTCCTGCTTTGCCTGTAGAAAATATCATCTTTTGTTATTTCACAGCAAAGAAATTGTGGCTAGCAGGGTTGAGCACTGGTATATTCAGAGGTTCTCCAGTTGTGAAATTTTCTTTTCTTTCTTTGACAGTGAACTGGAATAACAAAAAAACATTTAAGGCAGTGTGTTTTGGTGTAAATGAAAACATACTAATTTGAAAAAATATTCGTTCTTTAAATTTATTTTTAATTCAAATATAATAGGTGTGGTTTTAATGGTGCATGCCTATAAATCTAACTATTTAGAAATCTGAAAACAGAGGATCATGGTTTTAAGCTAGACCAGGTAAATGGACCATTAGACACTTATCTTCAATGAAGAACCAAAAAGCTAAAAGTGGAGCTGTGGCTCAAATGGAAGACTGACAGCCTGAGCACAAAAGAAAAATAAAAGGACCTAGGCCCTGAATTTAAGTCATAATGTTAGCACTCATGTACTATATATTCTGTGAGATAATTTGTCAAAAACTGGTCATAGATTACATAGGAGGTGTGAAAATGTATGTAAGTCTGAAATGACCCCAAGGTATTTTGACAAGACAACTAAAAGAAATATCACTTAATCAAATAGTAATGAGGGATAAGTTTGTAGATAAAGATCAAAGCTCACTTTGGAATCTTTTTTGTTTGTTAAAATCAGTAGCTAGGAGTTGTCAGTAGAGAGAATGCTATTAAGGACTTCAATTAAAGAAAGAACAGAGCTAGAGGGGGAAAAAAACAGAAATAATTACATGTACTCAGTGGTAAAATCATGAGAAGGAAGATTACAGAACTAAGCCCTGGGATACACAAATATGTAAAAGATGACAAATGAAAAACAGTAATAAGTATGTAATGCAGACTTATATAGATATGTATTTTTAATATTTAATTGCTATGAGGTGATTGTGTGATGACCTAAAATTTAAGAAATTGGTAAGGTCAACTATCTCTTGGGCCAACCGTCGCTGATATTTTAAGTAAAATGGGCCACAGTAGTGTGTCTTGATTTGCCAAAGTGAAAACAGGTCAATATTTGGAAAGCCATTTTTTGTACATGTGGTTGGAGTGAGAAATACTGGTTTGTTCAAGTGTCAGTAGAAGGGTACAGTTTTAGCGCAATGATAGACATCTTTCAAGGATCTGGCAGATTTTCCTACTGTCTTCAATTTCCTTTTTTTCTGAGAACTAAAATAGCATTACTGGAAGCCAGTCCTAAATTTTACCTTTGTCAAGTTATCAGATATTCAGTCTATCACATGCCTAAATAATAGAGAATGGGAACAGGTATACATTGAGCACTCCCAAGTCTCTGGACTCTCTCAGGAAGAGCCTTCTGCCATTGTGGGATGGATAGGGCTGGGTAATTTACAAAATATCCATCATAGATTGAAAGTATTCTGCTAAGTTGTCACCTGAGATATCGGATGTTTTAACTGCATTGTATTGATTTTTATGAGTCAGTTAATCAGATTCTTTATAATATATGATGTTACTAGACTGTGAAATGCATGTTTGTTGCATTTCGTTTGTATAATATATAGTATGTTTTGAAATTTTTTTATAAATCATTCACATTTTTATTTTTTTCGATATGGATTACTCCTAGTTCTCAAGAGTGGGGAAATGCACAGGAACTTTGTAACTTGAAGTCATATGTGTCATGTGTCATATCATATTTTCCTTGTAGAGAGTTGGTAATAAATTATATGTAATTTATTTTTCATTTTTATTTATTGTCTATTGCAGAGTTTGAACTCAGGGCCTGGGCACTGTTCCTGAGGTCTTTGACTCATTGAGCCACAGTATCAATTTTAGTCTTAATGATTAATTTGAGATAAGTGTCTCACGGGAACTTTTCTGCCCAAGCTGGCTTTGAACTGTGATCCTCAGATATCAGCCTCTACATTAGCCAAGATTATAGGCATGAGCTATCAGCACCTGGCTATATGTAATTTAAACTGTAGTTTTCTTCAAGTGTTTCATCCTACACTGAAGTTATTTTTCTTACAAATTTTCTAATAATATATAATCTATTCAATTTTGAAAAGTACTGCTGTACCTCCCACTTATTTGTGGCATTTCTGAAATCCAAGTTCCTCTGTGTGTCAGGGTGGATACTGTTGCCTTTAACAAGTATTATTGTTGAATACATAGCATCTGGCTACTTAGAGAGCAAAGGATGTGAAGCTACAGTAGCCCCATAAAGAACTTCCAGGACAATTAAAGGGGAAATCATGTGTTCTCTGTGTAGGTGAATAGGGCACATAGAAAAGAAAGTCTTCTACTTGAAAGTGATTGAGTTTGTATGCACATAGGTTTTCACTTATTTAACTGTTGCTATAGATTTACACATTCACTAGTATAAAACAATATTTCATATATATATATATATATATATATATATATATATATATATATGTACATGCAGATCACAGTTTCCAAAATCCAGAGAACCACCTCCATGTGTATCGCGTTCCTATGTTGCTTTGTCCAGTGGTAGAGAAATTACTCAGAGATTCAAGCATATATCTTTCAACATGTTGCTTGTTCCTAACACTAAAATTAGGAAGTCTGTTAATATATAACATATGTTATATTAGAATATATTTAATATATCATATATAATGGATTTGTATATTATATATATTATTTATAATACCTGACAGTATTATAAATTTATAAGGAAAAATACAATAAACATATCAATGTCCATACTTTCCTAGCCATGATTAGGTTCAGTAGAGTTAGGTGCATTACATCTCAACAAGGAAAGTCTACTGAGATTCTGACGACATTGAGCTAGATAAGGAGAATTCCTGTAAACAAAGCCTCACCTCAATTTTGAGAAAAGATAAATTTGGAAGCTTTTTTTCTGTTTTTTTTGGGGGGGAGGGGGTTTCTTTCGCCGGTCATGGGGCCAAAACTCTGGGCCTGGTTGCTGTCCCTCACCTATTCATCTCAAGGCTAGTGTTCTACCAGTCCAGCCATAGCGCCACTTCTGGCTGAGGAATCAAACCCAGGGCCTTATGCATGCAAGGCAAGCACTTTAACCACTGAGCAACCTTCCCAGCCCAAGTTTGGTAGTTTTCCAGAGAGGAATTTGGCATTTGCTTTGCATCCTTGATTAGTAATGAATAGGTATTATTTTGCTCCAAATTTTGTCTCCTTTTATGTTCCCTAAATAGTTACACAGGATTATCATTCCATCACATATATTTAAGTCCTTCTTTTATTTCTTTTTATCTTTATTGTTTTGTTGGTGTTGTTTTGCTGATCCTGTTTCTTGAACTCAGGGGCTAGGCAGTGTCCCTGAGCTCCAGGCTAGTGCTCTACAACATGAGCCACAGCACCACTTCTGGCTTTTTCTGTCTGGGCTTCATTTGAATCATAATACTCAGATCTCACCCTCCTGGGTAGCTATGATTACAGATGTGAGCCACCAATGCCCAGCAATCCCTATCTTTTAGGTATTATTCTAAAAGCCTCCTATCCAAGGTCACTCCTAAGATAGTAAATGGACCTATGCCAATAGTTCCTTCACACTCTCATCTCCTGTAATTGCTATGGTGTGTCTTTTCCATCTTATCTTGAACCTACTTCACTGCTCTGTTCCTAACCCATGGTTCTAGGTGTGTCACAAAGAATTACCTAAATTTAGTAGCTATAAACCCTGGATTAATCAATTATTAATTTCATTTAATTTTTTCCAATATGATTGTTTTTCGGCACAAATCTGAGCTTATACTCACCTTCTTGAATCTACTTCTTGGCATGAGCACAGCCTGGGCCTATTCTACTTCAAATGCAAGAGGTTATCCAAAGAATAACCTACAGTATTCCTGCCTAGGAGTCAGGCCAAGTTGTTGAGTGCCTGAAAGAAGCAATGAATTCCTAGCATGGGAATTGGTGGGAGAGGCAACAGCCTAGAGAGCAAACTGGTAGTCACAACATTTAACAACTTCTCCTTTGGGGAAACTGACCTCCTCTAAAGTGACAATGAGATAACTCACCTAGTATATTTTCATATTTTAATGAAGTTGTCATGTTTCACTACACAACTCACTTGTAGTCAAATAGAAGGTCATTCTTTTGTGTCCTCCTTAGACCCAGTCTCAATCTCCATCTTAGACTTTGATCAGACTCTATTCCTACCAGAAGATCCCTGATGAAGGGGAAAGTGTGATCTCTTGGCTTCTGACTGGCCCTGTGGGAACTGAGCCCACTTTTATTGTTCAACCTGTTCCTCCTGACAAGACTGTGGTGGGTGGTGGGAAAGCTCATTCTCTAAATTGTGCCCTAGTACCAAATCTCTTCAGAGAAAGTCAAAGAATGACAGATTATGCCTGAGGGAGTGAGTTTCTCCATTTCCAAAAAGGTCAATTAATATCTGATTCTGAGGCCCACGTGGAGTTCCTCACCAGATCCTCCAAGCTGGAGTGGATGTTATGTCAGACTCCAGGCCATCCATCCTATTTCTCCAGCCCTTTCTCATGAACCAAAAAATCACAGGAGTTGAGTTCAGAAACAAGGAGAATTGAGAGTAACAGACAAATCATTGGCAGGGGGAGGAATTAGAAACTTTGTGTGACAAAGGCTCAGATAATCAAGGATCACTTACATTTGTGAATCACATCATAAGATTAGGGAATAAAAGTAATAAATTACTACCCAAATTAGTAATTCAACTGCTCTGACTACATAACAAGTGCTCTCTCAAGAAGTAGCTGTCCTAGCTCTCTTTAGATGAGGAAAACTGTGCACAATCTTTCCTCACAAAGTTCTACTGATTATCTTCATCCATACCCTAGGTTGTTCTTACTCTCTACTTCTGTGTTGCTTTCCTTTGCTGGGTTCAATCAATTACACTTAAATGTGTTATCTTCAGACATGTAATCACATTTTTTAATCCATTTGTTATAAAATAAAACTAATTATGGGGAAACAGATGTCTATGGTACATTTTCTTCCATGGCATATTTATTTGATATTATTATTATTTTAATAGTTTCATTTTTAAAACTTGAAAATGTTTTGTTGCTATTAGCACTAATTAGTTGCACATTTTTTGTATTTTTCCATGTCTGCATATTTGTTATTAATCTTCTAACATTGTCTTTTTCCCTAATTGTTGCCTTCTTTAAATTGCTTCAAATTATAAACTATATACGATGGTCCTGGATGTATTCATTTATATATTTAAATTTTGCTTTGATATACACATATTATAGGATATCTTCAACATATTTTAACTGTTCTGAAAATCAATATGGAGCTCCCTCATTAAAACAAAAACACAATGCCACAAAATTAGGATTATGTATATATCCCAAAATATTTAACAATGATGCAGGAGAAACAATCACTTCTCTTATATAACAGAATATGTTTATAGCTATGAATAGTGCATTTTCTTTATTCCTTCTTTCTTGTGCATCTAGATTGATTACACAGCTTGGTTGCTATGAATATTGCTGCCATGATCATGGATGTTCATGTTGACTTGTATTCCTTCAATATGTATCCAAGTTGCCATAAAGGTCATTAACATATGTGTCTTTTGGTATTATGTAAACTTCCATTATGTTATCCATATGGGTTGCCCTAGTTTACAATGCCACAAAACCAAATACAGTTCCTGATTTATTTCAACCTCTCCTGCAGTTTATTTATTTGAGTGGTGATATCTATTCTGGTGTGTAAGATGGGAACTCAGTGACTTTCCTATTTATTTTCCTATGTATTTCCTATGTGGATAAGAATCTCAAACATTTCATTTACTTATTAAAAACTTAAATTTGCACTTCATTTCTGATCAGTCACTTTCTTTTTCTTTTGGTATTTGATCAATTCTTAAATACTATATTATTCAATTTTTTTTGCATTCTAAATACTCACTTTAGTAAAAAGATTTTTTTCATTACAATGGTGCACAATTAACAAAAACAACTGATTGTACATTTATTTCACTGGATTATTTGTTTGTTTTTGAAGCAAGGAAATTATTACAATAAAGATGCTGAACTACTTTCACTATATAGACTGGAAGGATAGTATCTCATATTGGCCTAAACTAACCTTAGAATTAACAGTCACAGCCTGGGCCATAACAGTCTGGGCTAAGTAAAACAAATAACAAAGCACAAACTGCATCTAAAGAGAGCAAAGGGCTTCATAAAAGTTAAAAGAAAGGCACCACTTTCATGAAGCAAATGCTGAAGTTCACAAGCAGACCTTAGGAAACTGAATATCAAGAAGATCTAAGGATAAAATTATATGGAAGGACAACTTTAGAACTCAGAATTCAGGAGGGGGAACAACCACTAGATACAAAATTCAATGCTGAAAAGAAGAAGTGTTTGACCCCAAACCTCAGCTGACTTTTTCACATCAAACACACACACACACACACACACACACCTAGTGAGAAGTTTTAGCCAAAGTACAGCCATTCTGGACTTAGACTACATTTTGAAGGCCTTTACAGAAAGTATCCCTTGTGAAGGCCTTTACTGAAAGACTTTTACTGAAAGTTATAAATAAATCAGGTTCCTGGAAAAAATGGGAAATGTCCCAATAAGGTTCTGCCCATCAGTCCCCTAGCAATAGCCATGGATGACAGGTTCATATGGATGACGAATGAGAAGAAGGTAGCTAAAATTACAGATGTTTCTTAAGATAGCATAGTTAACATAGTTTGCTGCTTATTTGCTTAGCCTGTGCACGCTAGCCAATAAGATTGTTATAATATTCACTCACTAAATGTCAACCAATAATGAAACTGCCAAGCTAGGAACCCCCTTACTTCAGCCCTATACCCTATAAAAACCCTGTTAACTGAAGGGTCAGGGCTCTCAACTCTGACCTGCTGCGATGGTGATAGTTGTGAGTCCAGGCTCGAGCTTGCAATAAATGACTCTTATGTACTTGCATGGGAATAGGCTGCTTGCTGGTCTTTGGGGATCTTTATCTCAGCACAAGATTAGTGTACATAGAGAACTCCAAGGGCAGCTCTATCTGTGACAATGAAGCTTTTTCCTCTTCCTTTTAAATTATCAAACGTGATGGGGTGGTTGGCTCCACAGTTGCCCCACACCTGAACAGGAGGAGTCAAAGAATGACTTAGACTGCAGGATAGCCTTGTGTTCCCCTGGCTTTCTCTGTAAGAATGCAGTTTGTGTTCCCTTAAGCAGTTGTGGCCAAGCTGAAATGGGAGTACACTTTGCCTGGAGGATGGCACCCTGTGAAACCTGCATGCATGGTGAAACAGAAGGGCGAATCACGGTGAGCATCTCCGGGATGGCCTCTCAGAGGCCAGGAGAAGTTGACTCTTAAAGTTGGACATAGCACGAGGTTTGAGGACAGCGGGAATCCAAAAGATGGGAAAGGCACAGGAGCAAATGCACCTCGCTGTGGAGACTCCTCAGCCATGTTAAGGAAGTTCCCAGCCCACACGTGGCAGCCACCATGCAGGTCACCAGAGGCCACTTGTTTGGGGGTCAGTCCCTGGTCCTGATCCAAAGCCAGAACTTCTGCAGTGGCCCTGGGCCTGGCTGGTATGGAGCAGTGCCCACAAGCCATTCTTCCTCTGCCCTGCTGCACAAAGCCTCCCAGCAGCTGCCTGGTCTGCAGCACCCATGCCAGGCCAGGTCCGTGGGGCAGACTGAGGCTCTGCTGGCAATTCCTGATGCCTGCTTCAAGGGGAGACTAAAGCCTAGCCCACAGCAAAGCTGGCCCTCACTCACTTCGAAGGACCTCCAGAGAAGCATGACCACCACCGGCCCAGCATTGCTGCCCTCCCAGCCCCCAGAGTTTACCTACAAGTCCTTGCCTTTGTTATTGAAATTCTTCAGCCACGGTTGTCTCATTTCTCATTGTCTGGGTAGGATTTGAGACTCCTTCCTCTCCTCACCCAGCCACCGAGCCCCAGGGGCCAAACTCCCAGCCTCACAAACACTCTCCAGAACCCAGCTGCCTTTGGGGCTGCTGCTTTCTGAGCCACTGGCTTACTGCCTCCTTCCTCCCTTCACCAGCCTCTGCCAGAGCCTCCCGTCCTCTCCTTACTACCCCCAGCCCCAACCCCAGCTCAGCCTCCCCCGTGGCCTCCCCTCCTATCCACAGAGCTTCAGCCCCAACACCAACATGGCCATGGCTCTGGGGAAGACAACTGTGGGCCTGGCCCAGCAGAATCAAAGGTGCCACAGTGTGCAGCCGGCTGAGAACTGGAGGCAGCATAGGTCTCTGATCACTGTCTTTCACTTCACTTACACAAGTATTAATTGTATTAATTTGGTATTTAATTTTGGATTTCATAACTTCTTATTAAGCCTTTGCAGAATAGATGGTAGAAATATAGTCCCAAAATTCGGATTGTCTCTTTTTTAATTCTTTCAAGATTCAGAAATATTTAAGTAGTTATAACCACTCATTTCCATATCAGAGTGCTATTCAGAAAATAATTGCTTATGCATCTGTTATCAATTATTTACAAGACTTAAAACTTTTAAAGTTTCAAATGTTACAGGAAGATCTTTGATTCATGTTGAATGGATGTGAGTAGGTTGAGTTGTTGCATACATTTGTGTGTGTGTGTGTGTGTGTGTGTGTGTGTGTGTGTGTGTGTGTGTGTGTGTGTGTGTGTAGGGGGGGTGTATGTGTATCAAGGGTTATCCTTGAAATCAAGGATAAGGATGTTGAGCCCTGGTCTGAATTTTTTCTTTTTTCTGAGGGATACATTATGATGTTTCTTTGTTGGTGGTGGGCTCTGATTGCTTGTCTTTGCCCTATGTGCATATTCCAGCTCAATTTTTCAATTAAGGCTTCTTATTTATTATTGAGCATATACAGCTCTGATATTGCTTTGACTTTAGTCTGCCATGTAGGATCTTCCCTTCCTCTTTAAAAATTAACATTCAATATAAATTTTACCTCCTGACTGATTTTCCCTTTCATTTGTATTTTGAAATAAGTATTATAAGACCTTTGATCTCTGTATTCATGAAGAAAAACCGTTTGGAATTCTCTGTTTAATGTAATAACACCTGGACAGATTTATTAGTATCAAGATCTTAAAATTTCTTTTGTAGTTTTAGTTTAAAATACCTCCTCCATGCTTTTAGCATGGGGAGACAAAAAATTCCTAGTAACAATGATAACATTTTTATTTTTAAAATATCAGATAATTCATAATTTTGAATATGTCTATTGGCAAATGAATACATTTGCTCAATAGATTTTCTTGATACACCCCTGCACAAAAATACCACTCATAAGGGCTGAGAAGGTGGATCAATGGTTAACAGCTTTCCTTGAATGCATGAGACCCTGGGTTTGATTCCTCAGCACCATCTAAGCAGAAAAAGGTGGAAGTGGTACTGTGGCTCAAGTGGTAGAGCACTAGTCTTGAGCTGAAGAGCTGAAGGACAGCAACCAGGCCCAGAGTTCACCAACATCAACTAATAAAATAAATAAATAGAACTCATACTCAAGTACATTAATTTCAAAGGTTGATTATCATTTTAGTTATTGGCAGGGTGCCAAGACATAGCAGACATCTGTCCCAAAGCTTTAAGAAGGATTTCAACACCTGGCAAGTACTAAAAAAAAAAGTAAAAAAAAATATCTCTGCCAACAACATATAGAATTGCCACTCAAAGAGAAACTGGTATTAAGAATAAAATACTTTTTATACTATTGCTTAAGAGATTCTAGCTCTATATTCATTATCATATAAATTGACCTTCACAAACTCCATCAGTGGGCCTGAGTCCTAAGGGAACCTACAAAAAGTGGAGGAAAGAATCAGAAACCCGGATTTTAAAATTGTTATTGTTAATGTAGTGTAGATTTGGATCACCATTTTGTAAGTCAGGTGAGTTCATTTCTTGTTTGACAATCTCATCACTTCCTTTGCACACTCTCTCTGAATTTCCCTCCTGTCCCTGTCCACAGTGTTATACCTCATTGTGAACATAATATCTACAGAATACAACTGCTGCATTTGTTTCCCTGTTCTCTTTGAATATCTCTGGCTCCCTCAATGCCCATAAATGGATAAACAAGAACAGAAAAATCCCTCTTCTTTCCAATTCCTGGAATTCATTTCATATAAACATCAGTAATTTTATGAGAGTGTCAGACTCTGCCCACACATCCTGAGCACTTATACTTCCTGCACCCAGTCATAACTCCCACCAGATTCTAAGGTCCACAAAGTAATTATTTTCACTTTCCAAACAGGAAGAAGCTGAGATTCAGAAAGATTAAGTAACTTACAGGAAATACTGGGCTAAGCATAGTGGCTCACTCTCATACATTACCTATTCCATACAGTAAGATCTGAAGGTCATAGTTTGAACTAATCCAGGTTGACATATCCAATACATGTTTATCTCCAGTTAACCAGAGGAAAGAGAGAATTGTGTTTTTCAAGTGATAGAGCTAGAAAGCCACCAGATTTGAATTGGAAACCTAAAGGATAGTGTCAATATGATGATTTTAAGAACCAATGCTGTCCCATATATAATCTCAGACCACCACCCCCACACACACTCCTTAAAATACATGTTAGTACTGAAATCCAAATAGCTGTTTTTTTATTTTTATGTTTTATTTTTAGCTTTAGTGAGGTTTGATTTGATAGTTTGTACTGATGAGCCACAACTTACATTTTTGTTACAATTATATCCATGTCTGTATTCAGAGAAATATTCTCCTAGTTGTCTTCCTCCTTTTCCAGCAATGATAAATTTTCTCTTCTTGTTCCAATTTCTTCTTTGGGGACTCAATATCATAGACTTTTCTGTCTTGCACTGTCTATAAATTCATTGATCCGGTAGATCTTAGCCATAGTAATAACCTGGACAGAACCTGCTTGGGAAAATTGTTCTAAGCTCACTATTCTGTGGAACTTGTTAGTACTCAGCCATAATCACTTTGTCTTCAGAATTTGGAACATGTTGGGTGCAGGAATTCAGGGGAAGCACTTACTGTGTGCTATTTTATTCTTTTTGGATTTAATAGCAGCTTCCACCTATTGTCTACTTTAAGCATTGTGTGAAGAGAAAGATTGTACCTAAGAGACAGAAGTACCATATTAACTGTTGCTCTCAAAACACAGGAGGAGGGAAAAAAGTTCTGAAGGAGCCATATAGCCTAGAAACTGAGTTCTTAGAAATTCAAGCTGCCTTTTATCTTACCTTCAGCATAGAAATTCAGAGACTTCAGTGACTTGTAAGCTCCAATTATATAACTGAGCATGGGCCTCCCTTTCCCTTTGCCTTTCTGAACTTTTACATCAGGGGTAGGTGAGAAGATGTAACAAGAACACCTAGAGTTTGGGCCTGGGATTAAAAACTTCATTTTGTGATCATAAACATTCCACCACTTCCTGAATTTGATGCGAGGGGCAGAAGGAAGTTAGGTTAGGAATTCAGAAACTTATAATTACTTCTAAGTTTGCTATCTAAACTCATCCTTTCCCACCCTCAGAATCCTATTTCTCAATTGTGTAGACAGCCTTACATTATGTTCTCCTGGAGCATTTGAGTGTGGGGTATCATCTGCTTCTTATGTGTACTGCCAATGGAGGTTTTTTCCTAGGCTCAAAACAATTTCATTGATGGGGCCCTGTGTAATAAGCTAATCAGGGTTGTTAATGTGTTCATACCCGAGGTAGAACTAGTAAGGGCTGAGTAGTAGTCAGTGCTCACTTGCTGCCAGTGGTATTGCTCTGAGGAATTTCTATCAATGTTGCCCACAGTATATAGTACACGGCCTCTCATAAAGGCTCCAGACCCAAACTACTTGAGTCTCTGTGTTAGTTAATCATCATTGAGCAACTATGTTCCATTGTTTGTGAGACATTCACTTCTCAGAGCATATGCATATGAGGGCCCAAGAAGAGAATTATCTGGATGGAAGGTACTAGAAGGCAAACCGTCTATTATGATAATGGAAACCCATGGTTTGGCATGCTAATGTTTTAACCTGTGCACTGAACTAACAGGAGAAAATTACACACTAAGAAACCTACCAATTATGCCAAATAAAGAGATATGGTGAATGTCAGAGAAAGGACATTGATTTAATGGTAATCATGACAAGACAACAGCTTAACACACCTTCAGAATACTAATCCATACTCACCTACTATTCTATTCACCCATATCATTTGGTCTGTGTTGTATGTAGGACTCCTCAGGCCTTCAGATCAGGAAGATCTAGGGGAGACCCTAAGATTGGTCTACCAATTGGGACATAAAATAACTAGTTTGATGAAAGCCCTTAGTAGTGTCCTACAAATATGTGGATTTATCCTACTATATTTGATAAGTATCCCCTCACTAAATTATGTTTGGTTGGGTCACTTGCTGACATAGCAGCTGTCTAGTATCTCCATTGTGACTTCACTTTATTCTACTGAACAAGAAATGGAGAAGGAGAGACTGACCACAACACATTTGCATCTTTCTCAATGAGCAGTGAAAGGCAGGAGAGTATTTAAGGTGCTCCTCATGTTCTCAGTTAGCTAGTACCACCTGGGATTCCAGCTGAAATCTTGATAAACAGATAAAATAGTTACATGTAGCTTTTTGTGCCAGATTCACAGCTAGAGTGATAGATGAGAAAGTGGAAGGGCTTGGTGTGATAGCCACAGGTTGACATGAAGCACAATTCAAAGGAAGTGGGGATGAAGTGAGCTAACTGGAGGGAAAAGGAGAAGCAGCTGAAGATGATGAGCACCTAGGGAGAGAAGATAGAGCTAGTTTGAGGCCTGCTGGACATCAAAGTATCCCATCTGAGGTAGAACAGTCTGGCTGTCCAGAGCCACAGCGAGAATTTGGAAGAGCATCAGCAAGTGCTCTTGCCTATTTCTAGGGAGCTCCCATAATGCCAGGGTAAGAATTTGCAGCTTCTCAAAAGACTGCTGTTGAGCACATCTCAGATCCCTTTCTATCATGATAATTGACACTGGAGAGGAGCATCAAGAGTTGTTTGAGGTGATTGCAACTCACTATGTGGAGCCTGTTCTGCAGTATTGTGGAGTGTGGTCTCTCAGGATGCTTAGGGCAAATATGATATAGCTGGTGTCAAAGAATGCAATCTACTTGGAGTAAGTATTTATAGATGGCACATGCCTGAAAACAACAAGCTGATAATGAGCTGCTAGAGGTCGTTCCCTAAAGATCTAACAGCCAAAACCTGAGAGGCAAACCCAGAGCATTGAACCACATAAGCCCACCATTCCAATTGCTTGTCCCATAGTACTGGCTACCCATTTTCACACCCATGACCTTGTTACCCTGATTGTGCCCCACAATCCCTCACAACTTTTACTCCTTCACTTTTTCGATGCTTTCTTGTCCTTGCTAAACAGTTTTGTATGCCTGTATTAGCTGTTGCTGCTACCCAATTTCCTGCCACTGCAACTCAGCAATTACAATCACAACTACCATTTCCCTGGTATCCTAGTCTCTACTACTCTTTTCTGCTACCCATAATTCATAATACCATGGTTCCAGCCACCTGATCCCTGAAACCCCTGTCTCTGATACCCCATCCCCAAACAAAGTAAGTGATGAGTGGTTACAGAGAGTCGACTTGGATATTCCTCTTGCAGGCACATTAGGAAAAGTAATTCCTCAGGTATTTAACATGAGGGACTAACTGGCAGTGGAAAGAAAAGACGTTACTCAGAGATGACTAAAATCCAAGGACATGACTTATAACTTGTTGCTAGGAAAAGGAGGCCCTAAGGTGAATGTTAATGAGCAAAGAAAATTTTACAAAAATTATTGGGGATAATATAAAAGGTTTAGCTTAGTATCTTCTACTAGTGGTCTGAATTATTTTATGACATAGATATGTAACTATTTTGTATTTTAAAAGTTATATGAAGATGCAATTCATTTGGTATTTATATTAATTGGTGGAATAGTTGCATAGGATCACATTAATGATATTCAATAGTTTATGCTCTGTGATATGCTCATGAGCCTGTCATTGGCAATATTAATTGACCTTTCTAACAACAAATGGAATTTCATTGTCAAATACTACAAGGAGATTATGGATGCTGGTACCAAAATGAAAGCTGGAACAGGAAAACTGAATAAAGCTACAAGTTTGAAGGGAGAGGTCAGTGTCAGGGTTATGATAAAAGAGAAATTATTCACCATGGAATCTTGGAAGAATAGAATGTGTTTTGTTGACTTACTAGCTTTTAAAACATTCTTAGAAAGCAGAACATTGTTTTTTTATTCTTGCTATTTGGAACCTCTTTAATGAATGGTTTAAAAAATTATCAAAATAACTGGTGTGAATTTTCAGAATAACCTACTCAAAATTGCCTTGAGATGCAGGCAGGCCGCATTCCTTTTCTATAAAATTAATGAAATAAGCTTCCTTTGAATGTTTGGACATTCCATGACACTTGTTCAGAACAAGAAAAGATAGGAGAGAGAAAAAAATAGGAAGGAGACTCAAGACTGCTGAAATTAGCATATTTCCCATTTGGACTTTAATGGAATTTTTCTACCAAGAATAAGAATTTCATCTTAACATAAGAATTTCAAAAAGGATGTTCTACAGGATAGCTTCTAAATGTAATATTTAGTACTGTTGGATTACTTGAAAACAAAGGTTTACAGAAAACTTTAAATTTCAGAAAAACTGTAATGATCCAATAAACAAGTAAAAGAAAAATAATTTTAAAATTCATGGTTCAAAGCAAACCCTAGCAAGAAAGTCTGAGAGTTGCTTATCTAGAAACAGTAAGTGGCACTGTGGCTCAAGTGGTAGAGTGCTTCCCTGGAGCTGAAGAACTCAGGGATATGTTACACCCTGGTCCTGATTTCAATCCCTATGACTGACTAAAATAAATTTTAAAGAATTAAAGCATTAGGGCCGGGAAGGAGATTCAGTGGTAGAGTGCTTGTCTTGCATGCATGAGGTCCTGGGTTCAATTCCTCAGCACCCCATAAGCAGAGAAAAGTGGAAATGGTGCTGGGCTTAAGTGGTAGAGCATGAGCCTTGAGCTGAAGAGCTCAGGGACAGCACCTAGACCCAGAGTTCAGGCCCCCTACCACAACCACCACCAACAACCAATTAAAGCATCAAATAATCTGAAGATGATGTCCAGAATAATGAATGTCGCATTATCCGTTTACATGACTTAGTGACTTGAAACCTAGTTTACCAGGAGAGTGGTGGGCAATTTTTGTGTGCCAAAACCTGCAAAATTATTTTGTACTTTCCCAAGGAAGAAGAAAGGAGAGAATGGGGGGAGAAGGGTAGGTGTTTGGTGACCTTGCCTTTTGGTTCCGTGATTGTTTTCTGGAGTCAAATTCAGAGAAATTCTGCTTGCAATCCCAGTTGCATTGGGAATTAAGAAGCCATGTCCTGGAAATGGTTTTGTCCTGCCCTTGGACTGGTTCCAACCACCACTGGATAACCCAAGTCCCAGTTCATGACCAAGATGCCTTGAAGACTACTGATCCACTGGGAAGGTGGACATAACCACAGCCAGATAAGGCAAAAAAATGCAATACCAAGGGCAGCACTGGAAATCTACACCGGGCAGAGAGTTTTTATATATTTTTATTGTAAAAGTACTGCATATAGAGTTTACAGTTACATGAGTACAGTAATGAGTGCATTTCCTATCAAGCATTGCTACCTACTCCTTTGTTTTTCCCCTACCATTCCTTCCCTCCCCACCTCTCCAACTCCTCCTTCCTTGACCCCTACCTGACATTGTAAATTCATTTTCGACACAATGTCCTGCACATCTCATCATCACAATGGGTGAACTTCCATCCCCATTTAAGCATTCTGCTATATCCCTTACACTCCCCAAATTACAAAAATGTATATACAAGATGCAGAACACTGGAATCAAATACAGTGAAAACAAGGGTTATACCGTGGTGGGATGAACCAACAAAGGAATCACATAGCGCATTATAAGTATATTAAAAACAAAAACAAGAAAGGAAAACCCACTGTGTCTCTGATTTTGGGTACATTTCATTTATCATCATCTTAAATGGTCATATGTGCATAGCCTTTGATCTTCTCTGTTTGTCCCAGACATGTACTAGTCCTTGCAAACAAGGGAAACCATGGGACCTATGTTTCTTTGGGCCTGGATTACATCACTTAATATCATTTTTACCAAGTCTTTCCATTTCCTAACAAATGGAGCAATGTCATTCTTTCTGATGGAGGCATAGATTTCCATTCTCTCTCTCTCTCTCTCTCTCTCTCTCTCTCTCTCTCTCTCTCTCTCTCTCTCTCTCTCTCTCTCTCTCTCTCTCTCTCTCTTCTTTATATACATACATATGTATATAGATATACATATATATAATTGTATATATATATATATATATATATATCACATTTTCTTGATCCATTCATCTACTGAGGAGTGTTGAGGTTGGTTCCATATCATAGCTATGGTGAATAATGCTGCAATAAACATGGTTGTGCTGGCAGCTTTGGTATGACCTAGTTTGTGATCATTTGGGTAAATACACAAAAGTGGGATTGCTGGGTCATAGGGCAGCTCTACGTGGAGTCTTTTGAAGAACTCTCATACTGCTTCCAAAGAGGTTAAAGAAGTTTGCACTCCCATCAATAATGCAGTAGGGTTCCCTTTTAGCCACATCCCCTCCAACAACTATGGTTATTATATTTCTTGATTATAGTCTTTCAAACTAGAATGAGATGCAGCCTCAATGTTGTCTTGATTTGCATTTCTTTTACGGCTAGAAAAGTTGAGCATTTCTTCATGTGTCTAATGGCCATTTTATTTCCTCTTCAGAGAAATCTCTCTTTAAGTATTTAGCCCAATTAGTTATTGAGCAGTTTGAGGATTTGTTTGAGGATTTGTTTGAGGATTTATTGTTGGGTGGATTTAATGTTTTTAAGTTCTAAGTATATTTTAGATATAAGACCTGGTCCATTTTATGACTTGTGAAGATCTTCTCCCAGAACATAGGCTTTCTATTGATCTTACTAGCTATGTCCTTTGCCTTGTAGAAGCTCTGATGTTTCATGCAATGTCATTTGTCCAATATTTCTTTGATTTCTTTTGTTTCTGGTTCTCTATTAAGAAAATTTCTGCCTAGGCTAAAGCCCTAGAGTTTCTCCTACTCCTTCAGTAATGTTCTCATGGTGTCTTCTTTTATTTTGAGGTCTTGATCCATTTGGAATTGACTCTCGTGCAGGGAGATACAGCTCTAGTTTTCTAGTGGAGTTTAACCACTTTTGCCACAAAATTTACTCAAAAGGCTTTCTTTCTTCCATTTTATTTTTCTAGCTCCCTTGTGAAAGACTAGGTGGCCATAGTTAAGTAGGTTCATTTCTGAGTCTTCATTCCTATTTCATTGGTCCTCAGGTCTGTTTTTGTGCATGCTGTTCTTTTACTATAGCTTTTTAGTAGAGTTTGAAATTTGGAAATGATAGTGCTCCAGTGGTGTTTTTTCTGCTAAGGATTGACAAACATACAGCTAGCATATACTTAATGGTGAAAAGTTAAAGCCATTTCTTATAAATTCAGGAATGAGATAAAAATGTCTGCTCTCTCCTCTACTCTTCAACTTAGTATTAGAATGATAGTTGGGGCAATAAGACAAGATGCAAACTTAAAGGAAATCCAAATAGGGAAAGATGAAGTAAAATTCTCCCCCTTTGCAGATGACATGATCTTGTATTTAAAGAACTGCATGGACTCCACTCCCAAGTCACTTGAGCTGATCAGAAACTTTCGCAAACTAGCATAGTATAAAATTAACCCTCAGAATTCAATGCTTTTCCTGTATTGCAAAAACAATAAGAGTGCAGCTGAAATTAGGAAAGCAATTCTTTTTAATAGCCGCACAAAAAATAAAATACCTAAGATTTAACTTAAGAGATGAAGGACTTCTATGATGGAAACTTTAAAAACCTGAAAAAGAAAATAAAAGCAGTACTAAGGAAATGGGAAACCTCCAATGCTCCTGGATTGGGAAGATTAATCTCATGAAAATGGCAATATTCACAAAGATATATACAAATTCAGTGTGATACCTATCAATATCCCAATCTCACTCTTCAATGAAATAGAAGTAATCCAAAAATTCATATGGAACAATAAAAAACCTTGAATAGCAAAGAAGTTTATCGTGATTCTCATTTTGTATTACCACTTTGATTCTACAAAGTAATCTATGGATTTTAACTTTCTTCCCACCTTTTGGATAAAGCTAAAAATACAACCTGCCTCTAGCTCCCATGACAGTTAAGTCTTAGGTCTGGAAAATTGTTACTAGATAGTATATTACTTAATTGTATTTTGAACCATAAAATATGCATATAAAAAGAGCAAATTTTGATCTCATGAGAAAACAGCCTTTATCCCCCCCCCTCAAATTTATTTCCTGAAAGGCATTTTTAGAGAGAATCTGTTTTCTTTTATAGATGAAAGGCTTGTAGGAAACTATGTTCATGATCTGTCTCCTCCTCCAACACCTCAACACATAAAACCCAAATTTCAGAACGCATTTATAAGTAACAATACAAACACCAAACACTGGGAATGCTCAGATACAGAATGTTTAACAAAACCCAGAAGATAACTCTGCTGTCTGAGGGAGGGGCTCTCTGTATAAATTAACATACAAACCCAAAAGAACAGCGAGGAATACAGGATGTGTGTATCCCTGGCTGCTACTCCATGGACAAGGACCATAGAAGGGCTTCCTGAGCATGCTGGAGAGTGCGTGGAGGAACGTTTCCTTGCCAGCCTGAATACAAAAGTTGGCATCACCCCTCCTGGGCCTGTCTTTTTTGTCTGCTCCCCACAGTGGAGCAGAATCGTCCCCTGCTCCACGAAGGATAAAAACTGTACAAGCTAATCCATAGAGTGGATTCTCTTCGGTCTGCACTCCTTGCTAGGTTGGCCATGCGGTGCGTGTGCTCCCAGGGGCTGATCCTCAGGACCCAAGCCCGTGGGGCAGCTGGGTGCTAGATGTGACTCAAGTCACTCACTTGAGTCAGTGGTGTCATTCATTCAGCAGCCTCAGTGTTGCTTCCCTAGCCCAAAAGCAGATGCATCCTGATTTTCTCCCGCAGTCCCAGGAGAGGTGCCCACAAGGCCCAAGTTGGGCACGCTCCCACTGGGATCCTACTTCACCAGAGGGACAAGCATGCCAGATTAAATGGCTGCTGCCTGAATTACTTATTATTTTATGGAGCAATTTTAAACAAAGTGATACATATTACTGTATGATATATAATGATATATCCTTGAGTCTCTAGTCTAAAATCATATTAACTTGATACTAGCAAGAATGGATTTTATTGTTTGTATTTATAAGGCCATAATGGCAATTGGAAATAAAATTACAACAAAACTCTTATCCAAAAAACACATGATTAAATCTCAGAATTTGAAAAAAAATTGTATGGAAGTAGTGCAAATGAAGTTATACTAGAATACTAAAATACACACAAAATATATTATATTAGTTACATTCAAAAGTAAAATAAGTAATTACAGACAGAATTCCTACTGGATAAAAAATATTACAATGTTTTAACAAGTTGAATTGATATAGGTTATATATTTTGTTTTTATAAAACTTATTTATATGTCCCAATTCTGTTTATCTCAGTGAAGGAAAATGTTAGAAAGTAGAAATTATATGTGGCACCTCTTGCTTACAGTACCATGAAGGAGAGTAGCACTTCCTAATGAAGTCCTTGGATGAAACCCACACCCAGCCCATGTAGACCTATCAGATGTCCATATGGTGTCCCTGAGGGGGTCCAAGACACTGCATTGGTGCTGCAGCAAGTGCAGGACTTGTTGCAGTAGACGGTAGCCAAAAAGGCTCCATCATTGACCAAACCAAGAAATCCAGACTCAGGTGCCAAAGCCATGGGGATAGGCAGGGCAGACCCCAAGTCCTGCTTTCCACCTGTGCAGTCTACATTGCCAAGGCCAAATCCATTCCCCTGCTTTGGAGACCAATGATGGTATGGGGTGAGCTCATTGCCTCCAAAAAGAGCATCCCCGGAATGGCACCCAGAGCTGGGCCCATGTGGACCAGAAGGACGACGGAGGAAGCTACACAGCAAAGTCAAAGGGGCTTCATACTCCCTGTGGTGCAGCTGATACTCTGCAAGTCCAGGTTCCTCTGGCAGTGATGGGCATATGCAGGCATGGCCCTGTACCCGAGTCCACAGGGACCAGAAAATGGAGGTCCATAGAGACGCTGAAGGGGATCAAGGTTGCTGAGCTTCTGCAGCTTTCACAAGCCCACTGGCAGAGGGGCTAGCACACGTCTCCAGTCCATAGATGAACTTAAAGACTGATGAGGTGAACCAAGGTTGCACTGCCTGGACCCAAGTTGGCTGGCTGCACACCCAACCTTCTTTCTCACATGGACTGTGCAGTGTACAAACATAGTGTCCCCCCACCACACAACCTTGGGTGCAGGCAGTGACCCCATAACAGAGTCTCCCTGGAATGGCACTCGCACCCAGGACCACTGCAGAGCAGTACCAGCACAACTGGAGGAGAGGCATCAGTGGACTCAATTCCAGCCCCATGGCTACCAGCTCCTGGGTGAAATGGAAAAACTGAGACTGGGAAGTTAGGTGGGCAGGGTGGGCGGGTTTCATCTGACAATCCTGGGGAGTATGCACACACATACACTCACTGCACATCCACTGCAAGGGAAGGGGCCACCCCTCTCAAGGGGTGATCTGATGAGGCACCCACAACCACAGAGACTACAGGAATGGATGCTCACATGGGGACTTGGAAAGGGCTCCAGGGCACAGCTTTGGAGTACTGAACAACTGGCAAAAAAAGAAAAAAGAAAAGACCAAAAAAAACCCCGAAAAGCATCCACTAAAACTTTCTTTCTGAATTAAGGGAGGTTGCATTAATTCTTTCCCATATTTGATTCATGAAAAAGAAATCCTGAAGTGTTCTGTAAAACACCAAAGTCAGGATTTCATCTGAAATCCTCACTGAAGAATGAATAAAATAACCAAGCAACAGGTAACACCCATATTGTCACCGTGCTATCTCTCTCTGATTAGAAATCAATCCTGCCATGTACATACAGATCACTTATGCAAAATGTTTTCCAACAATTCTTGTTGTTATATTGCATTTATCTTCCTCCTCCTGCCTCCTCTCTTGCTCCTCTTCCCCAGGGTAATGAACCCCTCTTGCTTCTCTCCTCCCCTCTACTTTTTCCCTCTCCCCTCCTTTTCTCCCTCCTGCTATACCTTTCCTCCTTTCTTACCCCTTCCTCCTCCTTTCCTTTCCTCTTTCTCCTAAACTTTCACTTTCTTCTACTTCTTTATGGTCCTGGGGGTTGGACACACCCTAAGCAGATGCTCTGCTGCTCACTACAGGCCTCCAGTTTGGACTTCATTTCAATGACTCTCTATTTCTTTGCTGCAAACCCAGCAAAGACTTTTGATTCAGGATTTAATTCATTGTACATATTCTACACCATAAATATGTGCTACTTCATACATTGTGGCTAATAGGTTTGATTATATTTTGGGCTTCAGTTAAACTCATTAGAAACAATGTGTTTGAAGGCAATCTAATGTGATCCTGTTACTCCCACATTAATGAACTGGTTAGTTTGTATCTAGTAAAAGTACTACATATTGCTCCCAGTTTAATGAACTGTCACTTTGTGGTAGCACCCACAGAAACACTAACACAAGGATTGGTTGGGATCAGAAGATTAAGTCCTGACAGGAAAATCCATGAGATATTTATCTCAAAATAACTACTAAAAAGCCAGAAGAAAACCTATGGGTACGAGGTTTAGTGCCATACTTGCACAGAATAAGCTGATGACAAGACCCAGGCCTGAGTTGAAGACCTGTGGTGGGTGCACACACACACACACACACACACACACACACACACACACACACACACACACACACACACACACACACACACACAAACAATTTCCCAGCTAGAGCAAGTAGAGTATCTGTTTTCCCAGTACCATGTCTGAGTTTTATCCCATATGTTTGCATATTTTTGAAAGCTTTATCATCAAATTACCTAATTTTAATAAACGACACCCTGGTCACTATTCTTTAATTTGGTTGGAAAATATTTTAAGGCACATTTTCAGGTAGAAAATTGAAATTGTTTTCAAAAGCGTGACTTTCTTGGTTTGTAAGAATGAAAGAATTGTGCCTTTAATTCATTAGTTCATAAATTAGAAAAGTAACCCTAACCCTAGAACCAATTGCATTTGGATTCTAAAAGCCACACAAATATATTAGATTTATTAATCCCTTCTTTGATTCAACTCATCTTTCTTAAAATAGTTTGTAGTTTTGCTCAATATGTTGTTATTTTTCTAATCTGAAACTTAACTGGAACATTCAGGAACAGCTCTGATAATGGAAGTATAATGTATTTCTAATATCTTTTCCTGAATTCTTAGAACCTAAAATAAGTTCAGATTTACTAAACATTTATCCAATTCTTTTTTTTTCTTTTTGTTGGTAGTGGGGCATCATTTCTGGGCCTGGGTACTATCCCTGAGTTCTAGGCATGGGCACAATCCCTGAATTCCTTAACTCAAGGTGTGCACTTTACCTCTTGAGACACAGCACCACTTTCTTGTTTCCTGGTGGTTAATTGGAGATAAAATTCTCACAGATTTTCCTGTCTGGCATGGCTTTGAACTGTGATCCTCAGAAATGAACTTCCTGAGTAGCTAGGATAATAGGCGTGAGCCACACGTTTAATCCATTTCTTTACTCTATCCTCAACCCCCTTTAACCAGAAACCAAATCCTAATCACAATGAGTTAACAACAAATGGTTAATGTCAGTAAAATTGTTTGGAATCTATTGAATCACTCATTTTTTTGCTTCTACTACTTAGTGGAAAAGTAAATTTTACTCTTAAGCTTATCCTTCCCTAATCCTAACAAGAACTAAAACTAATTCACAGTTTAAACCAAATTATATCTGAATGGTTAAAATTACACCAACACTGGTTTTAATTCATTTTAACTTTGATGCCATTCATTCTTCTTAAAATATGTTGCAGTTTTACAAAATATCTTACATCTTATTTCTTATCCTAACCCCAGCTCTAACTGGAACACCTTGCCTAATCCTAAGCCTACATATAACTGAATCAAAATGATAATAGCAAGTTTCTATTTCACAAATATCATCTCTCTTGCTCAGCGTGTAGTTCTAAATTTTACTTGCATTTTGAACCTAAATTTTTAAAGTGTTTTTCTATTTCATTTTTCTATTTCATTTTCTATTTCTATTTTCTATTTATATTTCTATGTCAGGTTTTATTTTTCATTAATTTTTAAATCTTATTTTTTTGTAAAGAGGCTTACAAAGCGATCACAATTACATGTGTAAGGTAATTGGTTCTTTTCTTGTAGAGCATTGTTACCCTCTTCTTTGTAGTTGTCCCACTAGCCTTTCCCTCTCCCACCTCCCTCAGTATTCCCTCCCGATGATGGATGGTGTAAAATTCATCTTCAATAGAGTGTGTTGTGAGTATCATTGTTTCAATGTGTTGAACCTAAATTTTCTGTTACTCTAACCCTAATTCTATTTCTGTCTGGGATCCTAACCCTAACCAAAATAATAATGATAGCTCAATTCAGAAGTTAACTGAAAATACTCAAGGTTTTGTTCATCCTGTTAATCCACTGTACATCTTGAATTAAGTTGCAGTTCACATAAAATTTTCCAAATTAGATTATATGTGCATATATAAAGATATAATTTGATGTGAAATGCAGAAGACCTTTGGAGAAAATAATAATAAAAAGGAAATAGAGGGAGTATAATCAAAAGTTTTAAATATATTATGGAAAGAGCACAATGAAAATGCCACTTCTGAAAATTAATAACCATTAACAAAATAACTAAAAATTAATAAAAACATAACACTGCCTTCCAGTGTTCTTTTTTTTTGGGGGGGTGGTCTGGTCGTGGGGCCTGAACTCTGGGCCTGGGCGTTGTCCCTCAGCTTTTCAGCTCAAGGCTAGCACTCTACCACTTGAGCCACAGCACCACATCAGGCTTTTTTTTTTGCTTATGTAGTGCTGTGGAATCGAACCCAGGGCCTCAGGCATGCAAAGCAAGCGCTCTACCACTTCACAGCCCCCTTCCTGTGTTCTTTAAGAGTGCCATTTGTCTTTTGAAAGAAATACATGTGTTAGATAAACTTTGTTCATGCATAATTTATATTGTTCTTGGCTAATTAATTAACTTAATGAATAAAAATCAAATAAGATTCCATGACAAAAAATATAAACAAAAAATATAAACAATTACTTAGAAATTGCTTGAGAAAAAATTATAGTAATGAGTTTTAGGAACTAAATTTCTATTTCCTTACAAAACAATGATTTAGGGTTACTAATCTAGTATTTCCAGTAAGTTTAGAGAACATAATTGGCATGAAAGACAACAAATTGTACATCTTTTGTCTTCCATGAGTGATATTTTAAACATTTTCTTTTATTCAAATGTATACTTAGGTTTACTTTTAAAAATAAATGCAATTTTATTTCCTTTCAGAACAAGTACTTACCCTGCAATTCAATGTATTACTATATTCAGATATTTGAATGCTAAGTTTTCTGTTTAATATGCGATCTAAATTTTCAGAATGACATAATATTTGTATTTGTAAATGTGTAAGCTCTAGGATTTTTGCTTCATCAATATAAATTATCTCAATATAAATTATCTTCATGTTGTGAAGGCTGCAGTAACTAGTTTGGTCAAAAACAATTCTTAAATTCTCAATTTAAAAACTAATCATTTTTAGCCTTTTATTATATCAGTTCTTGTCTCTTCAGAGTAATTAAACTAAAATAAATACTATTTTTAAACTTTTCACTCACATTGTAAATAATGTTAACATAGTTGACAAAGAGACTAATCATTTCAAAGTCACCATATTTGATGATCTTAGTGTGATGAATGTAGAGAGTATAAGAACCTTATACTCAATAATAGTTTCGGTTAAACTAAATTAAATCATATATCTGGAATTCTAATTTGGAGGTAAATCACATGGAAATAGAAAAATAATAAGAAAAATTATAACTTTGGGATTATGGTCTTCTTAAAATTATTTTCTTTTTTTATTGTAAAAATACCGTACAGAGGGGTTACAATTACAAGGGCAAGGTAATGAGTACATTTCTTATCAAGCATTGTTGCCTCCTCTTTTGTTTTCCCTTCCAATACCTTCCCATCTCCACCCCCCCAGCCAAAGTTGTAAAGTTCGTTTTTTGACATAATGACTTGTCCATCTCATTGTTGCAATGGGTTCACCTGTATCCCTAAAATTATGAAGCAAAAATATCTCTAAGAAATATATTTTTTAAGCTGGGTGCTTGTGGCTCACGCCTGTAATCGTAGCTACTCAGGAGGCTGAGATCTGAGGATCGCGGTTCAAAGCCAGCCTGGGCAGGAGAGACCATGAGACTCCTATCTCCAATAAACCACCAGAAAACCGGAAGTGGCGCTGTAGCTCAAGTGGTAGAGCGCTTGACTTGAGCTGAATGGCTGAGGGACAGCGCCCAGGCCCAGAGTTCAAGCCCCATGACCGACCAAAATCTATATATATATTTTTTTTCAATAAAATGTTTCAATCCTTAGGTAAGGGGAATTACGCTTTAATATATAATTTATCTCAAATTAGAAATTCTGCAACTAATCTAATGTATGTTTCCCTGCACAAAATGCTGTGACTTCTAGTCTTGTCATGTGATTTTAATTATATTTTTTGTTTGTGACATGTTCCCTATTTACATTTATTACATACTTCTATAATTTTACAAATCATGCCTGTATCCACTAATTTATGTAATTTAATATTCAAACAAAATTATCTTTTTTCCTGTCTCCCACAGGGAAGGATGAGGTGTTGCAGTATATTAAATGCAAGCACTCTAAAATAGAGTCTGTATGGAATGGAAATTTGTAAAATGAGATGGGATCATGAGCATTTTCTACTTAGCTGAACAGTAGAGTATATGAAACATATGATGGAGAAATAGATCAGCCAGCAAGCACAAAGTACTAGTGATAAGACCAAAATTTTGAGCAGGTTACCACATCTTTTAGGAATGTAATTCGTTCATATGAACTTCAAATTTTGTGGCTTTCCTTGTGTGATTAAAATTTGAAGTTCATATGAACGAATTACATTCCTAAAAGATGTGGTAACCTGCTCAAAAGTTTGGTCTTATCACTAGTACTTTGTGCTTGCTGGCTGATCTATTTCTCCATCATATGTTTCATATTATTAAGCATATTAATAATTCAGCTGTCAGTACATTGCAAGAGACTCCTGAAATCACATCTATTGCTGTGTAATATTCAACTGAGAGGAAAAAGGTTAAACTGATCTCCAATTGCTCCCTTTGGCCTTCAATATACTAATTAATTGTCAAAACAATCGCGTTACATGTTAGTTTATTTTCCCTATTTAATTAGAGATTAAGCAAGTGTTTATCTCAGTAAAAAATGAAGACAACGGTATCAGAGCTCTGATATGAGCACCTCCTCCCTAATAATTATTGCTCTATGGACTATAAATATGGAAGCCACACTAAAATTCTCTCTCTCTCTCTCTCTCTCTCTCTCTCTCTCTCTCTCTCTCTCTCTCTCTCTCTCTCTCTCTCTGTCTCTCTCTCTCACTCTCTCTCTCTCTCTCCACACACACACATGCAAATACACACACCTGCCACCCAGAAACATCAGAGATCAGTTCCATTCCTTTGTAATTATAGTTGATTGGTGTTTGCTCCATTGATTTTTCTTTGCTTCAGGATCTTGCCTGGACCTGTATGTTTCCCTGAGATCAAGTCCCTTCTTTTTAGTATACTGTGTGTCTTTGTATGCTTCAGGCCAATTAACAGTAACCTGAATACAATATCTACAATCTTGACATTCAAGTCAAACTCCATAAACTCATACTATTCCAAAATACTAAAATGTATTGGATCTAGAGACCAAAAAAACATCCACCTTGTTATTTTAGTAGGAATTGACATCATGAAATAGAAGAATATTGATCAGGAACTGAGGTAAGAGAACGGGAGTATGTGGAAAAATGCAGAATATTGTATGTGAGTTAGAAATACAGAATCACCTTCTATAGGCCCATATATTGAAAACTTGCCATCTTATATTGAAAGGTCAATTTACATATACAGTTTTCTAGTTACTTTTCTTACCTATCATTTCTGATCATACATCTTCTTATGAATTTTTATAGTATCTTTCAATATATCACATGATTTGCAGGTACTAATCATCTTAAGGAAAGACAGTCTACTTCTACATCTTACATTCTGTGTCAAACCCTTATTTTTATTTACCTGTTTGCTGAAAAAGTGTATTCATGGAAACAGTATATTGACAGCAAATCTGGGTGTAATTTTCATTTTGTAAACTTCAAATATAATATAAACTTTGTATTGACTAGTCATTTTCTAATAATAGTGATATTCATGAACACAATGATTTGGTGCCTTTAAGTCAATTGGGAATTGATGTGGTAGTCCTTGTGTCTAATTGTCTTAACCATTATATTATTTATATATAAACATGTGCATTGCACTTTTATATTTTTATAGGTAAAATAGTCTCCAGGGGTTTACGTGAAAGTGATAATGGGGGGGGGTGGCTTCTAGTTCCAAATCTTATATTTCATTAAAAGTACTAGACACATGATGTTTACTGGAGCAATATAAAAGAGAGAACATATTTCTAAAGAGAATGCATTTATTGATTAAAACATAAAATAGAGTAAAATAGGTTTCTTGCTTGAGAATGCATAAATTACATATAAATGTAGCTCAAGATTTGGCTCAGAGATAAATTCGTATTTATATTACTGAGATTTATAACACAATATAAGAAATATAGGTATTGGAAGGAATTGGTCATTCAAAGATATGTAATGGATGAAGAATGGAATTGAAAATAGCAGAGGAAAACAATTCAACATGCAGGTATTATGATTTTATAATATTAATATGAAATAAATGGAACTTTTGACTTTCTGAAGAAGAATGTTGAGCCGGTAATTTCAATGTAAGGCATCAATTGTAATGAGTCTAAAGTCTTTTCCTCCAAGATATTCGCGAGTACTATACTCGTCCTCTGTAGAGTAAGAAGTGATTATTTACATTAGCTTTGCTTAATATTAATTTACTTGTAGCAAATAGGTTAAAATGACTTCTCGATTTCTCTCAATGTAATAACAAATATTTCTGTCTCTTCACAGAAGCCTGAAATAACTACTTCAAAATAACACAAGCAGAAAAACAAAAATAACCTGATACAACCATCACAAATCCTAAATTATGTTAAAAAATCAACAATATATAAAACAAATCTGAGGAAGAGGAAAAACAATGGCAGAATAACAACAGAAAATTTCCCTAGCTCTCTCTAATGAAACAGAGTCCTGGCCTGTACTCCACTTCTAGAGGGTCACACCAAGACAACTATAATTATAGATATACAGCTGTAATTATAGATATAATTATAGACATAAAATTCATAAGAAGATTTTATACTATATTCACTAGAAAATAGAAATCTATGAAAACCTGCCCAGCCAGGCAGGTGACTACTGTGACTGTATTGACCAACATATTCAAAAGCACATCTGCAATGTAGAAAGAAAAGGGCCACGTGGAAAAAGGTAGAAATAGAAGTGTACATCAGAGAAAGCCACATCCATACACAGAGCTATTCATTATACCATTGGACCGTCCGAACTGTCACTGGAACCATAAGTATTAACATCACAACATCTCACCATAACTGATTTATACTTCTACACTTAATTGTATAGAAAAAAACCTAATTCCAGAAAAACAAGTCAAAACAGAAGACCAAACCCACACCTGGCAAACCACCCAAGAACATAGAGAGTCAATTATTAACATCATAGTTTCCCCAAGAGCAAACTTCCAAATGGACAAAACCAATCAGAAAAAAATACAAGAAAAATTATGTCAAGGTACTTCAATTCACACAGTAAATAACCAGGCATTAGAACAGACAATCAAGGACATAGAAGATATATCAAAATATATTACAAATGCTGCTGAAAATGTGATTAATGAAAAGAGAGAAAACCTCTACAAGGAAATTTGTGAACAAGATGAGAACAAACAACGATTAGCAAAATAATTCGTGGAGAAAAGAAACAAAGATAAATAAATTCTAAGAAGTAAAGGGAGTCCAAGGAAAAAATGGATGCCTAGTTAAAAGATATGAGAGAAGGCAAAGCTAAGAAAACAACCTTTGCAACCCCCTCACCCAAATAAAAAATGTACAGAAAATTCCATACAATACCGAAAACAAATATTTAATAAAGAGATAGAAGGCCTAAAAAAGGACCAATTAGAAGACAGGGAAATCGAAAACAAAATAGAAAGTCGCCACAGCATATAAATGACATATAAGATAATCTCAGGGTCAAAGACAGAATAGGTTTAACAGGAAAGAGGAAATTATCATTTAGAACAAATACAAGAAATAAGATACGATATTTCCAGAAGTACAAGACTCATTTAGAAATCAAATTTCAGGGAGATAGGTATCAAGAAGGAGAAGAGTAGGAAACTAAATGGATGGGAAACATATTACAGAAATATAGCAGAGAACATGCCAAACACCAAAGAGATAGGCTCATTCAGAAAAGAGAAACCTTTAGAACACCAAACAGAGAATTCTAGAACTGAACAATCAACCACTACATCAAAATCCATTAGAGGATCATTAAGGATCAAGGAAAGGATTTTTAAAGCTGCTACAGAGAAAAGATTGATTATTTATAAAGAATATACAGTCAGATTAAATACAGATTTTTAGCTGATATGGCAAAAAGGAGAGCCTGGCATGATATATGACAAACATTAAAGGTAAACAACTACCAATCATTAATACGGTCCCAAGCCAAACTCCTTAACATTTAAAGGAAATATAAAAATATTTCATTACAAAGCAACTTAAAACAATGTATCTCCACCAAATCAGCAGGATAGAAGTTAATCAAATATACCCTACATAGAGAAGATCAAGAAGAACAGGAACTGATTATGTAAAATGCTCCCAATCAGAGAACAAAGTAAATATATTAAGAGTAAATGAGGCACAGCTCCTAACAGCAGATGTATAACATAGCAGGACTATCAGGAAATTCTCAGTCTTAACTCTCTACATCAATGGACTTAAATTTCCAAATAGAAGACATAGATTAAATAGTAGTATCAAAAAACAAGTCGCATCCATCTAACATCTACAAGAGATATATTTTATTGACCAAAACAGACACATACTCAAACTGAAATGCTGGAAGGAATATTTTCAAGCAAATGGACACCATAAACAGGCTGCAGTAGAATTACTAACATAAGATAAAATAGAATTAAATTAAAATTAGTACGAAGAGACATTACATATTGATAAAGACAACGCTCAATTAGGAGGATATAACAAGTCTAAATATCAATGCCCTGAATCCTGGAGCATTCCACATCATCAACCAAATACTACTTAACCTAAAAACATACCTCAACACATCATTGTCATCCATGAATGACCTATCCAGGAAAAACTCAACCAAGAAACTGCAGACCTAAATAACTACATTGACCACCTAGCCCAAACAGACATCTACGGAATATACATTCATCATCAGAATATACATTCTTCATAGCAGCTCATGGAAGATTCTCCAAAATAGAACATATCCTACGTCACTCAGAAATTCTGTCCAAATTGAAAGAAAAATTAATTGAACTCCCATATCTTGTCAGAATGTAACATAATAAACTTATAATTAAACAGCTAAAGCAAAAAAAAAAAATTGTCAAACCCATGAAGACTGAATAACACGTTGCTGAATGACCAGTGGGACACTGAAGGGATTAGAAAACAACTGAAAGTTTCTGGAATTTAACAAAAATGATCACACAAAATACTAGCTTATCTGGGACACAGAAAATGCAGTACTTAGAGGAAAATTTATAGCTCTGAGTACCTACATCAAGCAATTTGGGAAATCTCAAACAAATATTTTAAGTATGTACTTCAAATGCTTGAAAACAGGAGCAAGCCCTAACCCAAAGCAGTAGACAGAAACAAGTTTAAAAAATCAGAAATAAATAAATAAAGACAAAATAAAACATAGAAAGAATTTTTAAAAAGAGATGGTTTTTTTAAATAAATTAACAGACTTGACACAACCATACCAAATCTGACTAAGAAGAGAACTTATATAGATAAGTTAATAAAAAAAAGCCAGCAGATTGGGAGAAGATCTTTACTTGCTCTGCAACACACTATGGCCTCATATCTCAAATATATTTAGAGCCCCAAAAGTTAACTCCCCCCCAAATAAAAACAAATCCTCAAAGAATTAAGAACTCTCTTAATAAGTGGGCTAAAGATGTAAAGAGAGACTTCTCTGAAGAAGAAATATGCATGGCCAATAGACGCATGAAGAAATATGCAACATTTTTGGCCATAAAAGAAGTGCGAATCAAAGCAACATTGGCCTTCCACCTCACCCCAGTTAGAGTGATCATTATGAAGAGAACTAAAACTAAAGATGCTGGGCTGTGGGGATGTGGCCAAAAAGGAACATTACTACAGTATTGGTGGAAATGTAAACTTGTTCAAATACTCTGTAAAGAAGTATGGAGGTTCCTCAATAGAGCTCCCCTATGAGCCCGCAATGAGGGATCAAGAAAATGTCATATACGTTCACAACAAAACTCTATGCTTCCATCAGAATGAATGGCATTGCCCCATTTGTAAGGAAATGCAATCACTTCTAAAATATAATAAGTCAAACAAGCAAGACCCAAAGAATCATAGGCCACCAATTTTCAATCCTTTGGAAACACTAGAATATGTCTACAATAGTCACAATAGCTCAAAAGCAATATGCATATCACCATATAAAATGATGCTTATCGAAATGAGCTTCAAGAAATAGATACAAGATGATTGTATAGTGACCTGTTTTTGGTTATTTCTATTTACTTTTTACCCTTTGGGTAATTTCTTGTACTCACTGTTTTTTATTTCTGTACCCTTTGTCTTATACATGTTAACCTGGTTCTAACACTATGTTAGAAATGAACTTTACAACTTTGCAGGAGTGGGATGTCAGGGTTGGGGGAAGCAGGAAAAAATTGGGAAGGGTTAACACTTAAAAAAATGTACTCATTACTTATGTAACTGTAACAACGCCTCTGTATATCACTTTCATAATAAAAAAAATAAGAGGACTAACTCAAATAGAGAAAATTAGAGACAAAAATGAGACAACACAACAGATATAAGCAACATTGAGAATGGTATAAGAGAGTACTTTGAAAACCTTATGCCAATAATCTGGAGAATCCTGAAGAAATTGATGCTTTCCTATACTGAATCTGAAGCAAGAAGTAAAACATAAGAATTAATGAAAATTTGAAGTTCCGGGAAGATGGCGGAGGAGAAGCTGGAATCTGAACAAGCTCTCGCATAGAAAGCAATTTTAGAGTTCTAGTGAACAGTCCTAAGCCAGAGAATCACACCAAGTGTGCCATCACAGGACAGAGAGTTAGACAAGAGAGGGGAAGCCAAGGAAACATATCAGCTGCTGCTACGGCGGCAGGGTCGCGGCGGCGACCACCGCCGTGGGGTCATACCTGAGACACAGAGAGTCCGGGACGAAGGAGCCAGACGCAGAGGACGAGCGGATTCTACTCAACACCAACAAGAACCGACAAGGAGCGGAAATCTTCATCCTGCTGTTTGCAGACCAGAGACGACCCAGGATTCAAGACTCGGCGTGAGTACAAGCCCTACATCCTCACTCCTTCTCAGGAAGCAGAGGAGGGAAGGCTACCCCACCCCCTCGGCACCGGTGATCTCCATCTTGGATACCGACAAAGCTCGGAGGAGCTGCTAGCTCCAGCTCAGGCCTTGGAATAAAATGAGTCATTTAGCAGGTCACAAGAACTTAACGGCGAAGTGACCTGCCAGACTCAGCACCATCCAGGGAAAAGTCACCCAGCTCAGGCACCAGCCATAGGAGTGCCTTGCCTCACTGGGTAACCAGAGCCAGAGGCTGCCCCTCCCTCTAGCAGCCACCACAATCAATTGGAAAACAGAAACCCTGAGAATGGCTCCAGGCTGGGCGCTGTGAGCTTTATCACAAAATAGCCCCAGGGAAAAGCTACTGTTTGTTGAAAGGCATCAACTCTACCCAGAACCTAGCCTCATCACCACATCCCCCTCTTTTGTGACTCTCAAAGCAGACCACCCTCCCAGAAAACTAACCTGGGAGGGGGATCTCAAAATCTTGGGTAAAGCAGAGCATTTTTCTGCCTCTTCCAACCAACCAACTTAAGAAACCAATCAAGGCACAGGACCTCAACCTGACCAGAGACTCCAACAAGAGACTGGTTAGAGACAAAAGGGAGATACAGGATTCTTCCCACTCCTCCCCCCCGAAAAAAAAAAATCAAAAGACTTTTTTTTTCTTCTTCTTCTTTTCTTTTTTTGCTTGTTTTTTGTTTTTTGCTACCTTATATATATATTTTTTCCCTTCTAAAACTTTTATTAATCTTTAATTTTTGCCTCTTCTGAAAAAATAATTGTTTTCCAGTAACTTTTTTTTTTCTCATCTTATAATTTTTAATTTAGGAATATGTGAATGAGCGTTTTCCTTTCTTTTCTTGTCTTCTTTCTCTTTTTCTTTCTTTCTTAATTATCTTTTTGGTTTTTGTCTAGCTCTACTGAACTTCTGATCTTTTCTTCTCCCTTTCTCATCCTTAAAGTTTTCCACATCTCCTCTATGACCCTCCCCTTCTCGGAACATATTCACATTCCTCTCTAAATAGACGGGCTTTTAACTTCTATAATAACATTAATTTTTACGTTTTTATTTTTTTTCTGGTCTCTCTCTCTCTCTATTTGCATCCTACCCAACACATTTCCTGCATTGTGATTAGGATATAGTTAACTCTCCCTGTGCCTCCCCACACCAATCTATTCCTATTTTTTACCCACATCTCTCCCTAATCCTAATAATTTCTGGTTTTCCAAATTCTTTTCTGCGGTTCGAAGTACTTTAACATATAGTTGTTTGATGTTGAATAGATGTATCTGTTGAACTAGTTTGTATCTTTAGACTATTGACTGTACAAACGCAAACTTTGGTTGATGGTTGCCTTAAGATAGTGTTCTAGCATAAAACTGGTGCAATCTTCATCTCAAATGGGCCGAGTAAGCCGGAAAAACACAAGAAAAATGGCAAATTCGGGTATCTCAATTCCCAATCTTGATAATCAGGGATTAGAACAGATAAAGAATAATCCAGAGGAGAGTTCCCAAAGAGCTCTACAAACACTGATAGCAAACATGATAAATGAGAAGTTTGACAATGTACAAAGGACTCTGTATGAGCGTGATAGAGAGAGAGAGGAGGCATCCCAGAAGTTTATACAGGAATATCATAAGCGTGAGGAAGCTACTCAAAAACTGATACAGGATTTGCGTGAACAACTTGAGAATGCTCAAAGAGAAAGGGAGGAATGGCGTGAGCAGGCAGAGAACACTCAAAGAGAACTGCAGGATTCCCACGAACGGGAAGAAAGAGAACTGCAAGAATCCCACAGACGGGAGGAAACTAATCAAAGAGTAATTCAGGAATTGAGAGACCAGGTAGAGAATACACAAAGATCACTAAAGGCATTCATGGAATCCATTAACAAAGAGCTGAAGGAAGTCAGGGAGACCACAAAGGGAATGCTGAATGGAACCCAACAGAAGGAATGGGAGTCCAAAGAAACCATAACCAATCAACTAAGTGATTTGAGAACAAACACTGAACACCAAATTAAGGAAGTAAAGAAATTCATACAAGACCTAAAACAGAGCTTCAAAAAAGAACTTGAAGCCATCAAAGCTGACCAATTACAAGGAAAAGAGATAAAAAACAAAGTACAGAGTCTTGACAGCAGGTTAAACCATGCAGAAGATCGAATCTCAGGGATGGAAGACAGCCTAGATATTATAGAGAAAGAACATACAACCATCCAAGACAAGTCCAAGAAATATGATAGGTCGATCCAACACCTGGAAGACACCATCAGAAGGCCCAATCTAAGGATAATGGGTGTAGAGGAGCACCTAGAAACAGAAGTTAATGGTCTAGGAAATTTGTTTAACAGGATCCTAGCAGAGAACTTCCCAAACATACAAAAAGATAGGCCTATTCAGATACAAGAAGCTTTTAGAACCCCAAATAGACCAGACCAGAATAGGACATCCCACCGTCACATTATAATCCACACAGGATCAACCCCGACCAAGGAAAAGGTCCTTAAAGCTGTCAGGGAGAAAAGGGTAATCACCTACAAAGGGAAACCAATTAGAATTACCTCAGATTTCTCAGCAGAGACAATCAAAGCAAGAAGAGCCTGGAATGACGTATGACATGCCCTAAAAACAAATAATTATCAACCAAGAATACTGTACCCAGCTAAACTCTCCTTCATAACTGAAGGCCAAATAAAAACCTTCCATAGCAAAGAAAAATTGAAACAATACATCTCCACCAAACCAGCCCTACAAAAGATTCTTAAAGATGTCCTACACATAGAAAACCAACAAGACCTCAACAAAGGCCAAGAAACTGCACCCAAACTGAGAATCCAAGAACATTAGGAAGAACCCAGTTTTCGCAGCCCCCAAGAAGGTGGATAACATGGAAGGAACTCCCAAATACCTCTCAGTACTATCTCTTAACGTTAACGGACTGAACTCTCCAATTAAGCGACATAGACTGTCTAGTTGGATTAAAAAACAAGACCCTTCTATCTGCTGCCTGCAGGAGTCACATCTTGCCCGTAAAAACAAAAACATCTTCAAAGTTAAAGGCTGGAAGAAAATCTACCAAGCAAACGGCCCTCATAAACAGGCGGGAGTTGCAATCCTAATATCAGATAAAATAGACTTCAAACTAAAATTCGTGAGAAGAGATAAAGAAGGTCGCTACATACTAATTAAAGGATCTCTCCTTCAGGAGGATATTACAATTCTAAATATCTATTCGCCAAACAATGGAGCACCCAAATTTATCAAAGAAACACTACTTTCCCTCAAATCCCATATAGATCCAAAGACAGTAATTATTGGGGATTTTAACACACCAGCAGCATCAGAATACACGTTCTTCTCAGCAGCACATGACACGTTTTCTAAAATAGACCACATTTTAGGCCACAAAGCAAATTTGTCTAAATTCAGAAACATTGAAGTTATACCTTGCATTCTCTCTGACCACAAGGGAATAAAATTAGAACTCAACACCAAAAGCCACCAAAGAAAGTCCAGTATCACATAGAGGCTGAACAACACACTGCTGAATCATGAGTGGGTCATGGAAGAGATTAGAAATGAAATTCAAATGTTCATGCTATTCAACAAAAATGAACACACAAATTACCAGCTCCTCTGGGACACAGCAAAGGCAGTACTCAGAGGCAAGTTGATAGCTCTGAGCTCCTACATCAACAAATTGGAGAGATCGGAAACTAACAATTTAATGACACATCTAAACCTCCTTGAAAAAGAGCAGGAAGATAAACCCCAATCCAGTAGAGGGAAAGAAATAATCAAAATTAAATCAGAATTAAATGAATTAGAATCCAAAAAAACTATAGAAAGAATCAACAAAACAAAGAGTTGGTTCTTCGAAAAAATTAACAGAATTGACAGACCCTTAGGAAATCTAATCAGAAAAAGGAGAGAACACACCCAAATTAATAAACTCAGAGATGAGAATGGAAACATCACCACAGAAACAACCAAGATTCAGAACATTATAAGGGAATACTTCTCAAAACTTTATGCTAATAAGTTTGAGAACTTGACAGAAATGGACCTTTTCCTAGCAAATATTGACATGCCAAAACTAAACCAAGATGAGTTAAACCAGCTTAACAGGCCCATATCAAGCATTGAAATAGAAACAGCAATAAGAGACCTCCCAGCTAAGAAAAGTCCAGGACCAGATGGTTTTACAGCGGAATTTTACAAGGCCTTCAAAGCAGAGTTCACACCAATACTCCTCCAACTCTTCAATGAAATTGAAAGAGAAAGCTCACTACCGAACACATTCTATGAAGCCATCATAACCCTCATCCCAAAACCAGGCAAGGACTCATCAAAGAAAGAGAACTATAGACCCATTTCTTTGATGAACATTGATGCAAAACTTCTCAACAAAATTTTGGCCAATCGACTTCAACAATTCATCCAAAAAATCACACACCGTGATAAAACAGGATTCATTTCAGGGATGCAAAGCTGGTTCAATATACGCAAACCAATTAATATTATTCATCACATCAACAGGAGCAAGAATAAGAACCACATGGTTATCTCAATAGATGCAGAAAAAGCATTTGACAAGATACAACACCCCTTTATGATGAAGGTTCTGGAAAAATTAGAAATCCATGGAACATTCCTCAATACAATAAAGGCTGTATATGACAAACCTACAGCCAGCATTACACTCAATGGTGAAAAACTAAAGCCATTTCCTCTTAACTCAGGAACGAGACAAGGATGCCCACTCTCTCCACTTTTCTTCATTCTAGTATTAGAATGCCTAGCTACAGCAATAAGACAAGATGCAGACATAAAGGGGATCCAAATAGGGAAAGAAGAAATAAAACTCTCCCTCGTTGCAGATGACATGATCTTATATTTAAAGAATCCCATGGACTCCACTCCCAAATTACTCAAGCTGATTCAAAACTTTGGCAAAGTAGCAGGTTATAAAATTAACCCTCAAAATCAATGGCTTTTCTGTATGCCAACAATGAGAAAAGTGTGGCTGAAATTCGGAAAGCAACTCCATTTGTAATAGCCCCACAAAAAATAAAATACCTAGGAATTAACTTAACCAAAGAAGTGAAGGACCTCTATGATGAAAACTTTAAAATCTTGAAAAAGGAAATCAACACAGAACTTAAAAAATGGCAAAACGGCCCATGATCCTGGATTGGCAAGATTAACATCCTGAAAATGACAATACTTCCCAAGGCTATCTACAAATTCAACACGATACCTATCAAAATTCCACTCTCATTCTTCAAGGAAATAGAGGAGGCAATCCAAAAATTCATATGGAACAATAAAAGACCCCGAATAGCAAAAACGCTCCTCAACGGAAAGAACACTGCTGGAGGAATATCAATACCAAATTTCAAACTCTACTATAAAGCCCTAGTAATCAAAACAGCTTGGTATTGGCATAAGAACAGACCTCAGGACCAATGGAATAGAATTGAAAACCCAGAAATGAACCTACAGACCTATAGCCATCTAATCTTCGATAAGGAAGCTAAAACAATAGAATGGAAGAAAGACAGCCTCTTCAGTAAATGGTGCTGGCAAAATTGGTTAACTGCATGTAGAAAACTAAAGCTAGATCCTTATATATCACCCTGCACCAGAATCAACTCCAAATGGATCAAAGACCTTGCACTCAAAGCAGACACTCTGAAAACATTACAGGATGGAATAGGAGAAACCTTAGGTCTCCTTGGCTCAGGCCGAAATTTTCTGAATAGAGACCCGGAAGCACAACAAATCAAAGAAAGGTTGGACAAATGGGATTGCATAAGGTTGCAGAGCTTCTGCAGGGCAAATGACATAGCTAGCAAGATCAATAGAAAGCCCACCGATTGGGAGAAGATCTTTACTAGCCATACAACGGACAATGGTCTCATATCTAAAATATACTTGGAACTCAAAAAATTAAACCACCCAACAACAAATCCTCAAAGAAACAACTGCCCAATAAATAAGTGGGCGAAAGACTTAAAGAGAAGCTTCTCTGAAGAAGAAAGAAGGATGGCCAATAGACACATGAAGAAATGTTCAACATCCCTAGCCATAAAAGAAATGCAAATCAAAACAACATTGAGATATCACCTCACTCCAGTTAGAACAGCAAAAATCAAGAACTCTAACAACAAGAGATGCTGGAGGGGATGTGGACAGAAAGGAACCTTACTTCATTGTTGGTGGGAATGTAAACTTGTTCAACCACTTTGGAAAGCAGTATGGAGGTTCCTCAAAAGACTTCACATAGATCTCCCCTATGATCCAGCAATCCCACTTTTGGGCATTTACCCAAATGTATACAAACAAGACCACACTAAAGCTACCAGCACAACTATGTTTATTGCAGCATTATTTACCATAGCTAAGATATGGAACCAACCCAGATGCCCCTCAGTAGATGAATGGATCAAGAAAATGTGGTATATATACACAATGGAATTCTATGCCTCCATCAGAAAGAATGACATTTCTCCATTTGTTAGGAAATGGAAAGTTTTGGAAAAAATTATATTAAGTGAAGTAAGCCAGGCCCAAAGATGCATAGGTCCCATGGTTTCCCTTATTTGCAATATCTAGTATAGGTATGTGTCAAGCAGAAAAGGTCAGATAATGTGATGTTAGGAAAATGAACCCTTAAATATGTATTTTAATGTTTTCGTTTCTTTCATGCATATGTTTCTAACGCATTTATAAGATTATTTCTTTGTTGCATTGTATGTCCCTCCCCCACAGTGTAACCCCCGCTTTCACTATATTTGATGTCAGTATAACATGTGGAGTAGATGGGGCAAACAATCGTTTAAGGATTCAGGTGGACCTGTTGCAACAATGAGAAGTACAAAATGTCATGTCAAATCCAGCTTTACAATGTGGGGGGGCGAAGGGGGGTATAATTGGGTGGGGGGAGGGGGGAGGCTGGGAAGAGAGGTGAAGGGTAAACAAAGGAGGAGGCTGCAATGCTTGGTAAGAAATGTAGGCATTATCCTGCCCACGTAATTGTAGCCCCTCTGTACAGTATGTTCTCAAATAAAATAAAATAATATTAAAAAAAAGAATCAAAAAAAAAGAATTAATGAAAATTAAATGTCAATAAACCACTTCCCATTCCAGAAAAGGCTAGGACTCAATGAATTTACCATGCAATTAAGGCCTGCAAAGAACTTACAATACGCAGGTCTAACTCTTCAATGGAATGGAAAGGGAAATGGAATTATCAAACACATTCTATGAAAATAGAATTAGACACTTCCCTAAATCACATAGGGACTCACCAAAGAAAGAGAACTCTTTGATAAACATTACTACAGAACTTCTTAATAAAATTCTCACCAGCCAATTTCAGTAACTAACAAAAAAAGCCATATGGTATGATCAAAAAGGATTCATCCTAGGATACAATTTGATTCAATATTCTTGTCAATAACCATAGCACAAACCATCAGTAGAAGCAGGGGTGAGAAACACATGATCATCTGTATGGATATAGAAATAGCTTTTAAAAACCTCCAATATCCTTTTATGATTAAAAAAGTCTGAGAAGCTAGGAATGCATCAACACTCCTCAATATAATACAGAGTATGTTTATGATAGAGATAATTTGCATTTACCTAACAGTGGAAGCATTAAGACATTAAAATAATGAATGAGACAAGGATGTCCACTCTCTACTATTCTTCAAAATGGTAGTGGACTTTCTAGCAAGAGCAATTGGAAAGAGAAAAAAATGGGGGGGGGATACAAATAGGGAAGAAGTAAAACTATCCCTTTTTACAGATGAAATGATCCTGTATTTAAAAGTCCTTATAGCTTCCTCCCTCAAGTTAGGAAACGTGATGCTAACCTTCAGCTATGTAGCACGGTATAAAACCCACCAAGAATCAGTAGTTTTTCTGTGTTACCAACAATGGGAAGAACCAACCTGAAATCTAAAATACAACCTCATATGTTTTAGCCTCAAAATCAAATCTAATCTAAACAAAAAACAACAACAACAAAATGAGGAATTAATTAATTTAACTAAAAATGTGAAGGAACTCTACTGTGAAAACATTAAATTCTAAAAAGGGAAATTGAAGGAGATTCAAGGATATGGAAAATCTTTCAATGTTCCTGGGTGGAAGAATTAAAGTGTCAAAAACTGCAATACTGCCCCAAACAATTGACCATGTGTTACTCATCAAAATCCTAACAATATTCTTCAATGCAGTAAAGAAAGCAATCCAAATTTAATATGGAATTACAAAAGTACACATGAAACAGAAGACATAGAAATGAACTCATGGGCCTATAATCATCTTACACACACACACACACACACACACACACACACACACACACACACACACACACACACACACACACTGGAATTCTATTCACCCATCAGAAAGGATGACTTTTCACCAATATTAAGGAAAATGAAAGGCTTGGGAAAATTATACTAAGAGAAAAGAGAAAGGAATGCAGACACCGAGCAATATAGATTTCTTGGATTCATTCATGGTAGCTAGAAGGTGCCCACAAATCTACAAGTAAACAAGACAGATTCTACCTCATCCCAATTAGAATGCCTATTATCAAGAAAACTAGCAATAGAAAATGCTGGCATGGATGTAACAAATTGGGAACTCTATTACACTGTTGGTGGGAAACTAAACTTTTTCAACCACTGTGGAATGCAGTACGGAGTTTCCTGAAAAGACTAAACATATATCTCCCTTTACACCCAGTAATTACCCTCATTGGCAGTAATCCAATAAATAACAAACAAGCTCAAATGAAAGCTACCAGCATAACCATGTTCAGGGCCCAGACCCAGAGTTCAAGGACTGGAAAAAAGTTACCATTGCTGCTATTGTTTCCGCAAATATAAACCATTTGTCATAGGATACCAAATCATTCTATTTGCAGTAGCTAGAATAGGACTTAAATGTAGTGCTTGATAAAATGGCTTCTTTGTTGAATGTTAGGAAAAGATCCAAGAAAAGGGAGATTTTTGTTGTTGGTTGAGGGGCTTGAAGTATGGGCTTGGACACTGTCCCTAAGCTATTCAAGTCAAGGTGAGTGCTCCACCTCTTGAGCCACAGTGCCACTTCTGGTTTTCTGGTGGTTAAATGTAGATAAGAGTCTCAGGAACTTTCCTGCCAGGTTGGCTTTGAACGGCCGTCCTCAGACCTTAGCTTCCTGAGTAGGTAGGATTACAGCTGTGAGCCACTGGCACCAGGCTAAAAATGAGGGATTTTTAGAAAAGAAAATCCACCTCATCACCTGATTCTAAACCTCAGATATCATTATTAGAACATTTCACCCTCTACTCATTTCATCAGACATTTGTAAATTTTCTCTGTTCCTTCATGTGGGAATACTGCGGTCAGTATTAACTCAGCTGTGGGACTGGATCAATTGTATGGTAATTGCTAACACCTAAATCAAGAACTGTTAGATCAAAACAAATGAAGCCCTCATTTGGAATAATTATTTACTCTTTTTATTACAAATCTGTGCTTGATTACTTCCTAATGTGATGTTGGACCTCCTAACAGAGTGATGGCATTTTCTTTCTCTTCAGCCTTCTTCCACATGTGGTCAAATATTTAAGAATTCAAATATTTCCATTGCTAATTCATTAAGCTGACCTCTAAGAAAATGTGCATTTCTGGAATTTGGTCTGCTGTCTTGTTCTTATATGCGCAGGCTTACTACGATTTATTTGTTCTGCAAAGAATTTTATTTTCCAATATTTGTGTGACCAATTTTAGTCTCTCTGATCAGTCTTCCTGACCCTCTCTCTGGGGTCTCATTTCAGTCTGCCTCATAAAAAATATATTGGTTATCAGCTAAATAACTCTCAGCTTCTCTTTTTTTGCCTGACTTCAAGTAGGCTGTGATAACAGCCCTGACTGGCTGTATTAACTGGATTTTTTTGTTTGTTTGATTGTTTGATTGTGTGTGTGTGTGTGTGTGTGTGTGTGTGTGTGTGTGTGTGTGTGTGTGTGTGTGTGTGTGTGTGTGTGTGTGTTTTGTTTTAGAGGTCTAGGATTACTATTCAAGGTAGTAGCATTTCTGGGCCCCAGTGATTCCCTGGCTTAGGGTCATTTGGTTTTTCCCTGAAAGATACAAAACACAGGTGACTAAATTCCTGTTAAATTGTCTCAAAATGAGGAAACCTGGCATCTTTACAAAACTATGAAGAAGTCTCTAGTAATCCAGCTACAGAAATGGTCTATCAAGATAGCTTTTCAAGGTTGACTGTGAAAAATGTTCATTTTCAAGTAACCACCATAAAGCAGATCACATCTCTGGGAGCAGACTTTTGGAAGGGACGTTCCCCATCCTTCCTTCTCTTATGATAGATCAAACCATAATATTCTGCAGTTGTGGCCAGCCTGGAGCACATTTTCCCAAGAATATTCTGTAGTGTAAAAAGGACCAGCTATCAAAATAAAGGTGAAAATTCTTTTCTACCTCAGACTGATTTATCTTGCTTATATCTGTTGTTATTTCCATTACTTCTAACACATGAATAAGTTATATTAGTATTAGACAACTGGCAAAGGATTAATGGCAAAGAATCACTTTCATATATCCAATATAATAACTTAACCCAGTTATGGAAAATTAAATCTAACTGTAGAAACAATATCAGGAATATAAAATAAGCCTCAATGTGCATAATCTGGCCCACATACACCATCATCTACTCAGAAATTCAGTCTCTCTATAAATTGTTATTTGGTACAAAATAATAAAAATTTAATTAATGAATATGACTTTTAAGTATCATCTGAAGTACTCCTCATGCATATAATTCTATATACTTGTATAGATGTCACCTAGACAGGAATTTAACATTCATGTTGAAATCAAATTTCCACAACTTAAACTAGATGAAACGGGTCATTCCCTCGTGTATTGTGTGGTATGAATTTTACCACAGTGCTAAATCCTTCCACCTTAAACCGAGTCATGTGCAATTATTTATTACTTGATATTACGATGAGTGTTAAGTGTAGAATACACTTTGAATTATTACATTAATTCACAGAAATAAAACAATAATGATAAATTATTTCTTTAAATTCTAATGTTTCTCAATTTTACAATTCATGAAATATATCATTAAAATTAATTTCACTTTCTTCTTTTCTATAGCTGCTAAAATTAAAATTTTATATTAAAAATTCAATACTAAGAAATCAAAAATAAATGACATTATAATAATGATATATTATTTAACTGTGATTTGAATTATAGTGCTAACAAATTGTGATGTACACAACATTTAATAGAATTATGGGTAATATTTTTTAAACTTACCAGCTTGTTATTTGTTACCTAATTGTGTCATTTGTTATTCTTGGTCCAAGTCATCTATTCAACTTGCTTAGTTTTCTATTTTATCTCTATTGGTTTACTGATTGTGCATTTTGTTTCCCCATTTTAATGACTGACATGAGGCTGAAAATCTGTGTGCTAGTTTATTACTTCCTATGCAAAAGTAAAATTTCTGGTCTCTACAGCTGTTTTACTGCACTATACTACAATATTTCCCCCTCTGCTATCTCCTGTATTGCTGCTCTCATAGATTTTATTTTCTATTTAAATTCTATTGTTAAGGAAAAGTACAGAGGGGTTATACTTACACAAGTAAGGTAAGGAATTCATTTCTTTTCTAATTTGTTACCCCTTCTCCAATTTTTCCCTCTTCTCTCCCAACGCCCCCCCCCCCAAGATTATTTCCAACATATTGTCTTGTGAGTATCACAGTTGCATAGGTTACTCCTTTGTCCTTTGTCTCACCATTTTGTTTTTTCTCCTTCCATTTCCAAGTTCAGATCAACATATTTACAATACCCGGGCATCAGATTAAAATACAGTGTCTTCAGGCGATAAACTATAGGTGTGGAAAACACAAAAGGATAAAAATAAATCACGTAGTATATTAAGAACAACAAAAAGTTAAATCAACAAGTGTTGATTTAACTTTAAATCACCTTATAGAGTCATATGTACATAGCTATTGAGCTATTCCGCTCAACTATTAATATTATCCTTGATGTACACAATAATGTTCCCCTATTACCCAGTAATCCCTCTTCTGGGCATTTACCCTAGTGGCCACAAACAAGGCCACACTAAAGCTACCAGCCCAATAATTATGTTTTATCACAGTAGTATTTACCCTACTTAAGATATGGAATCAACCCAGATGCCTCTCAGTAAATGAACGGATCAAGAAAGTGAAACACACACACACACACACACAACAGAGAGATATACGTACATGCAATACTATGTTTTCATCAGAAAGAAAGGTATCATCTCATTTTTAAGGAAATGGAAGATCTTAAAAGACTTCACATAGTACTCCCCTTGGAAAAAATCATATTAATGAAGTAAACTGGACAAAGAAACATAGGTCCCATGCTTTCCTTTATTTGCAATAATTAGTTTACACCAAGGATAATATCATGTATTTTAATTTGACATTTTGTTCTATATTGAGCATGCAACATTATTGGTATAGTGTTTGTTATTATTTCTGCAAACAAGCGGGTATATTTAAAGAATTATGTTCATCTTATCCATTACTGAAGGAAGCACAACAAAAAGAGCAACCCCTACTCAGAAGAACAACTCCTACTTACATAGCTTCATTCTAGTTTTTTTATTGTGAAAATACTGTACATAGGGGTTACAATTACATGGACAAGATAATGAGTACATTTCTTATCAAGCATTGTAGCCTCCTCCTTTGTTTCTCCTTCCAATCCCTTCTGATCCTCCCCCCCATCCAAACCTCCCCCTTTTCCCCCCACCAAAATTGTAAAGTTCGTTTTCGAGATAACGACTTGTACATTTCATTGTTGCAATGGGTCCACCTGTTTCCCTATTTAAACGATTTGTTTTTCCCCTTCCCCTCCACAAATTATACAGACATCAAATACAGTGAAAGCAGGGGTTATACTGTGGGGGAGGGACATACAAAGCAACAAATAAATAGTCTTATAAATGTGTTAGAAACAATCGCATGAAAGAAAAAAATTGAATACATATCTTAGGGTCCATTTCCCTAACACCACCTTATCTGACCTTTCCTGCTTGACTCAGACATATACTAGATATTGCAAATAAGGGAAACCATGTAAGGCCAGTGTTGTCCCCTGTAGCCTCATGATTGCACATTACAACTCTATACCGGTTCATGTTGTTTATCTACTATCTTCTACATTGTGACCTAAATGCCCCAGCAATTCCACCTTGCTTTACTTTTTAAAAATTTCTCTCTTAATGTTTGATGTTGGTGTGTGTGTGTGTGTGTGTGTGTGTGTGTGTGTGTGTGTGTGTGTGTGTGTGTGTGTGTGTGTGTGTGTTTACAAAGATCAGAAGACAATATTTTTCTTCATTTAGAATACATCTTTCAGGTCATTGTAAGTTGTGGTTAATGGGAGAAGTCTCTTGATATTCTAAGAATGAAACAGAAAAAGATATTTTTGCATGGCTTTATTAGTCTGTAGTTGAACACTGAAATTCGATTTATATCTTGGCTGTTGTTGTGAATGATGAGTACAATGAACTGCAGATATATTTGAGTTACTCATAGAGAAATAATCACATGATTGGTGGGGCAGATGATATTTCAACTTTGGAGTTCTTTAGAAAGCTGCATATTACTTTCTACAAGGAGAATACTAACCTGCATTTTGTTGAAATGTGTAGAAAATTTCCTTTTCTCCACACTCTCAGCATTATTACCTTTATTAAAAGGTAAAAAAGGGCAGGTTTTTATTATCTTCAGTACTCCAGACTGGCCTTAGACTTAAATCCAACCTCCTATATGCTTGGAATTAAAAGCCTTTACCACCACACCGGATTCCTTTGATTTTTTTGATAAAAGTTACAATAATTATGAAGTAGTATCATAGTAAGTTTGAATTACATTTCTCTAATGACTTCTGCTCAAAAAGAATTAAACCAGCATAGAAGTGGTATTAAGGAACTTTGTAAACCCACTGGAATTTTTCAGGGTTTAAGGAGAGTATGTCTATTCAGAACTTTTGTCCACTTTTAATCAAGTTTCTTTTTAATCTCATCTTTAATCTTTCTATACAAAATCAATGATTAATTCAAGGTATTAGAAAGGAACAATATTAAGCAACTCCTAACATTTTCCATTTTAAATAACATGATATTGCTTAATCATTTTCTGTTTATGCTTGATACTATATAACTCACTTTAGCCAGACCTTTTACAAGGTTGTATGCATTTTATTTATTTCACATTGATTGTTCTTTCCAAAGACTGCGTGTCTAATTTCCTTGTTTTCTTTCAGTCTCAAGTAGTTCAGATTTCAAATGATGAATAAATGTACAGAAGCAAACAAAAAATAATATAGTTCCCCTCATCTGATGATGTCTTTACAAGAATGAGGAAAGAGTTCATCCAAGGACCTATGATAGGACATCAAAAAGAGAATCCATTCTTTTAGGTCTTTCTTAACTTTGCAATGTAACTTAAATGATGTAAAACACAATATAATGCTCAGATACTTTTATGTTTTATCAGTTTTGCACATTTTCATATGGACTTCACCTCAGTCTACAACATTCCTTCATTATTTTGTCCTGATATTTTTACACTATCAAGACATAAGATAACAAGTTTGATTTACAGCATAAGAAATAATCCACCTGGCTTCCTTGGAAGAAGAGCATGGTCAATAGATAACATTACTTCTGTTTGCTCACTATATGCAATGATTTCTGTAATACTTTTGGCATTCTTTTTAGTATTTTAAAAAAACTGCTGACTAAACTCAAAACTCATTCATGGAAGTTTATGTTAAGTATTTCACAAGTTTTATTTTCCTTAATTCTTAAGATAACATTTTCTATAATGCTAATGTTATTGCCATTTTAGTGTTGGGAAAAATTGTAATTAAAGTCAATAAGTGCATGGTCCAAGCACACACTGTGAGGAAGGAAATGAGTCAAAGTTTCCAAAAGTCTTTCAGCAATACACAAAAGGTAGGTAAAATCTCTCCATTCTCTTACACTCTCTATTCAAGGTTCATATTGTCCAAGAAATAATACCATAACAATTATTGGCCATGGTGATTATTTTCTGTTACCTTTTGTCTTCAACACAGACTGTGTTGGTGATATTGGGTTACCATGCACAGAGCTGAGCTTATAAGAGAGACAAATATATTCTGTCCCATTTTTCCAGGTTCCATTTTAAAAAGTACTAAATTTTAAATATCATCACTTACTTTCTTAAGAATCTAAAAAACAAAAAAAAAATCACAAATAATCACTCCAAAGTGCTTTATAAGTAGGAGATGATAAAACAAGCCCCCGTGAAGTAAACTTTCTTCCACTTTTAAAATTATTCTGAAAGCCTTGTGCTGGTTGGTCACACCTGTAATCCTAACTACTTGGCATATTTACTCAGGAGCCAGAGATATGTGGATAACAGTGGAAGCCAATCAGGACAAAATAAATTCATGAGATAATTTTTCAAAAATTTTAATGTTAGCAAAGGGCCAGGAATGGAGATGTAGCTCATATAGTAGCTCACCAATCTAGAGAGCAGGCCTAGCAAGACTTTGACGCCCTTTTTTCAAACTGTGAGCACACCAACATACATGCAAGTGCATGAGAACACGTGCACGTGCACACACACACATTCATTCAAAATACCTTCATATCAGTGTTTCGCATTAATTTCTTTGTTAACCATATTATATGAGTAAAATAAAGGAAATAAACTCTTTCATCTCAGAACATTTTCATATGTTTTTTATTTTAAAAATACTGTACAGAGAGGTCACATTTACATGAGCAAGTAATGAGTACATTTCGTAACAAGCTTTGTTACCTCCTCCTTTATTTCCCTCTACCGTCCTTTCCCTCCCACCTCTACAAGTACACGCCCCTCCCCACTTCCCCTGCCTAAATTGTAAAGTTCAGTTTTCAACATAGTGTCTTGTGCATCTCATTGTTACAATGGGTCAACCTGAATCCCTATTTCAGCATTTTGCTTTTTCCCTTCCCCTCCCCCAAATTACAGGAGCGTATATACAAGAGGTGGGCACACCAAATTCAAATACAGTGAAAACAGGGGTTATAGCATGGGGGAGGAACATATAAAGAAACAAAAAAAAAATCACATAGCCTGTTATAAATACGTTAGAACAATAGCAAGAAAGAAAAAAAAAAACAGTTGTGTTCCTATTTGTGGGTTCATTTCCCTTAACAACATCTTATCTGGTCATATGTGCATAGATTTTGATCTTTTCTGCTTATCCCAGTTATATTAGTTATTAAAAATTAGGGAAACCCTGTGACCTATGTTTCTTTGGACTTAGCTTACATCACTTAATAATTTTTTCCAAGTCTTTCCATTTTCTAACAAATTGGGTCATGCCATACTTTCTCATGGAGGCATAGAATTTCATTGGTATAAATAGCACATGTTCTTGATCTATTTATTTGATGAAGGGCATTGGGGTTGGTCCTATATCTTAGCTATCTTAAACAATGCTGCAATAAATATAATTGTGATGGCAGTTTTAGTACCGTCTTGTTTGTGATCTTTTGGGTAAATGCTCAAAAGTGGGATTGCTGTGTCATAGGGAAGTTCTATGTGAAGTCTTTTGAGGAACCTCCATACTACTTTCCAAAGTGGTTGAACAAGTTGACACTCCCACCAAGAGTGCAGTACAGTTAACTTGTGGCCACATCCCCTCCAGCATCTGTTGTTGTGAAAGTAGGTAATGGTACAGGAATTTGCCTGCAATCCTTGCACAGGGGTCATTCAAATCTTCTCTGTATAGTTCCAATGTTAGAGTAAGTGATGCTGAATGGAACATAGAACATGTTTTATATATAAAATGTAATTGATTTTCTTAAACTAGACAATTCAACAAAAAGTAAGTTTAAAAGAATTTTCATGAAATTTTAGAACCATGTACTTCTTAAATAAGCACACATTTAAGAGTAAAATCAAGATTGACATGTCAAAAACAAAATAATTCCAGATATTTGTTGTTCAAGAGATGTGTAGGAGGAGAAATTAAATTATTCTATACAAGGCACCTGTCATAATGAACACTGCAGCAAGTGTTAAGTTTTGTTAAAAGTTTTAATGGTTTAAATATATTTAATTTTGGGAATTTGCTTATATATGCTAAAACAAGGACTGTTTGGCAGGTAATAAAACTTTTCGATAAAATATTTAAGATTTATGGTAACAGAACAGACATATGCTACTATGTATGTATATTTAAGAGTTTATAGGAACATTACTAATCAGAAGTTGCCAAGTCTTTATGTAAAGGAGCAGAATAAAGAGTTAAGGACTTTGTTAACTACACAGTTTCTGTTAAAACTACAGGGCTTCCTTATTTTATTTTATGTTTTTTAATTTTTTTGGGTCCGGTCGTGGGGCCTGAACTATGGGCCTGGGCGCTCTCCCTCAGCTCTTCAGCTCAAGGCTAGCATTCTACCACTTGAGCCACAGCGCCACTTCCGGCTTTTTTCTTTTTGCTTATGTGGTGCTGAGGAATTGAACCCAGGGCCTCAAGCATGCAAGGCAAGCTCTCTACCACTGAGCTACCTTCCCAGCCCCTGGCTTCCTTATTTTATATGTTAGCGAGGAACAAATGATGATATAAGACATATACAAATGAATAGATGAGCCATAAAGAGTAATCTTAGTGGGTAACTTTAAAGATTACTCATAACCTAAAAACCTCTTGTTGAATACCATAACCTTAGCCCATTTTAAATGTACAGGGATATGAGAAAATAGTAAAATCTAATAGGTAATACCCTTCAAATACTGAAAACACTGATAATTATTTTAGTTTTTATTTTAATCATTAATATTTTTATTGGTTTTCCTTATTTGTAGCATTGTTTTCCTTGTAATATAATACAACTTTTTGAAAGTCGTTATTAGGAGGTACATTGAGAAGGTTACTGGGATGGCCGAACCATTTTTTATAGGGCATGTGAATTTACAAAGAGGAAAATTAAGAACAAAATATTTATTTAAAAAAAAAACGATTAAGTAGAGTCTGAATCAGGAGTGTTGATAAATATACACACCTAAAACTTTAGCCCTAGGCTGAAGCAGTGGTATTACAGAGTTGAAGCCACAAAAATGAGAGACTGTGTTTTGTTTTGTTTTATATTTTGATTTTTCTGGTCATGGGGCTTGAACTCTGGGTCCTAGGTGCTCTCCCTCAGCTCCAAGCTAGCGCTAACACTTGAGCCACAACACACTTCCATCTTTTTCGGCTTATGTCATGCTGAGGAATCAAACCCAGTGCATGCAAGGCAGGCACTCTACCACTGAGCCACCTTCCCAACACCTGAGAGACTGTGTTTTAAAAAATCATCTAAACAATAATTGCTTTCTTCTTTGGGATATATAATGAAATATATTAATATCTTTTTATGTCTTTGTGAATTGTCATACTACTAACTTCATCCACTTTATCCTTTTCAAAGTGATGAAATATTTCTGAGAATTTGCTTCTGTGAAGATTGTTTTTGCATTTATAATTTCTCCTGAATCATTTTTATTTTTATCAAAATAACTTTATATTTCATGTTAATGGGTTAACATACATCAAATACCTTCAAATGTACATGTAGAGTCTAAAGATAGTATGAATATTCTCATACAGCTCTTGTTTATCTGTTATGCACTTTCAGTATTGTGATATTTCTCTTTCTCTTTCACTCTCTCATTTCCTCTCTTTATCTTTCATGCTCCATGTCTGGTACTTAGAATTTCTGCTGGTCTACTATTATCCTTCAGAATCCACTGGTGGTGTGGAAAAATGATAGCGACCATCAGTTACCCTTGCATTCTTTAAGAGTTATAATAGTGACGTGATGTTATTCTTTCCTATTCTAAATGGCAAAACAACAGATCTAGGAATTCCTTTTCACTTTTACTACTATTACAAATTTTTCTCATAAGAATCATTGAGACGTTAGGATACTTTTAACCTCTGACCTAAAAGTTCTCTTTCTTTTACAAACCAATTTTTCTTCTATTATCAGTGAATACATATAATGAAAACAATGCTAACCTATGCAAAGTAGACCGAAGGTATTCAGGGATGAAAAACAAGGTTAATGGGGGAAGTGAGTACAAAAGATGTCTATCATACAACAAATACCCTCAGAGCAGTTTATCATGTACACATTGTGAGAGTGGCAATATGCTGGGAACTATAGATTGAATCACTGAACAACTGATATATATATATATATATATATGCACATATATTTATATATGTATATTTATTTGTATATGAATATATGTGTGTATATGCCCGTCTATATGTAGACATGCATGTTACTATACACAAAAATACACACATACCTATACACATGTATACATGCACACATAGAGAAGGACACATAGCTACAGACAACACAAGTTTCACTAGTTGTTGAATATGCCTTAGACAGAATGCTTGGAACCAAATATCTTTTAAAACCAAATATCTCTTAAAATGGTTTTGACAGATTCGATTTGCAAAATGCAGTACAAGTGATAGCAAGTCACTCAGAAATCTCAGTAAGAAAACCTCATATGGCATCTCCCTGCTCCCCAGGGAATGTTGTTCTTGTAAACACGCTCAATAAACAAAGTAGCAAGAAAATACCCCGGTACAGAATAAAGTTATAAGGCTTTAAATGACATTCTTCCTTGAGCTCTTTTCCAACAGCCAGCATCAATTCCTAAGCAGAAGTGTGAATTCTGAAAAGATGGGAGCTCAGCTCAACATTTCACCAACCCATTTGAAAAGTCTTATGTGAGGAATACTTACTGAGAGGTCTTGCTGATTTCCTAGCTAAGAAAATAAGAAAAAAAGAAAGTATTTTAATGCATTAAAATTTGAGAATAATTTGTAACCTGTCAATAAATGTGTAGAACACAATTATAACAAAATGAAAAAAAGTGATGTGCATATTATTTATGTGCTCTTGGACTTGGCGAGTGATTTTAGGTGTATCTATACAAGTAGAATCAGCATAAATCAAGCCAGCAATTCTTCATTTAAGATACAAGGAATGGATACAGGTTGACCCATTGTAACAATGAGATGTACAAGACACTCTATCAGATGCGGGGGGGGGGTGTAGAGAAGGGTTGGGGGGGTGGAAGGAAGGGACGGTATGGGAATAAACAAGGAGAGGATAAAAATGCTCAGTAAGAAATGTACTCATTACCTTATTTATGTAACTGTAAACCCTGTGCACAGGACATTTACAATAAAAATATGTATTAGAAATATACAAGGAAAATTTCTGTACATATAGGAAGTTGTATTTGTCACACAATATCAGTAAGGTATTGGTTTTAGGACCACAGGCATATTAAAATTTTTCATGCTCAAATTCTGTACATGAACACAGTATATTATTTACATTTGAATCTGCCCTCAACCTAGTGCAGTGTAATTGCTATGAAAATTTTTACTACATTCTATGTTTGTAATGAAAAATAAAATCATATCCATTCATACAATTTTTTCAGATAATATTTTATTGTGAAAATATAGTAAACAGTGGGCCCAATTACATGTGCAAGGAAATGAACATATTTCTCATCAAGCTTTTTTGCCTCCTCCTTTGTTTCCCCTTCCCATCCCTTCCCGTCCCCCCACTCCCCCCCCCGTAACCCCCCCTAGCCAAAGTTGTAAAGTTCGTTTTTCGACATAAATCTTGTACATCTCATTGCTGCAATGGGTCCTCATTTGATTTTTCCCTTCCCCTTCACAAATTATACCAACATAAAATACAGTGAAAGCAGGGGTTATACCTTGTGGAAGGGACATACAAAACAAGAAAGAAATCATCTTATAAATTTGTTAGAAACAATCATAAGAAAGAAAAACATTTGAATCCTTACTTTAGGGTACATTTCGCCAAACATCAACTTATCTGAACGTTTCCGCTTGTCTCAGACATAAACTAGGGATTGCAAGTAAGGGAAACCAAGGGAACTATGTTTCTTTGGGCTCGGATTACTTCACCTAATATACTTTTTCCAATTCTTTCTGTTTCCTAACAAATGTGGCAATGTCATTATTTCTGATGGAAGCATAGAATTCCATTGGGTATATAGACCACATTTTCTTGATCCATTCATCTACTGAGGGGCCTCTTGTTTGATTCAATATCTTAGCTATGGTAAATAATGCTGCAATAAACATAGTTATGATGGTAGCTTTAGTATGGTTTTGTTTGTGATCTCTAGGGTAAATGCTCAAAAGTCTGATGGCTAGGTCATTGGAGAGCTCTATGTAAAGTCTTTGAGAAACCTCCATACTAATTTCCAAAGTGGCTGAACAAGTTTACACTCCCACCAACAATGCAGTAAGGTTCCCTTCTGTCCTCATCCCTTCCAGCATCTGTTGTTATTAGAGATCTTGATTATAGCCATTGTATCTGGGGTGAGGAGGTATCACGATGTGGTTTTGATTTGCATTTCTTTTCTGGGTAAGGATGTTGAGCGTTTCTTCATGTGTTTACTGGAAATCCTACTTTCCTATTCACAAAAGATTCCCTTTAAGTTTTTAGTCCATTGATTTATGGGGAAGTTGTTTCTTTGAGGATTTGTTGTTGGGGGATTTAATATTTTTGAGATCCAGGTATACTTTAGATATGAGGCCCTTGTTCTTTGTATGGCTAGTGAAGATCTCCCAATCCCTAGACCTTCTACTGATCGTGCTAGCTATGTGTTTGACATGCAGAAGTTATGCAATTTAATGCAATCCCATTTGTCCATCCTTTTTTTTTGTTTTGTTTTTTTGTCTTTCTGGGTCTCTTTAAAGAAAATATTGGTCTGTGCAAAGGAGACCTAGGGTTCTCTTACTCCATCCTTTAAAGTTTTCAGAGTGTCTGCTTTGACTCTGAGGTATTTGGTCAATTTGGAGATGATTCTGGTGCAGGGTGATATATAAGGATATAGATTTTGTTTTCTACAAGTAATTTACCAATTTTGCAAGCACCATTTACTAAAGAGGCTGTCTTTCTTCCATTATACTTTTTGGCTTCTTCATTGAAGATTACAGTGTTCTAGGTCTGTGGATTCATTGCTGGGTTTTCAATTCTATTCCATTGGTCCTGAGGTCTGTTCTTGTGCCCGTAACAAGCTGTTTTGAATATTATAGCTTTGTAGTAGAGTTTAAAAGTTGGTATTGATATTCTTCCAGCACTATTCTTTCTGTTAAGGATTGTTTTTGCTATTTGGGTCTTTTAATTGTTCCGTATGAATTTTTGCATTGCGTCTTCTATTTCCTTGAAGCATCTGGTAGGAATATCGATAGGTATTGCATTGAATTAGTAGATAGCCTTGGGAAGTATTGCCATTTTCACGATGTTTATCCTTCCAATCCAGGAACATGGGAGATTTTTCCACTATCGAATTTATGTTTTGATTTCCTTTTTCAAGTTTATAAAGTTTTCATCACAGAGATCCTTAGCTTCTTTGGTTAAGTTACTTCCTAGGTATTTTATTGTTGTGGAGCTATTACAAATGGAGGTGCTTTCCTGATTTCAGCCACACTTTTCTCATTGTTGGAATCGAGAAAAGCCACTGATTTTTTCAGGGTTAATTTTATACCATATTACATTGCCAAAGTTTAGAATCAGCTTGAAATACTTGGGTGTGGAGACTGTGGTATTCATTAAACACAAGCTAATGTCATCTGCAAAGAGGAAGAGTTTTATTACATCTTTCCCTATTTGGATCATTTTTATATTTGCCTCTTTTCTTGTTGCTGTAGCTAGTCATTCTAATACTAAATTGAAGAGAAGTGAAGAGAGTGGACATCCTTGTCTTGTTCCTGAGTTAAGAAGAAATGGCTTTAGTTTTTCACCATTAAATTTTATGCTGGCTGTAGGTTTTTGTCATATACAGCCTTTATTGCATTGAGGAATGTTCCCTGGAATCCTAATTTTTCCAGAACCCTCATCACAAAGGGTTATTGAACCTTGTCAAATGCTTTTTCTGCAACTATTGAGATAACCATGTGGTTCTTATCCTTGCTGTTTGTGATGTGATGAATTATACCAGATTATTTGGTTATATTGAACCAACTTTGCATCCCTGAAATGAATACTGTTTGATCCTGGTGTATGATACTTGGGATGAATTGTTCAAGTCAATTGGCCAAAATTTTGTTGAGAAGTTTTGCATCAATACTCATCAAAGAAAGAGAACAAAGAAATGGGTCTATAGTTCTCTTTCTTTGATGAGTACCTGCCTGGTTTGGGGATGAGGGTTATGATGGCTTCATAGAATGAATTCGGTAATGAACTTTTTCCTTCAATTTCATTGAAGAGTTGAAGGAGTATTGGTGTGAGCTCTGACATGAAGGCCTTGTAGAATTCCGCTGTAAATCCACCTGGTCCTGAGTTTTTCTGAGATGGGAGGTCTCTTATTACTGTGTCTATTTCAATGCTTGATATGGGCCTGTTAAGCTGGTTTAACTCATCTTGGTTTACTTTCAGCATTACAATATTTGCTAGGAAAATGTCCATTTCTGCCAGGTTCTCTAACTTACTAGTATAAAGGTTTGATAAATATTCCGTTATAATGTTCTGAAGCTTGGTTGTTTCTGTGGTGATGTTTCCATTCTCATCTCTGAGTTTATTTATTTGAGTGTATTCTCTTCTTTTTCTCATAAGATTTGCTAAGGGTCTGTCAAATTTGTTAATATATCAAAGTACCAATTCTTTATCTTTTTGATTCTTTATGTTTTCATATTTGGATTCTAAATTGTTTAATTCTGATGTAATTTTAATGATTTCTTTCCGTCTACTGTATTGGCGTTTATCTTGCTCCTCTTTTTCAAGGTGGTTCAAATGTTGTTGGTTTCAGATCTCTCCAATTTGTTGATGTAGGAACTCAGAGCTATAAACTTGCCTCTAAGTACTGCCTTTGCTGTGTCCCAGAGGAGCTGGTAATTTGTGTGTTCATTTTTGTTGAATATCATGAACATTTTAATTACCTTTCTCATCTTTTCCATGACACATTGATGATTCAACAGTGTGTTGTTCAGCCTTCATGTGTTACATGACTCTCTTTGGTGGCTTTTGGTGTGGAATTCTAATTTTATTCCCTTGTATTCTAAAAGAATGCAAGGTATTACTTCAGTATTTGTGAATTTAGACAAGTTTGATTTGTTACCTAAAATGTGGAATATTTTGGAAAATGTTCCATGTGCTGCTGAGAAAAACATGTATTCTGATGCTGCTGGTTGAAATACTCAGTAGATGTCAGATAAAGCTAGTTGATCTATGCAGTTGTTTAGATGTGCAGTTTCTCTATTGAGTCTTTGAAGAGTTGCTCTATCTAGTAGTGATAGTAGTGTGTTAAATCCCCCAACATTTAATGTCTTTGTATCTATGTGATCTTTGAGAGAAAGTAGTGTTTCTTGCATAAATTTGGGTTTTCCATTGTTTGGTGAATAGATATTCAGAATTGTAATATCCTCCTGAAGGAGAGATCCCTTAATTAGTACATAAAAAACTTTTTTTATCTCTTGTGACTAATTTTAATTTGCAGTCAATTTTTTCAGATATTAGGATTGTAACTCCCGCCTCTTTATGGGGGCCATATGCTTGGTAGATTTTTTGTTTGTTTGGTTTGGTTTTGTTTTATTATGAAAATATCATACAGAGGGTTGACAATTACATGGGCAAGATAGTGAGTAAGTTTCTTATCAAACATTGTTGCCTCATCTTTTGTTTCCCCATAACATCCCTTCCCACCCCTACAGGCTCCTACCACCACATCCCCACCCGTCCACCCCCCACCCCACTGAAATTGTAAAGTACATTTTTAAATATAACTTCTTGTTCATCTTATAATTGTAATGGGTCCACCTGTAAGCCTATTTAAACAGTTGTATTTTTTTCCATTTCCTTCCACAAAATATATCAACACCAAATACAGTGAAAGCAGGGCTTATACTCTGGGTGATATACATACAAAGCAACAAAGAAATCATCTTATAAACATCTTAGAACCAAGATCTTAGAACATGCGGTTCATTTAACTTAACATCAAGTTGTCTGACAGTTTTTGTTTGTCTCACACATATACTAGTTAATGCAAATAAGGGAAACCATAGGATCTATATTTCTTTGGGACTGGCTTACTTCATTTAATATAATTTTCCAAGTCATTCCATTTCCTAACAAATGAGTCAATGCCATTCTTTCTGAAGGAGGCATAGAATTCCATTGTGTATGTATACCACATTTTCTTGATCTATTCATCTACTGAGGAGCAACGGGGTTGGTTCCATATGTTAGCTATGGTAAATAATGCTGCAATAAACATAGTTGTGCTAGTAGTTTTAGTATGGTCTTGTTTGTGATCATATGGTTAAATGCCCAAAAGTGGGATTGCTGGGTCACACGGGAGCTCTATGTGGAGTCTTTTGAGTAATATCCATAGCATTTTCCAAAGTACATGAACATGTTTACACTCCCACAAACATTGCAGTAATTTTCCATTCTGTTCAAATCCCCTCCAGCATCTTCAAAACTTTGGCAAAATAACAGAATATAAAATTAACCCTCAAAAATCAATGGTTTTTCTGTATGCCAACAATGAGAAAAGTGTGGCTGAAATCAGGAAAGCAACTCCATTTGTAATAACCTCACAAAAAATCAAATGCCTAGGAATTAATGTAATGAAAGAACTGAAGGGCCTCTATGATGAAAACTTTAAAAATCTGAAAAAGGAAATGAAAACGGATGTAAAAAGTGGGAAAACCTCCCATGCTCTTTGAATGGATAGATCAACATCCTGAAAATGGCAATACTCCCCAAGGCTATCTACAAATTCAATGCGATACCTGTGAATATTCCAATCTCATTCTTCAAGAAAATAGTAGAGGAAATCCAAAAATACATATGGAACAATTAAGGACCCCAAATAGCAAAAACAATCCTTAACAGAAAGATCAGTGCTGGAGAAATATCAATACCAAATTATAAACCCTCCTACAAAGTTATAGTAATCAAAACAGCTTGGTACTGGCGCAAAACAGACCTCAGGACCAATGGAATAGAATTGAAAACCCAGAAATGAACCCACAGACCTATAGCCATCTAATCGTAGATAAGGGAGCTCAAAATATAGAATGGCAGAAAGACAGCCTCTTCAGTAAATGATGTAGCAAAATTGGTTAATCACTTGTAAAAAATTAAAGCTAGATCCTTATATATCACCCTGCACCAGAATCAACTCCAAATGGATCAAAGACCTCGGAGTCAAGCAGATACTCTAAAAATATTACAGGATGGAATAGGAGAAACCCTAGGTCTCCTTGGCACAGGTTGAAATTTTCTCAATAGAGCCCCAGAAACACAACAAATCAATGAAAGGTTGGACAAAGTGGATTATGAAATTGCAGAGCTTCTTCTCGGAAAAGGATATAGCTAGCAAGATCAATAGAAAGCCCACGGATTGAGAGAAGATATTTACTATCCATACAATGAACAAGAGTCTCATATCTAAAATATACCTGGAACTCAAAAAATTAAATCCCCAACAAATCCTCAAAGAAACAACTGTAGGATAAATAAATGGGCGAAAGACTTAAAGAGAAACTTCTCTGAAGAGGAAAGAAGGATGGCCAGTAGACACATGAAGGAATGCTAAACCTCCCTAGCCATAAAAGAAATGCAAATCAAAACAACATTGTGATACCACCTCACCACAATGAGAATGCTTGGTACATTTTGTTCTAGTCTTTCACTTTCAAAATATATTTGTTTTTATGGGCATGGTGTGACTCCTGAAGGTTGCATATAGAATAATCTTGCTTTGTAATCCAATTAGATAATCTATGTGGCTTAATTGGAGAGTTAAGCCCATTAATGTTGAAAGATATGACTGAGAGGTTTTTATGAGTTCCTGCCATGTTATCCAACTTCTTGGGCGCTGAGGCAACTGTGTTCTTCTTATGGTTCTTGGATTCTCACTTTTTGTGCGGTTTCTTTGCTCTTATTGTGGTCTTGTTGGTTTTCTATGTGAGGAAATCTTTAAGTATCTTTTGTAAGGTTGGCTTGTTGGAGATATATTATTTCAGCTTTTATTTGCTATGGAAAATTATTATTTGACCTTCGGTTATGAAGGAGAGTATAGCTGGGTACAGTATCTTGGTTGATAGTTGTTTGTCTTTACGACATGGTATACATCATTCCAGGCTCTTCTTGCTTCAATTGTCTCTGCTGACAAATCAGAGATTATTCTAATTGTTTTCCATTTATAAGTGGTTTATCTTTTCTCCTTGACAGCTTTAAGGATCTTTTCCTTGGTCTGAATTGATCCTCTGAGGATTTTAATGTCATGGTGGCATGTACTATTATGGTCTTGTCTATTTGGGGTTCTAAAATCTTCTTGTATCTGAATAGGCCTAACTTTTTGCATGTTTGGGAAGTTCTCTGCTAACATCCTGTTAAATGAATTTCCTAAACCATTAACTTCTGTCCCTATGGGCTCCTCTATACCCATTATCCTCAGATTAGGACTTTTGATGGTGTCTTCCAAATGTTGAATAGATCTTTTATAATACTTGGATTTGTCTTGCATAGTTGTATGTTCTTTCACTATAATATCTAGGCTATCTTCAATCCCCTTGATTGTATCTTCTACATGATCAAATCTACTGTCAAGACTTTCTACTTTGGTTTTTATTTCTTTTCCTTCTAATTGGTCAGCTTTGATGGCTTCAAATTCATTGTTGGAACTTTGTTTTAATCTTGTATAAACTTTTTACTTCCTTAATTTGGTGTTCAGAGTTTATTCTCAAATCACTTAGTTGATTGGCTATGTTTCCTTGGATTCCCATTCCTTCTGTAGGGCTCCATTCAGCATTCCATTTGTGATCTCCGTGAATTCCTTCAGCTGTCTGTTTGTGGATTCCATGAATGCTTCTATTGATCTTTGTCTAGTGTCATCCCACTCTCACAATGCCTCTATTAGTCTTTGATTAGCTTCCTCATCTTCACACAATTCCTGTAGTTCTCTTTGACTGTTCTCAGCCTCCTCATGCAATTCCTGTCTTTCTCTTTGACTGTTCTCAGCCTGTTCACACAATTCCTTAATTTCTCTTTGACTGTTCTAAACCTGTTCACTCAAGTCCTGTATCAATCTTTGAGTAGCTTAATCACGTTCACAAGATTCCTGTATTATCCTTTGTTTTGCCTCCTCTCTCTCCTTATTATGTTCACACTGAGTCCTTTGCAGATTTTAAATCTTTTCATTCACCATGTTCACCAGTAGTATTTGTAGATCTTTTAGGAACTCTCCTCTGGATTATTCATGAATTGTTCTGTTACCAGATGTCATGAGTGGGACTTGAGATACCCAGACCTGCCATTTTTCTTGTGTTTTGCTGGCTTGTTCTGCCCATTTTGTATGAAAGTAACACCAATTTTGTGCTAGAACACTGTTTTAAGGCAAGCATCAACCAAAGTACTGTAGTTGCACAATCAAAATGGCTGCAGATACAATGTAGTTAATCAGATACGATCTATTCAACATCAAACAACTATGGATTTATGGGCTAAAAATAGCAAATATAAATTTGGCAAACCAGAAATTTTTAGTTTTAAGGAGAAATGTGTTGAAAAATAGGATTAGAGGGATGTAGAGAGGTAAAAAAAGAGTGAATTTAACCAAATCCTAATCGCAGAGAGGGAAATGGATTGGACAGAATGATAGGAGAGTGAGTAAAACAAACAAACAAAAAAACAAGAAAAAAATGGAAAAACAAAAATTTAAATTTAAAAATGAAACACGTAAAAATTATATAAGTTTAAAGAAGTGATGTTGAGAGAAGAAAAGGATAGGATGAGAAGAGGGGAGAGATAGAAAGAGGTATGAAATACTAAAAAATAAAATTTCCTATAATTAGTTACTTGAAAATTATATAGGTATAAAGATATAATACTGCTAATGAAGAACTTACGCCTGAGGTTGTCAATTGAGTGATAAACTTCTGGATTAAGTATGTACACAATGGGGCATAAGGTCTAATAATCAATGGCAGGTATATATCTGGGGCTGAGCAAAACAGCAATTAAGTCATGTAAAAAAGGAAAAAAATAGAAAAAAATGAAAAGAATTAAAAAAGGACTAAAAGGTCAAAAAATAAAAAACATACACACACTCACAACTAAAAATTTATGAGAGAAAAAATAGATTAATAGAAAAAGTATTTTTCAAAAAAATTAAAAACGGTAAAAAAAAGAGTTCTTTGATTTCTTTTTGGTGGGGGAGGGTGAGAATCGGAAAATCCTGTATCTCCACTGTGTCCCTAAACAGTCTCTTGGTGGAGTCTCTGGTCTGCTTGTGGTGGTTGTTTTTCCACTGGCTTGATTGGTTTCTTAAGTTAGTTTGTTTGAGCAGGCAGAAAAATGCTCTGCATTACCCAGGATTTTGTGATCTGCCTCCCAGGCTAGTTCAGTGTGAAGGCAATCTACTTCGAGTATCACAAAAGAGGGAGATGGCTGTTTCCTCTAGTTTGGAGATGCTGTGATGAGGCTAGGTTCTGGGTAGGGTTGAGGCCTTTCAGCAAACAGTAGTTTTTCCTGAAGGGTTAGCTCCTGAGACATTCACAGAGGTCAGCCTAGAGACATTCTTAGGTTTTTTGTTTATTAAATTTCAATTGATTGTCTAGGCTGCTGTAGGGAGGGGCAGCCACTGACTCTGTTTACCCAATGTAGAAAGTCACTCGTCTGGAGGCTGAGCAATCTCGGTTTGGGATGTGTGACTTTGCCCTGGGTGGAGTTGAGCCTGGCAGGTCAGGTCAGGTTCCTGTGAGCAGTTAAATGACTCTTTTATTTTCGACCAAGGCTTGAGTTGGAGGTAGTTGCTCAGTGGGGCTTTGTCAGGATCAAAGATGGAGATCTCTGGTGATGGGGGAGGGGTGGCCTTCCCTCCTTTGCTCGTTGAGGAGTAAGGATGTCAGGGTTCTACTCACACCACAGTCTTGGATCCTGGGCCGTCTCTGTTCAGTGATCTGCAGGATGAAGATATCTGCTCCTTGTCAGTTATAGCTGGTGTTGAGCAGAATCTGCTCTCCTGCTGCTTCTGGCGTCTTTGTCCTGGACTCTCTCAGGTTTTATTTTTGTTTTGTTTTGTTTTTAAATTGTGAAAATACCATACAGAGAGGTTACAGTTACATGGGCAAGGTAATGTGTGCATTTCTTATCAAGCGTTGTTGCGTGCTCCTTTGTTTCACCTTCCCATCCCTTCCCATCTACCCCCACCTCCCAGCCAAAGTTGTAAAGTTCATTTTTCGATATAACACCTTGTATATTTCATTGTTGCAATGAGTCCACCTGTATCCCTATTTAAACAAGTTGTTTTTTTCCCTTCCCCTCCACAAATTATACCAACATAAACTACAATGAAAGCAGGGGTTATGCCGTGGGGGAGGGACATACAAAGAACAAAGAAATCATCTTATAAATATGTTAGAAATAATACCAAGGGGGGAAAAACATTTGAATACTTATCTTGACATTCTTATCTCCAATAAACCACCAGAAACTGGAAGTAGACCTATGTCTCAAGCAGTAGAGCTCTCGCCTTGAGCTGAAGAGCACAGGGATAGCACTTAAGCCCAGAGTTCAAGCCACATGACTTACCAAAAAAATATGTCTACATATATATATATATATATGTATATATATATATATATGATGAAATGAATTACATTTAAAATTAAATAAATATTTAAGATACACATTTAAATCATAACTAAATATATGATACTTTTATATTATATACATATATTTAGATATATAAAATCATATTGTAACTGTATGTTTATAAATATATTTGTAATTTATTTCCAAATAGTACATCTGAAGATTTTGGGGAAAATGTAGAGTTTCTAAAGACTTACTACTGACCAATCATATTTTTCACTAATAAAAAATGTCTAGAGTACTAAGACAATGATTATGAAACAGAGTAGCTTTTTATTCCTTATGATTTTGGATTAGAAACATCTATTTGTTGGTATGAAACCTAAAAAATATGATCTTGAAATCACACTCAACAAACTGGACTTATACATTAATTTATCAACTTACAGGTCGTAAACTTTTATTTGAATCCTGTTTCTCACAGTGTCCATTTCCCTAGAGTCAGCTACAGGTACAAACATGCATGCATTTTCATGCTCACATACACCCCCATACTCATATGACATACTAAATGTAAAACTGTAATAAAAAATAATATTGATACTGAAAAAGAACTCCTTTGCAAATGTAATTAAATTTTACTTTTTGAATATAATGCATTACTGAAATACTAATGAAAGAGCAGCTGAGAGGATGTTTCAAATACTAGAGTGCCTGCCTAAAGAGCATGTTTCTCAATCCAAACATCATTATTTCCATCCTTCCTTCTCCCACATAAAAAACATAAGTAGTTACAGACTCAACCTACATGTTCCTTAATCACTGATTGACTAAAGAAATTATAATATATATGCATATATGCACAATGATATATTATTTAGTCACACATAATAATGAAATAATTTCATCGTCAAGAAAATAGTTAGAACTGGAAACCTTCATATTAAAGCAATATGTCATAGTGTGAAAAACAAATACTAGATTTCTCATATGCAGACTCTAGACTCAGAAAATAAAATGAATGACTCAGGTGTAAAAGTTGGAAAGTATTAAATTTGGAAAAAAGTAAGAGAGGAGATTAAGAGAAATATTGTGGAGTAAATATATTCAAATATTTTATGTTAGTATGATGACAGAATAAAACGTGAGTATAAAAATAGGATAATGAAATTAATAAAAGGAATCTAATTTACCAAGTTACATTATATGGACAGATGTATATAACACAATTAAATACTTTGTGAAATTAATATTTGTTAATAAACAAAAATTCATTGAAGATGTTATAGATTCCTATGTTAATTTCCATTTTTTGCTCAGTTGTTTCCTTGATAAAGTAGAAGGAGATATTGGTTTTGCTCATTTAGAAAGACAATCTTGTCCAATTAGCATTAAAGTTATCTACTTCATTACTGTCAATGTGAAATTGTACAATCAAGTTAATAATTATATTAGAATATTTCCAATGCACTCTTCAAAATATTATCCCTATACGTATATACTTTTTGCAATTTATTAAATATGTTTTCCTTACTTAATTACTATATACGATTTTCTGAATGTAGTTTGGTATATGCAACTAAGACATATTATAGCTGACCAGGAAAACAATTATTCAAAGAGTTCTATCAAAAATGCTTATAACGAAAAAAAGGAGGTAAATACAAATTATGTATATTTGAAGACAATACTTGGTTAGTCTTCTTCTCACATTCCCCATTCCCTTCTTGAGAATAATATACATTGTAAGGAAATATTTAGAATGTTTTGGAGAAATAGCTTGACTTTAAACTAATGAGTTACTCTATGAGGCATATTGTTTACTTTATGTCAAGAAAAGCTAAATTCTTACCTTATCATTTTCTTAGGTTTTATACTCAAGTTTAATCTCTGTTGGATGACAGGAAAAGATATAAACATTTTTTAACTGTGGCTAAATTTAGGTTGAGGAATCTAGGTACACCTGTACTCCTGCAGGTAGGCCTCATCATCATGAGACCATGAAATCAAAATGTTAACCACTGCTTCATGAAATCTTGCTTATGAGATTTTGTGTATTATAAACAGTGGTTATTAGCATTTGTTTTGTAATCAGCATCATTTCATGAGTTAGTAAATGAAGTGAGACATTATACTCAAAACAAAATTTAAGGAGGCATCCAAAATTAATTACCAAAATATACATCATTTAACACAATGTTTTTAAGATGCGAGCTAAAGTAAATAATTTAAGAAAAAAATCAACATGTAAAAGAAATACAGAATACAGAGTATGACGGATTTTTCTTTTACCTCAGTTGCAATATGGCTTGCATGATGACTTTTCTGGTAATATGTTTAATTAGGTCTTGATATTTAGTTAAAGTTATGTTATTTTGTATATTCATTTGTCAGATAAAAAAGGAAATGAATTTCATGCCAGTGTCAACATCCATAATGATGTTACAGTTGTATCCTGCTACTCCCAAATACCACTTAGTCCTAACTCTCAACATTAATGGACTTAACTCTCCAATTAAGCAACATAGACTGTCTAGTTGGATTAAAAAGCAAGATTCCTTTATCTGCTGCCTTCAGGAGTAACACCTTGATCATACAAACAAACAACTTTTGAAAGTGAAAGGCTAGAACAAAATCAACCCAGCAAATGACTCCTATAAACACGTAGGAGTTTCAATCCAAATATCAGATGAAATAGACTTCAAATTAAAATTAATGAGAAGAGATTACCAAAGTGGCTACATAATAATTAGGGGATCTCCCCTCCAGGAGATTATTACAATTCTAAATATATATTTGCCAAAGAACAGAGCACGAAAATTTATCCAAGAAACACTGCTTTCCCTCATACCTCACATAGATGCAAAGACATTAATTGCTGGCGACTTTAAAAAACCACTATCCTGACTTTGTAGATCAACTCGTCAAAAAACTCAATAGAGAAACTGCACATCTAAACAACTGCATAGATCAGCTAGATTTAACAGACATCTACCGAATATATCACCCAGCAGCATCAGAATACATCTTTTTTCAGCAGCACACAGAATATTTTCCAAACAGACCACATTTTAGGTCAAAAAACAATCTTGTCCAAATTCAGAAATATTAAATTTATACCATTCATTTTCCCAGACCACAACGGAATAACGTTAGAACTCAACACCAAAATCCACCAAAGAACTTCCTGTAACACATGAAGGCTGAACAACACACTGTTGAATCACCAGTGGGTCATGGAAGAGATGAGAAAGGAAATTAAAATGTTCATGATATTCAACAAAAATGAACACATAAATTACCAGCTCCTCTGGGACACAGCAAAGGCAGTACTCAGAGGCAAGTTTATAGCTCTGAGTTCCTACATCAACAAATTGGAGAGATCTGAAACCAACAATTTAATGAGACATCTGAACCGCCTTGAAAAAGAGGAGCAAGATAAACGCCAATACAGTAGACGGAAAGAAATCATAAAAATTACATCAGAATTAAACAAATTAGAATCCAAATATGAAAACAGAAAGAACCAAAAAAAACCAAAGAAATGGTATTTTGAAAAATTAACAAATTTGACAGACCCTTTGCAAATCTTATGAGAAAAAGAAGAGAATACACTCAAATAAATAAACTCAGAGATGAGAATGGAAACATCACCACAGAAACAACCAAGCTTCAGAACATTATAACGGAATATTTATCAAACCGTTATACTAATAAATTAGAGAACCAGGCAGAAATGGACGTTTTCCTAGCAAATATTGTAATGCTGAAAGTAAACCAAGATGAGATAAACCATCTTAAGTGGCCCATATCAAGTATTGAAATAGACACAGTAATAAGAGACCTCCCATCTCAGAAAAGCCCAGGACAAGATGGATTTACAGCAGAATTCTACAAGGCCTTCATGTCAGAGCTCACACCAATACTCCTTCAACTCTTCAATGAAATTGAAGGAGAAAGTTCATTACCGAACTCATTCTATGAAGCCATCCCCAAACCAGGCAGGGACTCATCAAATAAAGAGAACTATAGACCCATTTCTTTGTTCTCTTTCTTTGATGAGAATTGATGCAAAACTTCTCAACAAAATTTTGGCCAATTGACTTGAACAGTTCATCCTAAAAATCATACACCAGGATCAAACAGGATTCATTTCAAGGATGCAAAGTTGGTTCAATATAACCAAATAATCTGGTATAATTCATCACATCACAAAGAGCAAGGATAAGAACCACATGGTTATCTCAATAGTTGCAGAAAAAGCATTTGACAAGGTTCAATAACCCTTTGTGATGAGGGTTCTGGAAAAATTAGGATTCCAGGGAACATTCCTCAATGCAATAAAGGCTGTATATGACAAACTTACAAACTACAGCCAGCATAAAACTTAATGGTGAAAAACTAAAGCAATTTCCTCCTAACTCAGGAATAAGATAAGGATGTCCACTCCCTCCATTTCTCTTCATTTTAGCATTAGAATGCCTAGCTACAGCAATAAGACAAGATGCAAACATAAAAGGGATCCAAATAGGGAAATATGAAGTAAAACTCTCCCACTTGCAGATGACATGATCTTCTCTTTAAAGAATCGCACGCACTCCACTCCTAAATAACTCAAGCTGATTTTAAACTTTGGAAAAGTAGCAGGGTATAAAATTAACCCTCAAAAATCAATGCCTTTTCTGTATGCCAACAATGAGTAAAGTGTGGCTGAAATCAGGAAAGCAACTCCATTTGTAATAGCCCCACAAAAAATAAAATACCTAGGAATTAACTTAACCAAAGAAGTGAAGGACCTCAATGATGAAAACTTTAAAAACTTTAAAAAGGAATCAAAACAGAAATTAGAATGTGGCAAAACCTCCCATGCTCCTGGATTGGAATTATCAACATCATGAAAACGGAAATCCTTCCCTAGGCTATCTACAAATTCAATGTGATACCTATCAATATTCCAACCTCATTTTTCAAGGAAATAGAAGAGGCAATCCAAAAGTTCATATGGAATAAGAATAAGAAGAACCCAAATAGCAAAATGATCCTTAACAGAATGAACAGTGCTGAAGGAATATAAATATCAAAATATGAACTCTACTACAAAGCTATAGTGATCAAAACAGCTTGGTCCTGACACAAGAACAGACTTCAGGATAGATGGAATAGAATTGAAAACCCAGAAATGAACCTACAGACCTATAGCACTGTAATCTTCAATAAGGGTGCTAAAAACAAGAATATAAGAAAGACAGCCTCTTCAGTAAATGGTACTGACAAAATTGGTTAATCACTTGTAGAAAACTAAAGCTACATCCTTATATATCACCCTGAATCAGAATCAACTCCAAATGGATCATAGAACTCAGAGTTAAAGCAGACACTGTGAAAACATTACAGGATGTCGTAAGAGAAACCCTAGGTCTCCTTTGCACAAACCAATATTTTCTTAATAGAGACCCAGAAATACAACAAATCAAAGAAAGCTGGAACCAATGGGATTGCATGAAATTGCAGAGCTTCTGAATGGCAATGGATATAGCTAGCAAGATCAATAGAAAGCCCATTGATTGGTAGAACTTCACTAGCCATACATCGGACAAGGGTCTCATATCTAAAATATACCTGGATCTCAAAAAATTAAATCCCCCAAAAAATCCTCAAAGTAACAACTTGCCAATAAATAAGTGGACTAAATACTTAAAGAGAAACTTCTCTGAATACGAAAGAAGGATGGACAATAGACACATGAAGAAATGCTCAACCTCCCTAGCCAGAAAAGAAATGCAAATGAAAACCACATTGTGTTACCACCTCACCGCAGTTAAAATGGTTATAATCAAGAACCCTAATAAAAACAAATGCTGGATGTGATGTGAGCAGAAGGGAACCTTACTGCATTGTTGGTGGGAGTAGAAACTTGTTCAACCATTTTGGAATTTGTTATGGAGATTCCTCAGAAGACTCCACATAGAGCTCCCCTATGACTCAGCAATCCCACTTTTGGGCATTTACTCAAATGATCACAAACAAAACCATACTAAAGCTACCAGCATCACTATGCTCATGGCAGCATTATTTACCATAACTAAGATAGGGGACCAATCTAGACATATTCTTGATTGGATCAAGAAGACGTGGTATATATACACAATGGACATTGCCCCATTTGTTAGGAAATGGAAAGATTGGAAAAAATTATATTAAGTGAAGTAAGTCCCAAAGTAAGTCCCAAAGAAACATATATCCCATGGTTTCCCTTATTTGCAATAACTAATATATGTCTGAGACAAACAGAAACTGTCAGACAAGTTGTTGTTTGGAGAAATGAATCCCAAGATACGGATTCAAAAGTTTTTTTTTCTTTCTTGTTATTGTTTTCAACATGTTTATAAGATGATTTGTTTGTTGCTTTGTATGTACTTCCCCCAGGCTATAAGTGCTGCTTTCACTGTATTTGATGTTGATATAATTTTTGGAGGGAATGGGAAAAACAAACTGTTTAAATAGGTTTATAGGTGGATGCATTTTACAACAATGAGATGTATACGATGTTATGTCGATAAACGAACTTTACAACTTTGGTGGAGTGTGCGGAGAGGTTGTGAGGATGGTGGTGGTAGAGGGATGTGTGGATGAGGGGAAGAGGGGAAGATGGTATAGAGAAATAAAGAAGGAGGAAACAATTGTAAACCCTCTGTAAGATACTTTCACAATGATAATAATAATAATAGATATCCATTTAAGTGTCTAAATATTTACATTAAATCCCATAAATTATATTCCTTCAATTTAGTGGCTAAAGTGTTCTGCAATCTAGGTATTTTTAAAAGAAATATTGTATGTTGTTTCCTTTGTGACAACATAATTGATAGACTTAAAATTTTCCTAAAACATGGCGGTCTGAAATGAGGTACAAGTTCTTGGGTTTGCATGCAAATCTTTTGGACAGCACTAATGTTTTAATCTTGAATGCTATTTGATTGGTAATTTTTTTTTCATTTTTTTTATTTGTGAACATACTGTACAGAGGGGTTACAATTACATGGGCAGGATAATGCGTACATTTCTTACCAAGCATTGCAGCCTCCTCCTTTGTTTACCCTTCACATCCCTTCCCAGCCTCCCCTCACCCCCCCAATCCTAATCCTTCTCCTCCCTCCCCCCCCCCGTACCGACGTTGTAAAGCTCTTTTGGGACTGACAACTTGTACTTCTCATTGTTGTAACAGGTCCACCTGTATCCTTAAACGACTTGTTTTTCCCCATCTCCTCCACATGTTATACTGACATCAAATATAGTGAAAGCAGGGGTTATACTGTGGGGGAAGGACATACAAAGCAACAAAGAAATAATCTTATAAATGCATTAGAAACACATGCATGAAAGAAAACAAACATTAAAATACATATCTAAGGGTTCATTTTCCTAACATCACATTATCTGAGCTTTTCCGCATGACTCATACATATACTAGATATTGCAAATAAGGGAAACCATGGGAACTATGTTTTCTTGATCCATTCATCTCCTGAGGGGCATCTGGGTTGGTTCTATATCTTAACTATGGTAAATAATGCTGCAATAAACATTGATTGGTAATTTTTACAGGCTTTCATAGTATGAGAAGAAAAACAAAAGGCCATAGGACTATTTTTATCAGTTCCATTGTTGTATTAATTTATTCAAACACATACACACATACAAACCCACAGATATACACATGTGTAGTATGAAGACCCAGTCAGTCTGAAAGAAAATATTTTAATAGGAATTCCATAAAATATTTAGTCTGCTGAGATCTGCTTAGAATTTCTTGAAATATCTAATTACTTCCACCTTTGGACAAATCATTATCATTGGTGAAAATGTTGCCATTTGAATTTAGAATGCCGCAGAAAGACCTATGTGTTAAAGAAAAAATACTTTCCACTTCCTCCCAGATTGTGGATAATACCTGAATAGTTCTTCTGGAGATTAGGTTTTAGAGTGAAACCCATGAGAACATAGCCTCTCACATACTTTTCTCTTTTATCTTTAAATCATTCTAGGTAAAAAACATTTCTCTTTGACATACTTCCCACCTTGACATTGTCTTGTCACAGCCCTCCAAAGCAATAAAACCAACTGAACATACACTGAAACCTTCAGACTTGTAAATCTGAGTAAGCCCTTCTGCTTAATAAATGGACAATATCACTTATTATGGTAGGTTATAAAGCTAACACAGAAGTCTAGTCTTTGTAACAATGTAGACTGTACTAAAATATACTTCATTATAAAATATCTAATTCCATGTTGTATTTTGTGTTTTTGTTTCTGTTGATCCTAGGGCTTAAACTCAGGGCCTGGATGGTGCTTTTGTGTTCAAGGCCAGTGCTCTACATATAAGTTGAACTGGAACTTCATTTCCCCTGGTGGTTAATTGGAGATAAGAATTTAATGAAATTTCCCACTTAGGCTAGCTTCACACTGTTATGTTCAGATCTCAATCTCTTAACTAGCTAAGATTACATACTTCAAATTCCAGTTCCCAGCCAAGTTGCATATTTTGTGTAATTCCAATTCTCAGCAGTGTATAGATTTTCCTACTACAATATGAAAAAACAGAATCTACTAATGATATTTGTAAAGTATAAAATGAAGGAATTATTTTCATTCTTTACAAAATCAATGCAAAATCTCTGGTAAAATATTAATATTTTACTGTACCTTTCCTGCAATCAGTTTGATATAGTTTTATAATTATCAGGCCAAGTTTCTCAACATTCTACTGGAGAATTACGATTTCATGCATGCATGCATATGCATATGTGTATATAGATATCCAAATATCTTCCCTAGTGGATCATCAGAATTGAAACTGCTTTGTTTTGCTGTTCAGCTGTTGAACCTGGTCGGCTCATTCTGTGACAATACCTGTCCTCTTTCTCAACATTCCTTTATTTACTACACCATCAGCCTTCTAAAATAAGGTTCATTTTTTGGAGAAGGTTACCAGTCAGCCCAAGCAATATCTACCCAGAGGGTTTTAATAAATCAAGCTTTAAGATAGTAAGATAACATGAAGTGACAACTACAAAATTTCTACAGAAACCTAGAAAGTTATCAAAATTATATCTGACATTTTTCACATTTCTGCCTTCGTTCTCTTCTCATACTTAAGAAAGCACTGACTAACACTATAAATATATTGCATTTATAAATTAAGGATTAGTGTTTTTTTCCAGCCTGAAGTCTTCTTTTCCATGGTTTTTGACATAAACTTTTGGGAGTTTTTTTTTATTGTTATGGGATTCCATTCCAAACAAGCCATGTATATCAAGAAAGCCAATGTTTTCAACTCAGAATACTAAACATAAGAGGGAGAAAATTAAGGTTAGGTATATATGTTAAGCACAAATACAGGCAATATCCAGACATTTTGAAATTGTATACCTTTACTAGATAAAGTGGCTCAAACCTATAATCTTATGTACTTGGGAAACAAAGATTAGAGAATTCCAGTTCCAGGCAAGCCCAGACAAAAAAAGAAGTTTCAGAAACTCTAACCATTTGCTCGGTGCAATGTTTTCTTGCCTGTTTTAGGAGGATCACAGTCCAATAAGGCCCACGCATAGTGATTCTACCTCAAAATAAGTAATCCAATTACAATTTGCAGGTAGGACAGTAGTAGAGGTGTTGTTTCACAAATACAGGGTTTTGGGTTCAATCTTCCCGTACCACTAGGAATTTAAATGTGTGCCAGGGTAAGAACGGCATGTCTAAGGTCAAGACTTCATGCTGGTTTTACAAGCTCTAATAAAAACTTTACCTCTTTTGTTAATTTTGAAAGTATAGTCATAATTTCCATGGCCAAACCAAATAATTTCCTATTAGAGATTTTCTTTTATCCACTAAGGAATATGTTATTTGTTGGATACTTTCCCACTGAAGTCATATTAAAATCGAAAACTCGTTCACTGCATGTGGATACAGTATCTCAAAGGTAGCATTTAAGTTGAATTCTCCTCCAAGAGAAGCAGAAGGAATTGAATATACTAAGGAAAGAGGTCTCAGAAGAAGCCAATTCTTATCTTGGAGTTCTAGTTCCACCAACTCAGAGGCAAAGTATTTACATTATTAACGCTACCCAATCTGTGGTAGTTTATTATTATAAATACTAGAAAACATGAGGAATCTATAAGACATGAAAAGTCATTGACGCTTGGGGTCCATGACTCATCTCTATAATTCTAGTGTTTAAGAAGGATGAGACTTGAGGGATAATGGTTTTCAGGCTGGTAGGAAAGTTCATGAGATTCTATCTCCAAATAACTACATGGTTCTTATTGTAGATTTACTACTATTAGCAAACAAACTGAGAACATGAGGTATGTTCAAGCCCCAAACTTGGAGAAAGAAAAAATTCTTAGAAGAATACTATGAGAAACAGAGTTATGAATAGGATAGCAGAAACAAAAAACATAAACTTATTGATATAGACAAAGCTTCCCAATGTGAAATATGGCACAAAATGTAATATTTAGGGTTTTCCTTCTAATATAGTAGAAACAAATGGTATGTCTACTTGAAGAAACTAAAGTTTAAAACTGTATGCAATAAATAATGACATTACTTTATATTTCCATAATTGAACTTGTTTCCCCACAAATTTATAGAATAGTATAGCTATGGAAAAATCAATAAATATTGCATTTTCATATAGGATTACATATCCTTGCAAGTGTTGTCTAAAATTGATGTACATTAAAATCATTGTCATTGATATCCTTCTCAAGATTCCAAATGCTTATAATTTCAGCAGACCTTCCAAAAAACTCATATCCCATACATAATTTTTAGTTTGTTCATGCATTCTTAGGAACATAAACATATGGCACAAAATATTAATTACCTTTATCTGCTGTCATTAATTTATTATAACTAATACAATTAAGTAAATACCCTGAGAGAAAGAAGATTCTTCCTTTTAAATACATGCTTGCAGGCACACACACACACACACACACACACACACACACACACACACACACACACACACCCCACACACACACACACACTCATACTCACATATTTACCAATCTAACTTAGGTTAGATTCCTGACATTGAGTATGAGAAAATGATCTATCTAATAATAAACTTCCTTGCCCAGTCATAATATACATTCATAATTCCACACATACAAAAAAACTAGATCATTCAAAATAATGAGATTATTTAACAGAACCACCCAGCTCCTAAGCCCTCTAATCCCTGATTTCATTCATTCATGACAATGCATTTTTCATATCACATTTAAAAACTTTTTGAGTCTCTCTGATCAGCAGACACAAATGTGCTATCATATAATAGAAAATGTAGGTAAAATTACTTGTCCCTAGGTAATCTTTAATATATCTTAAAGAGTTCTATGTCCTTCTTGCAGAGCATGTTCCGGGTATTTTGCCCTAATGTCTAATATTAAGTTACACAGAACATACCATATTCCTTAATTCATTTTCCCTAAAGGTTATGCTACGTTGTTGACTCTGATTTTTTGCTTATTCTAAATTAAATTTTCTCAACCAGTTGAATTATTGTTTATGTTACGCCTAAAACATTTGAAATATCAAAAAGAACTAGAAATTCACCTTGGCAATGATTTCTGAATGGCAGTTATGTTTGTGGGGAGGTAAAGGACTTGAATTATCTAGAGTGCCTTAAAACTGGCACTGTTATTTAAGGACTGATCACGTAGTAAGCTTTTAAAGTGTGTCTTCTTATTTCATGTAGGACAGTAAAATTATGCTTTTCATCACATTCTTGCCTGAACAGAACTAGAATTATTTCCTTTGTAGAGTTTGTACTGAAAAGTCTGACTTAAAGAGGCACAATAAAGAACTAAATAACTCCATTACAGACTAGCAACCACCTTTTGAGGTACGGATTATAAAAAGAACCATGAATTTGACCCAGAAATGCCACAGAAAAGAAAACAATTGCCAGGCAACTAAAACATATATAATCCTTGGGCAAGCCACAGGAATTTTCTCTGGATACATCAACCAAACACTAGGTGGCCATACGAGACACCGTGACTCAGTGGCCAGGTGGTACCCATCAATAACAAGTCAGTATTAATAATAACCAATCATGTATGTGTAGCTTAATTTGCTTAAAATATTAGCCAATCATATAATTTCTCATGTAACATTCCCTTAAGGTTGTTTATTCAATACTATAAAAACTGTACTGATTCCGAGTGCATGGAGGACCAAGCTTGAATTTGCAAATAAACCACTCTTGTCACTTACATTGATCTTGGGTTTCTGGTGGTCTTTGGAGGAGGTATAACAGGTGGGGGGCTCATCCGGGATAAACCCATAAACCCACCCAGATACCTGATCAGAGAGTAGCAAAGAATGGCTGGTAAGTTAAAGCTTTGCCACTTTGTAACTGTCTGGGGTCTTTATGTCCTGCAGGATTGCTATTGGAGTTGGCAAAAAGTCCTGTCGGATAAGGCAGCCAACTGGACTGGTGGGAGAGGTCCCCCGGTTCCCCGGGAAGGTAAACCATCCACTAGTGTGGACACTTGGGCCTGTTTGCTGTCAGAAACTTTCTTTACGATAGTTTACAAGGGAGACTGTCCACTAGTGAGGACATTTGGGATTTATCCTGTCTATAATCCTTCACTTTCTGTCTGACAGTCTACCATTTCCTCACTCAGGTTCATCCGGAGATGGATGTCAAGAGACTCTGTCTCCCTTTGAGGCTGTTAGTCTTCGCTTTGTTTCTTTGTCCAATAATAACTACTTTCTCTTTCAGACCCCCTTATTTTTCCACCTCGAAGGGTGAAATCTGGCCTAGAAAGATTGGCCCACGTGAAGCAAAGCTGGGGTCAGGTAATCTATCAGATGCCACTGCTAGAATATCGCAAAGTGTCTCTGTCTACCCCTTTGGGATCTTAGACAAACCAGCTAGTCCACACTTTACACCTTGGGACATTGTTAGCTCTGTCCTTAACATTCTTTAAATTAGTGGTTAGGAAGGTAAGGGGAGTGTGAGGTGAATTCTGGTTCTGACCCATTTCAATGTATATCAATCCACACATAAGACCAGAGGAAAGGAGAAAATTAATTACAATTGTCACAAAATGAAATAGCCGATGCTTTCAGCAATTTGGGATATGACCACAACTCAAAATGTCCCAAGGAGTAATAAAGCCCCATGGAAAACTTTCGAACAAAACTTCTTGGGTGCAAGGGGTCACAGCAGTTAAAAGATACTCATGGACCACCCAAAGAACAGTGGATCTGGTGACGGGACGAGTGTCTCACTCATTTTTAGTTATCCCAGAGAGCCTTTATCCCTTATTAGGAAGAGACTTGTTGACTAAGGTCGGGGCACAGATTCACTTCTATCCAGAAGGCTTCCAGGTGACAGATGCCCATGGGAGACCAATACAAGGGCTGACTCTAAGCCTGGAAGACGAGTACCGGTTGCACCAATCACATCAGGCTCCTCACCAAGAAATCACCTACTGGCTGGAAAGGTATCCAGAAGCCTGGGCAGAGACTGAAGGAGTGGAACTAGCGAAGAATAGACCAGCTCTATTCATTGAGGTAAAGCCAGGAGCTGACCTAGTCAGAGTCTGGCAGTGCCCTATATCCATGGAGGCACGGGTGGGAATAACACCCCACATTAGGTGTCTGCTAGAACTGGGTATACTGCGGCCCTGTCAGTCGGCATGGAACACTCCCCTGCTATCAGTCTGGAAGCCCCACTCCAATGAACATAAGCCAGTGGAGGACTTAAGGGAGGTAAACAAATGGGTAATGGACATTCACCCTACTGTACCCAACCCCTACACACTCCTGAGCACCCTTCCTCCTGAAAGGCAGTGGTACATAGTATTAGATTTAAAAAATGCCTTTTTCAGACTACCCTTGGCAGCTAAAAGCTAAGATCTCTTCTCCTCTGAGTGGACAGATGTAGAAAGAGATATTAATGGACAGCTGACCTGGAAAAGACTTCCTCAAGGATTTAAAAACTCACCAACATTCTTTGACCAAGCCCTGCATGAGGACAGGTGAGGCTAGGGGAAGCCACCCTAGCTTGACTTTGTTGCAATATGTGGATGACTTATTAATTGCTGCTAAAACTGAAAGAGAATGCATCCGAGGAATGGAGGATTTACTCCAGACTTTGGGAAGCCTTGGTGTCTTGAGTGTTGGCCAAGAATGCTCAAATCTGCAGATCAGAGGTAACTTATCTGGAATATTTATTGAAAGGGGGGCAGCAGTGGCTTACAAAAGGAAGAAAAGAAATTGTCCTTAAAATTCCAACACCCCAGTCTCAGCACCACGTAAGAGAGCTTTGGGGCTCAGCAGGCTTTTGTTGTCTGTGGATTCCTGGGTTTGCAGAGTTGGCTAAACCCCTTTATGAGGCTACCAAAGAAAAGCAGCTGTTTTCATGGATGGAGTAGGTTGAACAAGCCTTTGAACAGATAAAAACTGCCTTATTGTTAGCCTCAGCATTAGGACTCCCTGATACAGCTGAAAAATTTAATTTGTATGTGGATGAACATAATGGGATTATGAAAGGAGTCCTAAGCCAATATCTAGGCCCGTGGAGCAGACCAGTAGCCTACTTATCAAAGAAATTAGACCGGTGGCAGCAGGATGGCCACCATGCCTGAGAATGAAAGTGGCTACTGCTCTAATGGTAAAAGATGCAAATTAACTATAGGGCAGGAACTGTATGTGACCACGCCCATGCTATTGAGAGTGTGTTAAAGCAGCCACCAGATCGATGGCTCAGCAATGCCTGACTAATCCATTACAAAGGACTGCTACTCAGTCCTCTCGGAATTAATTTCCTGGTTCCCTCAGCTGTCAACCAAGCGATTTTTCTACCAGATCCAGACCTAGACATGTCACTACATGATTGCTCGGAGATCCTGGTGCAAGTCCGTAATATCCAAGAGGACTTAAGAGATCAGTGTTACCAGATGCTGAACTTGTGTGGTTTACAGATGGGAGCAGCTGTGTTCATCAAGGACACAGGTATGCGGGAGCAGCAGTAATGGCTGAGACTGATGTGGTTTGGGCCGAACCTCTGCCCATAGGCACGTCAGCCTAGAGAGCCAAATTAATAGCCCAAGTACTAACACTAGGAAAGAAGAAAAGACTAACTCTGTATAGTGATTGTCAGTATTCATTTGCAATGGCTCATATACACAGAGCTATCTACAAAGAAAGAGGATTACTGACAGCATAGGAAAAGTCCATCAAAAATAAAGATGAAATTTTGGCCTTAATTGCTGCTCTTTGGTTGCCTAAGAAGTTGGCCATTGTTCATTTCCCTGGACATCAAAAACTTAAAGATGCTGTGAATAAAGGCAATAACCTGGCCGACAGAACTGCCCGGAAATGACAACACAAAGAGACTCTATAATGATGATAAACCTGCCAGACCCCAGTGCAAGAACTCTCCTGAACACTCCTACATCAACCACGGAAGATTTAAAATGGATTGATCAACTAACAATGGCACAATGCCTGAATGGTTGATGGAGAGACTATAAGAGCAACATTGTCTTGCTTGAACAGTTAGGGAGTAAAATACTACTGAAAATGCATTGAGCACCCACATGGGTGGGAGGAAGATGCAAGACCTGGTGAGAAATACTGATCTTAGGGTCAAGAATAGACATGCTAAAACAGAACAGATTGTCAGGGACTGTAAGGCATGTCAGCTGTCTAATGCAGGGAAAATTCAGGCAGGACCCAGGCAGTCAGATAAGAGGAGATAGACCAGGAACCTACTGGCAGGTGGACTTCACAGAAATCAAACCAGGCAAGTATGGATATAAATATCTATTAGTTTTCCCTTTTCAGGATGGGTAAAAGCCTTTTCTACAAAGCATGAAACAGCACAGGTGGTGGTTAAGATGTTGCTGGAAGAAATCTTACCCAGGTTTGACTTCCCTAGCATGATAGGATCAGATAATGGACCAGCCTTTGTGTTGAAGGTAAGTCTGGGAATTGCTAATGCTCTTGGGGCAGATTGGAAACTGCATTGCGCTTATAGACGCCCAAAGCTCAGGACAGGTAGAAAGGATGAATAGAACTGTAAAGTAGACCCTGACCAAATTGACCATGTTGACTGGTGGTGAGTGGGTAACTCTCCTTCCCTTTGCCTTATACAGAGTACGAAACTCCACTTTGAAAATTGGTCTTTCCCCCTATAAAATTGTGTTCGAAATGCCCCCTCCCATAATTCCTAATTTTCAGAGCAGTTTCTTAGGGAAGATGATGACTCTGAACTTTTGTTTTCTCTCAGGGTCCTGTACAGGACCTGCCTTTATGTCTGGCCTAGACTGACTGTGCTGTACGAGTCAGGCCCTCCACTGATTCCACATCACTTCCACCCCGGGACTGGGTCCTGGTGAAAAGACACCAACAGGAAAACCTGGAACCGCGGTGGAAAGGACCTTTGTGGTCATCTTGAAGAATCCAACTGTCCTCAAAGTCGACAACATCGCTACCTGGATCCACCATTTGCATGCGAAGCCTGCAGATCCCATAACCGATTTTGGAGAGAACCCAGAGTGATAAGTCTCAATTTCCAAAGACAATCCTTAAAGCTCAAATTGAGCTGTAAAAAAGACTAAGTCATGAAATGGTTGTTGACGTATACCTTACTTGGAAATTGTATTGACATAATAGTGGGTGCCTGCAATCCTAATCGCCCATATAATTGGGCTTGGATTATTAGTAATCAGGTAATTGACAAACGTTTCCCTCTGGCTGTGAAAGAGGGACCCTCACTATGGTTTCGAGACAGGCTTACATTTAATTTGTTCCAGCTCCCTGAGGGAGTATGGAAAGGACCTAGGCTTGTTGAGTGTAGATGGAGACACTGGTATGTTTGCCCAGGGGAAGGAAGGACTAGTAATTGTGGAGGACCAGAGGATTTTTACTGTAAGAACTGGGGCTGCAAAACAAGTACCTCAGGAAAATGGAAAGGAAAAGGAAGAGACCGTGTTACTTTTACTAAATCAGGGCCAGTGGGCATCCAGTTTAATGGGATGCCTATGCACCAACAAATTAGGGTTCCCCAGGATTCTGATGCCTGAGTGAAAGTTCGGTTCACAGACAAGGGCAAACAAGTCCTAGGATGGGAATTAGGAAAGACTTGGGGACTAAGATTTTACCGATGTTGAAAGACTCACAATGGCACACTTAGAATTCTACAGACAATTGCCACAGTAATGGGACCAAACACTGTTTTAAGACCGGCTTCTGCCACAAAATCCAAAGCAAGTGTAAAGAAAAAGCCCTAGGCTGTAGTGACCCCATCTCCTCCGAAAAGAGGAGACCCCCTCAGGGAGAACATCCTCTTGCTGGAGGATTCTCTATGGCAGCTGTTGGTTCAAACTTATAATGTAATCAATCAGACCTGGCCTGATATTACCAGTACATGTTGGATGTGTTATGATATGAGACCCCCATTTTATGAGGGTATTGCAGGGGTACAGAATGTAACTAAAACAAGTAAATCATGCAGATGGGAATAAAAAGAGGCAAAACTTACCCTAAAGGCAGTTATAGGACAACAGTTATGTGTATGACGAGTACTAACTAATTTTACTGACTTATGTAATCAGACCCAAAAATGGACTCTTGAGGAAGCTTATCGATTACCTCTCCAAGATGTTTGGTAGACATGTTCAACTGTCCTAACCCCTTTTGTGCATTGGAGGTTTCAAATAGGACAAACAGCTTTTGTGTCATGGTGCAACTCATCCCACGACTACTTTACAATTCTCTGGAAGACAAGATGATAAAAATGTCCACAGCAAGCTACTGGCCGCGAAGAGCTAAAATAGAAATAATAACAGCCGTGACTATCGTGGCCCTGGTGGGCTTAGCTGGAGTAGGGCCTCGAGTAGCATCCCTGGTTACTCAGAGAACACCCTACTCTAACCTTTGTGCTTCTATAGATGAGGATATCAAAAACCTGGAATGTTCTACAGCCTACTTTCAAAAATCTCATGATTTCTTACCTGAGGTGGTGTTACAAAACAGGCAAGGGCTGGACTTAATTTTCTTACAGCAAGGAGGTCTATGTGCTGCCCTAGGGAAGAATGTTGCTTCTATGCAAATCACTCTGGAGTTGTAAAAGAATAAGGGAACAGCAAGAAGGATGGTTTGAATCATGGTTTAATTATTCCCCTTGGATTACTACATTAATATCCACTCTGTTGGGTCCCATTTTCATTCTAGTGCTTGTGTTCACTATAGGGCCTTGTGTTGTAAATTGATTAGTGATGTGTGTTAAGAAACGAGTCAATACTGTACAACTGATGGTCTTGAGAACGCCATATCAATTAATCCCTGATAAAAGACATAACTCAGGCCCGTAAGGACAATGATTAGCCTTTCAGGTGCATAATAGAAACGGGAGAATGAAGAGTCTAAGACTTAAAGAGGCACAATAAAGAACTAACTCCATTACAGACTAGCAACCATCTTGTGAGGTACGGATTATAAAAAGAACCATGAATTTGACCCAGAAATGATATAGAAAAGAAAACAATTGCCAGGCAACTGAAACAAATAATCCTTGGGCAAGCTACAGGAATTTTCTCTGGATACATCAACCAAACCCTGGGTGGCTATACAAGACACGGTGACCCAATGGCCAAGTGGTATCCATCAATAACAAGTCAGTATTAATAATAACCAATCATGTATGTGTAGCTTAATTTGCTTAAAATATTAGCCAATCATGTAATATCTCATGTAACACTCCCTTAAGGTTGAGTATTCAATACCATGAAAACTGTACTGAGTCTATGCTCAGGGCTTCTAAGTGTCACAGGTTACCGAGTGTGTGGAGGACCAAGCTTGAACTTGCAAATAAATGACTCTTTTTTCACTTACATTGATCTTGGTCTCTGGTGATTTTTGGAGGGTCTCCATTCCAGGTATAACAATGCCCTGCTGCTACTGTAGTGAAACCCACAAACAACTGCACAGCGGTATTAGCTGCTTTCGATATTGAAATTTTCTTCCAGTAGCCCTAGTGATTTGAGCCCAGATTTATGGGATAGTCACATAGTACACAATTGCAAAGCACCAGAATATACAAAGTCAAAATGCAAAATGAGGTTCAATTTTTTTCTTTATTGTTTCACTTTTTTCCTTCTTTTTTTTCTTTCTTTTTTAATTGTGAAAATACGTTACAGAGAGGTTACCATTAGATGGGCAAGGTAATAAGTGCATTTCTTAACAATCATTGTTGCCTCTTCCATTGTTTCCCCTTAGCAGCCTTTCCCATGCCCAACCCAGACCCCCTCTGCCAAAGTTCTAAAGTTCGTTTTTCAACAAAATGGCTTGTACATCTCTTTATTCCAATTGGTCCACCTTTATCAGTATTTAAACAATAAGTTTTTTTTTCCTCCCCCTCCACAAAGTATACCAACATCAAATACAGTGAAAACAGTGGTTATACCATGGGGAAGAGACATACAAAGCAATAAAGAAATCATCTTATAAATATGTTAGAAACAATAACAAGAAAGAAAAAAAAATTTGAATCCTTATTTTGGGGTCCATTTTTTCTAACATAAACTTATCTGACCGATTCTGCTTGTCTCAGACAAATACTAGTTGCAAATAAGTGAAAGCATGGGACCTATGTTTCTTTGGGCCTAGCTTAATTCAGCCTTGGAAGAAAACAATAGAGTCATTTTTTTTCTTATTCATTCTCTTTTAAGGAGCTAGATCCTGTTTATTTCTCATTATTGTTGATATGACTTAAATAAATTTACCAGATTTTTCAAATAAAATAGATACAAAATGACATATTTAGTAACAAAATAAAGCTAAACATTTGAGTGATATTTTTATTTAGTTCTGTTCTCAGTTATGCTGAAATAACATTGAGATGAGACAAGCATATGTGTAAATTGACATGTATCAATCACACAGAACTCTGGAATCTTTGGGCTTTGATTTCTATATCAACGTCACCTAGAAAAAAAAATTATCACTTGCTTCATGTCTTAAGTAACATACTTAGTACAAGTTTTATTAATTTTACCAATATATTTCATAATCTATGGAATAGATGCATTACATAAGGATTTGATTTCTTATTTCCACTGAATTAATATTACGTTTATTTTATTTTTTCACACATAAAATAATGACATTCTTCAGGATAAAACATGCCTGTTTTTCATTTTTATTGCCAAAATTGAACTATAAGGCACTTTGTAAATTTAACTTTAAATCTGAACTAAAGCAAGATATTCCAGCACTTATCCAATTATTCCTATTGAAAGGTTAAATTTAAGGTAGTGACCACCACATGTTGCCTCCTGAGCCTCAGTACTCCCAAGAAGACTTGGAGTGGATAAAGAAAATTCCCATGGCCTATAAACCCCCAGAGAGAGAAGGAAACAAAGACTCGTAGAAAACTGGGGAGGGAACCCGAAGAATGCAGGACTTGCTCCGACACTCAGAAGTAAAAATTAGGCAAGGAAATCAACTTATTGAGGACATTGTTAAAAATTGTAAAGCCTTTCAGCTCAACAATGTCCCCAATGAACCCGTTACAAAAGGAGGTCGCCTCCATGGAGATAGGCCAGTTGTGCATTGGAAAGTAGACTTCACAGAAATTAAAACTGGAAAATTTGGATATAAATATTTGCTAGTTTTTGTAGATACTTTTTCAGAGTGGGTTGAAGCCTACCCAACAAAGCATGAGACTGCGAACGTCGTGACTAAGAAGACCCTGGAAGAAATCCTACCCAGGTATGGCTTCCCATCCACTCGGACAAAGGACTGGCCTTTGTCTCAAAAGTAAGTCAGGGAATATCTGTGGTACTGTGGATGGATTGGAAATTGCGCTGTGCTTATAGACCCTAGAGTTCAGGACAGGTAGAAAGAATGAATCCGACTCTAAAAGAGACCTTAACTAAATTGGACTTGGAGAGTGGCACAGACTGGGTATCACTCCTTCTTTTTGCCTTGTTTAGAATAAGAAATTCACTCTATCGGCTTGGCTTTAATCCTTTTGAAATAATGTATGGACACCCTCCACCCATAATCCCTAGCCTTCAGACTGAATTGCTTGCTGATTTGGATGATACTGAATTTCTGTGTAAGCATGACTATTTACAGCTGGTGCATAAGAGTATGGGGCCCCAGCTTAGAGCATTATATGATTCTGCTTCTATTCCTACCCCACATTTGTTTAAACCAGGGGACTGGGTGTTTGTTTGAAGGCACAACTTGCGATCTCTGGAACCATGGTGGAAGGGACCTTACATGGTGCTACTGGCTACACCTACTGCCCTTAAGGTGGATGGCATTGCTGCTTGGATCCACTGTTCCCACACCAGACCAGCTGACCCCTTTGTCTGGACGACTGTAGGGAAACATGGGAAGTCTCCAAGCATCCTACCCAACCACTCCTGAAGAAAAAAAAATGGACTGATTGTTATTGGTATACTCGTTCAAAATCAAGAGCTGTTGGAGTTTAGTTTTGAGCCAGAGCCACAAGATTGTGGCTCAGGACCATAAGTCAAGGGAGGGAATGAAAGGTTAAAGTTTGAGGCAGTGACCACCATGTATTGCTTAGCAAAGCAAAACGTGGTGGTAATCAAAACACCTGGTTGATTGTGTGCTTATATAAGACCTGCAAATCCTTAGCTCGGGGCTCTCCTCCTAGGCTCCACTGTGTCGGAGTGTAGGAAGAGGCCCAAGCTGCCGCCCGTTTAAATAAAACAGCTGTGGAGTCTGACTCTCGGTGGTCTTCTTGTGGGGGGTCCTGCGACTTTGGCATTACACTATAGACTTGGATATAACTTATTTTTGAATGGTAGGAAATTCATATTATACCTACTCTCTATAAAATATTTAAGAAATAAATGATCATGATAATATTAATTTTCCTTCAAGTAGAAAGAAAGAACCTCACTATAGATGACAAAAACTTGAATGTAGATGCCATAAAGTTTATGAAAAATTCAAGTCATTATGAGATAGATGAAATAGTCATTTTTGAAGGTCACAAAATGAAATCTCTTGAAGCTTTCTTATCTGTTAAATAAAATGTATTTGCACTCAAATATTTCATTCATCTCTCCAGCAATGGTATAACCAAACCAGCTTCAGGCCAAATAGCTTCTCTGATTAATTCAAGTCAATATTTAGGAACAGAAGTTATTGAAATGTGTAGAAATATCTACCCACCACTCTAGAAATTAAATCTGAAGTCATAAAGGATTGGGATTAATAATTAGCTTTCATTATGTTGCCTTAAAGAAGTGAACTCTTTTAAGTGGGCATAGTTGTAGAGATTTGGTCACTGAGAACTTGTGATCAAAGAGGATGTTAAGATCAAGTCCTTTCCTCCTCTTCCTTCTTTTCCTTCTCTGTTTCCTTCTCCTTTCCCTTCTCCTTTTCCGTCTCACTCTTTCTCTTCCCCTCCTCCTCTTTTTCCCTCTCCCACTCCTATTCCTCCTCTTCATTACTTCCTGGCTTCCATGAATACACACATTCCATCACATGTTCCTGACATGGGGTACTGTGCCACCACCAACCAAAAGCAAGGAGGATAAGAAACATAAAATTAAATGTATAAAATCAGAAGCCAAGATTAATCTTTCCCCAATTTAAGTTAATTTTATAAAGTATGTGGTCATATTGATAGGAGACTGACACAGCATGCTCTCACTTATTATAAGGGATAAGATTTACTGGAAAAAAAATCTGACCAACATCACCCTAATAAATTATTGATTAAATTAATATTAGATTAGGAAAAATCTACTTTAAAGTGTCAGATATATTTCAAAAAGGGGCAAAAAATCACCTTTATGGTTTACTATGAAAAGACAATAGAATTCAATCTATTCCTCAAGGAAATTGACCTATATTTGGCAGTATTGTCAATTTCATAAATGATGTAAGAAGACTGAAGAACACATTTCAACTCAATCGTGTGATATAAAATTTACTCTGTCCCCTGTATTCTATCCATGTCTGGTTCCCAAAGTGATTTGTATTTTATTCTAATCATATTTTTAATTAACTTTAAGTAATTGTATGGGAGTTGCTGTTTGACAAAGCAGTTTATGAATAGTGTTTAGTGTGTTTTTTTTTCTTTTTTGGCTTCTGAGGTTTGAACTGTGGGTCTGGGCGCTGTCCCTGAGCTCCTTTGCATGAATATTAGAACTCTATCACTTGAGGCATAGCAGCACTATCAGATTTTTCTGAGATTTAATTGGAGATAGGAATCTCTCACAGACTTTCTTGCCTGAGATGGCTTCAAACCTCAATCCTCAGCCTCCTGATTATTGAGGATTACAGGTGAGCAGCTAGTGCCTGGCGTATACAATGAAGCTTTTTTTTTGGTAGTCCTGGGGCTTGAACTCAGGGCTTTGGCAATGCCCAAGAGCTTCTTTTCCTCACTCTAACACTCTACACCTTGTGTCATATTGCCAAGTCCAGCTTTTTAAAAATTATGTAGTACTGAGGAATCAAACCCAAGGCTTCACACATGCAAGGCAAGCAGTATACTACTAAGCCATATTCCATGGCCAATACAATGCACCTTGATGATCATTATCCTTCATCCTTCTCAATCCTATCTCATCCCTCAATTTACATAATTTTGTAGAATATTCACTTACTTGCAATGTTATATATTGTCACTCAGAAAATATATAACTGATTATACTTTTTTGCTAGTTTTATTCATCAACATACTACAGTTATGCATTACAGATTTCTGGGATTTGAAATTCTAAATTTGCACACACTACTATTCAGATTCACACATTACTAGTATAAAAATTTTTCCTCAGGTTTATGCAAATGCTCTCTGTAATTCTTTAATAAAGTACAATGATTCTTAAAATGTTAAAGAGTTGGAGTAAGAACATCAGCTTCAGTTCTAGAACATTTTGTCATCACTACACTCTCAAAATACTCTGTCATCATTTCAACCTACCTCCTCTTGAGCAGCTATTATTTCATATTCTACTTCTACAGATGTGCCAGTTTTAAAAAGCTCACATTATTATAAAATGTAGTCTATCCATTTCTTCCATGTAATATTACTGTTTCCAAAGTAAGACCATGTAAATTTTTCTCATGGATGGAGTATATTATTTTGTATGCATGTGAATAATTATATAACATTCTCATTGGACATTTCAATATTTTATCATATGTTATTGTAAAAGGTTTTGCTATGTATATTCCTGTATATGTGTCTCATTGGATATACGTTGAAATATATTTTGTATATAAAATTATGATTCAAAATGCTGGATCAAACTGGGCGTCAGTGGCTCATACTTGTAATCTTAGCTACTCAGGAGGATGAGATCTGAGGATTAAGGTTCAAAGCCAGCCCGGGCAACAAAGTCCGTGAGATTCTTATCACCAATATAGTACTAGAAAACCGAAGTGGCGCTGTGGCTCAAGCGGTAGAGCGCTCTCCTTGAGCTGAAGAGTGCAGGGACAGTGCCCAAGCCCAGACTTCAAGCCCCACGACTGACCAAAAAGAAAACAAGAAATACTCTGGATCATAGAAGCAACTCTATGTGTAATATCTTAAAGATTGCCAGTATGTTTAACACACTGACTCTATCATTTTAAGTGACAAGCACCAATGTATAAGAATTCCAATTTCTGGGCTGGGAAGGTAGCTCAGCGGTAGAGTGCATGCCTTGCAAGCATGAGGCCCTGGGTTCGATTCCTCAGCACCACATAAACAGAAAAAGCCGGAAGTGGCGCTGTGGCTCCAGTGGTAGAGCGCTAGCCTTGAGCTAAAGAGCTGAGGGACAGTGCCCAGGCCCAGAGTTAATGCCCATGACCAGCAAAAAAAAAAAAGAATTCCAATTTCTACATAGTGGTTGTGCAGTGCAATCTCATTGTTGTTTCTATTTCCACTAATCTCTATATGTACGCAATGTCTAGGTATGTTCCTATGTTGTTATATTAATATAGAGATATGTATTTCAATTTTTTGATAATTTATTCACGATGGTTAATTTTTTCATTGGTATTAATATGCTCTTAATATATTTCTTTTTTTATCTTTTTTAAATTTTATTTTATTTTATTTGAGAACATACGGTACAGAGGGGTTACAATTACATTGGCAGGATAATGCATACATTTCTTACCAAGCATTGCAGCCTCCTCCTTTGTTTACCTTTCACCTCCCTTCCCAGCCTCCCCCCCTCCCCCCCACCCAATCATACCCTCCTCCCCCCACACACACCGACATTATAAAGCTGGCTTTGATGACATTTTGTAATTCTCCTTGTTGCAACAGGTCCACCTGAATCCTTAAACGACTTGTTTGTCCCCATCTCCTCCACATGTTATACTGACATCAAATAAAGTGAAAGCGGGGGTTACACTGTGGGGGAGGGACATACAAAGCAACAACCTTATAAATGCGTTAGAAACACATGCATGAAAGAAACAAAAACATTAAAATACATATTTAAGGGTTCGTTTTCCTAACATCACATTATCTGACCTTTTCCGCTTGACTCATACCTACACTAGATATTGCAAATAAGGGAAACCATGGGACCTATGTTTCTTTGGGCCTGGCTTACTTCACTTAATATAATTTTTTCCAAGCCTTTCTATTTCCTAACAAATGGGGAAATGTCATTCTTTCTGATGGAGGCATAGAATTCCATTGTATATATATACCACATTTTCTTGATCCATTCATCTACTGAGGGGCTTCTGGGTTGGTTCCATATCTTAGCTATGGTAAATAATGCTGCAATAAACATAGTTGTGCTGGTAGCTTTAGTGTGGTCTTGTTTGTATACATTTGGGTAAATGCCCAAAAGTGCGATTGCTGGATCATAGGGGAGATCTATGTGAAGTTTTTGAGGAACCTCCATACTGCTTTCCAAAGTGGTTGAACAAGTTTACATTCCCACCAACAATGAAGTAGAAGAGGCAATCCAAAAATTCATATGGAACAATAAAAGACCACGAATAGCAAATACACTTCTCAACGGAAAGAACACTGCTGGAGGAATATCAATACCAAATTTCAAACTATACTATAAAGCCATAGTAATCAAAACAGCTTGGTATTGGCATAAGAACAGACCTCAGGACCAATGGAATAGAATTGAAAACCCAGAAATTAACCTACAGACCTATAGCCATCTAATCTTCGATAAGGAAGCTAAAACAATAGAATGGAAGAAAGACAGCCTCTTCAGTAAATGGTGCTGGCAAAATTTGTTAACAACATGTAGAAAACTAAAGCTAGATCCTTATATATCACCCTGCACCAGAATCAACTCCAAATGTATCAAAGACCTTGAACTCAAAGCAGACACTCTGAAAACATTACAGGATGGAATAGCAGAAACCCTAGGTCTCCTTGGCTCAGGCCGAAATTTTCTGAATAGAGACCGGAAACACAACAAATCAAAGAAAGGTTGGACAAATGGGATTGCATAAGGTTGCAGAGCTTCTGCAGGGCAAATGACATAGCTAGCAATATCAATAGAAAGCCCAGGATTGGGAGAAGATCTTTACTAGCCATACAACGGACAAGGGTCTCATATCTAAAATATACTTGGAACTCAAAAAATTAAACCACCCAACAACAAATCCTCAAAGAAACAACTGCCCAATAAATAAGTGGGCGAAAGACTTAAAGAGAAGCTTCTCTGAAGAAGAAAGAAGGATGGCCAATAGACACATGAAGAAATGTTCAACATCCCTAGCCATAAAAGAAATGCAAATCAAAACAACATTGAGATATCACCTCACTCCAGTTAGAACAGCAAAAATCAAGAACTCTAACACAACAGATGCTGGAGGGGATGTGGACAGAAAGGAATCTTAATGTATTTCTGATTCAAGTGATTTAAGTAAATGAATATGTATACACACTATGTATACATGTGCATATATCCATAGTTATATGTGTATACATAGAAATGCCTATATATGTATACATATATGAATATACATATGTGTATATACATATATAAGTATATATGTATATTATTATTTTCATTTCTCTGTAAGTTATCATTGTACTATATTTGCCAAACATGTCCTTTATTGATTTTACTTTATTTTCTTTTATGGTTAAGATGTACAGAGGGGTTACAGTTACATGAGTAAGGCAATGAGTACATTAATTGTTGATCATTGTTACCCTTTCTCTTCCTTGGGTTATCCCACTATCCCTTCCCTCCCCCAGCTCTCACATTCCTATCAACCCACCCCTTACTGCATGAAGTGGTAAAGTTCATTTCCAATATATTGTCTTGTTAGTATATTTGTTGCAATGTGTCATCCTGTGTCCTTGTTTCACCGTTTTGTAATTCTTCTTCCCCTCCCCAGATTAGACATGTATATACAAGATGCAGGGTATCAAAACTGAGTACAGTGACAACAGGGGATATGCCATAGGGGAAAGAACATACAAAGGAAACAACAACAAAAATGAATAAAATGGCATTGTACATTTACAACAGTAACAATAAAGACAGAACACTCAAACATGTCATTTATTGCCCAGGTAATTATTACAGTTAATGTTCTTATCATTTTTGGAACTTTGCAAAATGTTTGGTAGCATTCAGTGTGGACTGATATGTTCAATTTTTGTTAAATCTATCTACTCATAAGGTACCTGACAGCTCTCTTCTAAAGCAAAAAAGGCAGTCTTCTACAGCTTGGTTCCAAAATATTTGTATTTTTTCCGTGTACTAAGAATACTGACTGAAGCCTGGTGCTGGGGGCTCACACCTATAATCCAAAGTACTCAGTCAGCTGAGATCTGATGATTGCGGTTCAAAGCCAGCCTGGGCAGGAAAAATCCATGAGACTGGTATCACCAATAAACCACCAGAAAACTGGAAGTGGTGCTGTGGCTCCAGCCTTGAGCTGAAGAGCTGAGGGACAACACCCAGGCACAGAGTTCAAGGCCCACGACCACCACTACCACCAATAACAACAACAAAAAGAATACTGACTCAAAAAGCAATAGTATTAAGCAGTCTTAAAGTTAGGCTCAAGTCTGACATTTTGGTATTATCTTAGATGCCAGTAGCCTTCTCATATAATGAGCCATGTGTCCTCACGATGTTAACCAAATTTCTTAGTTTATTTACACAGTTATTATAAGTTTGTATTTCTCATCTATCTTTCTTTCAGAATCTGTATATATCCTTTATGTCATACTTGAATACAAATGACTTTGGAAGATATTTATTAATTGATGTATATTAATTGTACGAAGAAATCTTATTGAAATACTTTACACACTCTCATATTGATCAAGGGCCTGATTAACCTGTTTTTTTCTCCATTCCCATTGCCCTTTATTTTTCAACTGTTTTCTGTGAATTCCTTTCTGCTAACTTCACACATCGTCAGAATTATTAAAGTACTGTTCACCCACCGTCATTGAAAATTATACAATGCTGAATATAAAAGCAAAAATCTAGATAAATGGGGACATATAATTTTTGTGGATTGGAGGATACAATTGAGCCAAGATATAAATTGTCTCCTCCTCTATTTATTGGTCATTCGTGGGTTTTAAAATCTGGTCCTGGGCACTGACCCAATGCTTGTCAGCTCAAATGAGTGCTCTACCCATTGAGAAATTCTGGCACTGCTGGTTTTCTGGTGGTTAATTGGACAAAAGAGTCTTACGCACATTCCCGTTCCAGCTGGTTTTGAACCACAATCCTCAGATCACAGCCTCCTATGCAGCTAGGATTACAAGCATGAGCCAACATCGTCCAGCTTCACAGTTTTATTTATGTTTATGACAACTTCTAAAAACACCTGACCAGCACTCTGACTCATTCACAAAGGAAAATAAACTGGAATATATTTCTCTGTCCAATATTAAAGCTGTTAGTATAAAATTGTTATATTTGTAGAGGAAAATTGTACAGCTCAATGGGTCTGTACAGCACCAGATTAGCTCCACATAAATATTATCAAGGAATATTTAATAAGGGGTAAAACCAAACATTTGTGGAATGACTTTCTTTTTAATAAGTGGTGATAGGTTAGACAATATTGGGGAGAATTAAAAAGTAAACATTGACTTAAACATAACAATTTATTCAAATATTAACTTCAAGCAGGGTTAAAACGTGGCATATAAAACAAAAGGAGTGATGTAAATGTAAAACAAAGAAAGAGGTCTTGATAATTTTGGAGATGAAGCTTTCTTAAATTTGGCATTAAAATTATAGGCAAGGAAAACAGTATAGTAGAACTCAATGAAAGGGTAAATTAATTTGGTCTGTGAAAGCTCATATACAAGTAGTGAATAGAAGTTGGAAGCAGGTGGCTCATGTATCTCATCCTAGCTACTTGGCAGCCTGTGATTTAAGTTTTGCTGTTTGAAGCCAGCCCTCCACAAAATAAAGTCCTTGAGAATATTATCTCTGATTAATGAGCAAAAAGCCAAAAGTGAGGCATGACTGAAATGGTAAATTTTTAACAAATTGCAAGAAATTTCAGGGACCCTGAGTTCAAGCCCCAAGACCATACATACATGTAGAACAGTAATAGTAGTAATACTGATAGTGATGATGATGATGGTGATGATTATAATGATGATGAGGTGTACCCATAGTCAAGGATAAAATATGTATAAATCTTATACCTGAAGAATGCCTCAAATCTAGATTCTACATAGAACTCTCAAAACCTAATGTTAAAAAAAACATCAATTAGAAACCAGCAAAGTATATCTTGTGAAAAATAAGCATAAGTAAAACATTATCAGTCGCCAAATAAATGCACATTAAAACCAAAATGAAATCTTAAAACATGTATAAGAATTACTTCACATAATCCTATAATGACCATACTAAATGTTATCAAGAAACAGAGAAAATGGATGCTGGCAGAAATGTCAAATGGGAAATCCACTTCTGAAAACATTTGACAGGTTCTTAGCATAGGAAATAAGCAAATACCCACTTTATAGCACAGGAATTGATCTTTCCAGGCTTTGTCTCATAGAAATAAAATGTAACATTCACCCAAACGTCAAAACACAGAGGATTATAGCAACATTATTTCCTCTAGTCAAAGAAAAGGAAATCAATTCAGGCTTTCTTCAAGTGAATGGGAAACGAATTGTGCTACATTCTCTAATAACAGAACCAAAAGGCAACTCGAGTTAATGCAATAAAAATTAAGGCATACAATAACTGGAAATAATCTACCATAGATTTGATGGCAATCATGTTTGTTTATTGCATGATCTAAAAGTCGGAGAAAAAAATGTGTTGGTTGCCAGAATAAAACAGGTTTTGGATTCGAAAAAGAGAAGTGGTGGGTTTAATTATAAAAGGGAAACATGAGACAATTATTTTTGGTAAAGAAACGTATCTGTAAATACTGGAAACTAATATAGATTTGATAAAATTATGTTGGACTTAATATGTGCACAAAATAATTAACTGGTCTGCATAAGGTACTTGAGACATATTAATGTCCTATTTGTGATGTCATACTAGAAATGTTTAAATAAGTTGGAAAAAGTATTCAAAGGATTTATCTATGTTCTTATAAGATCATAAATATCCATACTAACCTCGATAGAATTAATATCTAGAAAACAGAAGTCAATATTGAATGTTTACATTGAAAAATAATGTGGGTCCAAGCTTGAGATGAAATATACCATGCTAATTAAAAAGCTGAGATTTAGAAGACTGATATGAGGGCCAGTTCTGATAAACACAAATTCGTGAGGAACTAAAAAAAAAAAAGAAAGCTAGATATAATGAAATTTCCAGATATCTCACATTTGTGGAACCCATAGGTAAGCGATCAATACTCAAGGGTGGCTTGGCCTGAAAAATAATCTAAGGTGGTTAGAGCCTTAGCAACAAAAATAAGTCTGTAGCATTCTTCCCTATTATAATTAAACCCAATACTTCTATTTGTCCCAACTTGTTAAAACAGGAGTTGTTATAAACAAAAGCACTGGTCTGAAGCCTCAATATAAGGACCTCAGTCTCTGTGGGCCAAAGAGTCTCTAACATGAGGTTTTATTTAAATTAACAAGCATTATTTTAGATTTTGCATAGTGGGATGGTGCATAGTCTCAGGCAAGGTCTGCTAAGTCAGGTAATCCAATCTACTCTTTCACAGGTTACCTAATAGCCAGGTTTCAATAAAAATGACTACAATGAGATTGTACAAATGAGACTGTCACGTTTCCCTTTCATGAATCAAAATTCTGTCAAATGATTTCTGTCTTCCAGATGTTTACATATTTCTCATGATCTTTTCTAATATTTTGTCTTCATTATTGATGTTCATATTACACGTTGTTGTTGTCTTGTGTGTATATGCCATTTTTAGGGCTGGAACTCAATGTTTTATGGTCTTCCTTGAATTTATATGGTCTTCCTTGAATTTATACTGACTTCAAATATAGTGAAAGCAGGGGTTATAATGTGGAGGAGGGACATACAAAGCAACAAAGAGATAATCTTATAAATGCGTTAGAAACAAATGCTTGAAAGAAAAAAACATTAAAATACATATCTAAGGGTTCATTTTCCTAATAACACATTATCTGACCTTTTCCACTTGACTCATACACATGCTAGATATTGCAAATAAGGCAAACCATGGGACCTTTGTTTCTTTGGGCCTGGCTTACTTCACTTAATATAATTTTTTCCAAGTTTATCCATTTTCTAACAAATGGGGCAATGTCATTCTTTCTGATGGAGGCATAGAATTCCATTGTGTATATTTACCACATTTTTTTGATCCATTCATCTAATGAGGGGCATCTGGGCTTGTTCCATATCTTAGCTATGGTAAATAATGCTGCAATAAACATAGTTGTGCTGGCAGCTTTAGTGTGGTCTTGTTTGTAAACATTTGGGTAAATGCCCAAAAGTGGGATTGGTGGGTCATAGGGGAGCTCCATGTGAATTCTTTTGAGGAACCTCCATACTGCTTTCCAAAGTGGTTGAACAAGTTCACTTTCCCACCAACAATGAAGTAAGGTTCCCTTCTGTCCACATCCCCTCCAGCATCTGTTGTTGTTAGAGTTCTTGATTTTTGCCATTCTAACTGGAGTGTGGTGGTATCTCAATGTTGTTTTGATTTGCATTTCTTTTATGGCTAGGGAGGTTGAGCATTTCTTCATGTGTCTAGTGGCCATCATTCTTTCTTCTTCAGAGAAGTTTCTCTTTAAGTCATTAGCCCACTTATTTATTGGGCAGTTGTTTCTCTGAGGATTTGTTTTTGGGGGATTTAATTTTTTGGGTTCCAAGTATATTTTAGATATGAGACCCTTGTCTGTTGAATGGCTAGTGAAGATCTTCTCCCAATCCGTGGGCTTTCTATTGATCTTGCTAGCTATGTCCTTTGCCATGCAGAAGCTCTGCAACTTCATGCAATCCCATTTGTCCAACCTTTCTTTGATTTGTTGTGTTTCCGGGTCTCTATTCAGAAAATTTCGGCCTGAGCCAAGGAGACCTAGGGTTTCTCTTATTCCATCCTGTAATATTTTCAGAGTGTCTTCTTTGACTTCGAGTTCTTCAATCCATTTGGAGTTGAAAAATCCTCTATTAATGTTTTACATATCTTGACTAGGATGATTCATGTTGGAGGAGAGGAAAGATATGAAAAAGTTCAAGATTGTTTGACTATTCCCCAACGACATTCTTATTTATCAGCTATAGCAACACAAGTAGCCTTGGTTACTCTTAGAATCATGCCTGTTTACATTTAGAAGCATTATTTTTTACTGGGTTATAAGTTGCAAACCCTTGAGTATTAATAAAAAGTCATTTCCTAAGAGAGGAAAATTGCTGTGAAAACAAACATAAAATATCAAAGACTTAGTATAGTGGAAACTATTTTGTAGCTATATCACATGCTGTAGGTGTAGATTTTGTTTCCCATGGTTCCAGGGGACCCATTTTTGTTATGTTCTTTGTCACTGTCTAGTTATCCTATATAATCTTATACCATCCTGGGATTGCTGTATTTTTTTCTGGATTCTCTAATTTCTGTTGGAAAGTTAGTAAGGATGGAAAATTGAGTTTCTGTTTCTGTTTTACTTTATTTTATAATACTTTAGAAACTGTAACTCAAAATGACATAATCTTTATAATATTAGGAGACAGATTTCATTTCCATATTCTTACCCTAGCCTTATACATAACTTTAGTACTTTGATCCCCAAACATGAAAATAAAGTTAGGGAGTTCCTTATTTAAATATTATTTAGAATTTGAAGACTTCATTAATGCAAGGCCCTTAGGAATATATCCTTCATACATGTGTACAAACCCAGTGGCAAATTTTTCTTATTCTCAGAAAGTAGGACATGTGATGTCTCTATAGTTGCATCAGGTAAAGGCTGTACCTGAGTTAGTTTACTAAACCAAATCTGCTGTAACAAATTTCTAAAAATTAATTGGCGTGAATAATCCGTATTTATCATTTTAAAGTTCTAAAGGACAGAAATCTAAAAGAAGTCTCACCATATTAAAATCAAGCCACCTACAGGGCTAAAAGATTTTTTAGATAATTCTAGTGGAAAGGCATTTACAACATGTTCCGCTTTTCAGAAATTCAGAATCTGGGTTGTCTTTTCCTTTATCTTCTAATGTAGCATCTTTATATCTTTCTGATGGATCTTATCTGATCATTACTCCTTTGAACTACAGCTGGGATTTTAAGTACCCATTTGAGTTATACTTCCCCCATCTGGTAATTATTCAAATTCGTGTGCCTTAGGTAATGAGAGATGAATATTTTACAAATGTATATATATATATATATATATATATATATATATATATATATATATATGTATAATAGTGCATATCTACATTTGAGGGATTAGACATTTGGGGGATGAGAGACATTATTGGAAGGTATTTTACTGCCAACCACAATGAGTGTCTAGCACTTTTTTCTACTATAACTTGTTATCCGTTCATTAATTTTGAACAACCTACTTCTTCAATGAATTATAACTAGAAAATGTTAGTTCCTGAAAGCAATTAATCCTGATTAAAACATTGTCCTGTACTAGAAATCCTAAATGCAAGAGAGCAGCTCCTGAAACAGTTCTGGCACTATCACATTTTATACATTCTGCTACAATCTTCTCAAGAGGAGTTGATTGTTATTATTTTGGAATTATGGTTAATATTTATTTGACTGCTATTTTTAACGAATGCACCACCCAATAATGGCTCTCTTTTTGTAACGTTTTGTGTCTAATCTATTTCTGAAACACAGCTATCTGAATTACATGAACTGCTTATTGAAGTTGAATCAGTGTGGAGAGGAAAAGAAAATAGATGTCTCTGTGGGTATGTCACATTAAAAATGTACCTACAAGCTATTTACCTTAAAATCATCTATTTTTCAATATGTTTAGATTCTGATAGAATTTAGCCTCTCAACTCACACAGTGTTAATGCAGTTTTATTTCATGGCTCTCAAAAGCAAACCACAAATTACTGTTTATTTAAATTGTATTTTTTTAGTTTTTTTTTAATTGTATTTTATTTTATTTGAGAACATACTGTACAGAGGGGCTACAATTACATGGGCAGGATAATGCATACATTTCTTACCAAGCATTGCAGCCTCCTCCTTTGTTTACCCTTCACTTCCCTTCACCGCCTCCCCCCTCCCCCCACCCAATTATACCCCCCTCCTCCCCCCACACCGACATTGTAAATCTGGATTTGACATGACATTTTGTACTGCTCATTGTTGCAACAGGTCTACCTGAATCCTTAAATGACTTGTTTGTCCCCATCTCCACCACATGTTATACTGACATCAAATATAGTGAAAGCGGGGGTTACACTGTGTGTGGGGGGACATACAAAGCAACAAAGAAATAATCTTATAAATGCATTAGAAACACATGCATGAAAGAAACGAAAACATTAAAATACATATTTAAGGGTTCATTTTCCTAACATCACATTATCTGACCTTTTCCGCTTGACTCATACCTATACTAGATATTGCAAATAGGGGAAACCATGGGACCTATGCTTCTTTGGGCCTGGCTTACTTCACTTAATATAATTTTTTCCAAACCTTTCCATTTCCTAACAAATGGGGAAATGTCATTCTTTCTGATGGAGGCATAGAATTCCATTGTGTATATATACCACATTTTCTTGATCCATTCATCTACTGAGGGGCATCTGGGTTGGTTCCATATCTTAGCTATGGTAAATAATGCTGCAATAAACATAGTTGTGCTGGTAGCTTTAGTGTGGTCTTGTTTGTAAACATTTGGGTAAATACCCAAAAGTGAGATTGCTGGATCATAGGGGAGATCTGTGTGAAGTCTTATGAGGAACCTCCATACTGCTTTCCAAAGTGGTTGAACAAGTTTAAATTACCACCAACAATGAAGTAAGGTTCCTTTCTGTCCACATCCCCTCCAGCATCTCTTGTTATTAGAGTTCTTGATTTTTGCTGTTATAACTGGAGTGAGGTGATATCTCAATGTTGTTTTGATTTGCATTTCTTTTATGGCTAGGGATGTTGAACATTTCTTCATGTGTCTATTGGCCATCCTTCTTTCTTCTTCAGAGAAGCTTCTCTTTAAGTCTTTCGCCCACTTATTTATTGGGCAGTTGTTTCTTTGAGGATTTGTTGTTGGGTGGTTTAATTTTTTGAGTTCCAAGTATATTTTAGATATGAGACCCTTGTCTGTTGTATGGCTAGTAAAGATCTTCTCCCAATCCTGGGCTGTCTATTGATCTTGCCAGCTATGTCAATTGCCCTGCAGAAGCTCTGCAATCTTATGCAATCCCATTTGTTCAACCTTTCTTTGAGTTGTTGTGCTTCCGGGTCTCTATTCAGAAAATTTCGGCCTGAGCCAAGGAGACCTAGGGTTTCTCCTATTCCATCCTGTAATGTTTTCAGAGTGTCTGCTTTGAGTTCAAGGTCTTTGATACATTTGGAGTTGATTCTGGTGCAGGGTGATATATAAGGATCGAGCTTTAGTTTTCTACATGTACTTAACCAATTTTGCCAGCACCATTTACTGAAGAGGCTGTCTTTCTTCCATTCTATTGTTTTAGCTTCCTTATCGAAGATTAGATGGCTATAGGTCTGTAGGTTCATTTCTGGGTTTTCAATTCTATTCCATTGGTCCTGAGGTCTCTTCTTATGCCAATACCAAGCTGTTTTGATTACTATGGCTTTATAGTAGAGTTTGAAATTTGGTATTGATATTCCTCCAGCAGTGTTCTTTCCGTTGAGGAGCGTTTTTGCTATTCGAGGTCTTTTATTGTTCCATATGAATTTTTGGATTGCCTCCTCTATTTCCTTGAAGAATGAGGGTGGAATTTTGATAGGTATCGCGTTGAATTTGTAGATAGCCTTGGGAATTATTGCCATTTTCACGATGTTAATCTTGCCAATCCAGGAGCATGGGAGGTTTTGCGACTTTTTAAGTTCTGTTTTGATTTCCTTTTTCAAGATTTTAAAGTTTTCATCATAGAGGTCCTTCACTTCTTTGGTTAAGTTAATTCCTAGGTATTTTATTTTTTGTGGGGCTATTACAAATGGAGTTGCTTTCCTAATTTCAGCCACACTTTTCTCATTGTTGGCATATAGAAAAGCCATTGATTTTTGGGGGTTAATTTTATAACCTGCTACTTTGCCAAAGTTTTGGATCAGCTTGAGTAATTTGGGAGTGGAGTCTATGGGATTCTTTAAATACAAGATCATGTCATCTGCAAAGAGGGAGAGTTTTATTTCTTCTTTCCCTATTTGGATCCCCTTTATGTCTGCATCTTTTCTTATTGCTGTAGCTAGGCATTCTAATACTAGATTGAAGAGAAGTGGAGAGAGTGGGCATCCTTGTCTTTTTCCTGAGCTAAGAGGAAATGGCTTTAGTTTTTCACCATTGAGTATAATGCTGGCTGTAGGTTTGTCATATACAGCCTTTATTGTATTGAGGAATGTTCCATGGATTCCTAATTTTTCCAGAACCTTCATCATAAAGGGGTGTTGGATCTTGTCAAATACTTTTTCTGCATCTATTGAGATAACCATGTGGTTCTTATTTTTGCTCCTGTTGATGTGATGAATAATATTAATTGATTTGCGTATATTGAACCAGCTTTGCATCCCTGAAATGAATCCTGTTTGATCATGGTGTATGATTTTTTGGATGAATTGTTGAAGTCGATTGGCCAAAATTTTGTTGAGAAGTTTTGCATCAATGTTCATCGAAGAAATGGGTCTATAGTTTTCTTTCTTTGATGAGTCCCTGCCTGGTTTTGGGATGAGGGTTATGATGGCTTCATAGAATGTGTTCGGTAGTGAGCTTTCTCTTTCAATTTCATTGAAGAGTTGGAGGAGTATTGGTGTGAGCTCTGCTTTGAAGGCCTTGTAAAATTCCGCTGTAAAACCATCTGGTCCTGGACTTTTCTTAGCTGGGGGGTCTCTTATTGCTGTTTCTATTTCAATGCTTGATATGGGCCTGTTAAGCTGGTTTAACTCATCTTGGTTTAGTTTTGGCATGTCAATATTTGCTAGGAAAAGGTCCATTTCTGTCAAGTTCTCAAACTTATTAGCATAAAGTTTTGAGAAGTATTCCCTTATAATGTTCTGAATCTTGGTTGTTTCCGTGGTGATGTTTCCATTTTCATCTCTGAGTTTATTAATTTGGGTGTGTTCTCTCTTTTTTCTGATAAGGTTTGCTAAGGGTATGTCAATTTTGTTAAGTTTTTCGAAGAACCAACTCTTTGTTTTGTTGATTCTTTCTATAGTTTTTTTGGATTCTAATTCATTTAATTCTGATTTAATTTTGATTATTCCTTTCCGTCTACTGGATTGGGGTTTATCTTGCTCCTCTTTTTCAAGGAGGTTTAGATGTGTCATTAAATTGTTAGTTTCCGATCTCTCCAATTTGTTGATGTAGGAGCTCAGAGCTATCAACTTGCCTCAGAGTACTGCCTTTGCTGTGTCCCAGAGGAGCTGGTAATTTGTGTGTTCATTTTTGTTGAATAGCATGAACATTTGAATTTCCTTTCTAATCTCTTCCATGACCCACTCATGATTCAGCAGTGTGTTGTTCAGCCTCCATGTGATACCGGACTTTCTTTGGTGGCTTTTGGTGTTGAGTTCTAATTTTATTCCCTTGTGGTCAGAGAGAATGCAAGGTATAACTTCAATGATTCTGAATTTAGACAAGTTTGCTTTGTGGCCTAAAATATGGTCTATTTTAGAAAACGTTCCATGTGCTGCTGAGAAGAACGTGTATTCTGATGCTGCTGGGTGAAATGTTCGGTAAATGTCTGTTAAGTCTAGTTGATCTATGCAGCTGTTTAGATCTGCGGTTTCTCTGTTGAGTTTTTGCCGAGTTGATCTATCTAGTGGGGAGAGTGGTGTGTTAAAATCCCCAACAATTAATGTCTTTGGATCTATATGGGATTTGAGGGAAAGTAGTGTTTCTTTGATAAATTTGGGTGCTCCATTGTTTGGCGAATAGATATTTAGAATTGTAATATCCTCCTGAAGGAGAGATCCTTTAATTAGTATGTAGCGACCTTCTTTATCTCTTCTCACGAATTTTAATTTGACGTCTATTTTATCTGATATTAGGATTGCAACTCCCGCCTGTTTATGAGGGCCGTTTGCTTGGTAGATTTTGTTCCAGCCTTCAACCTTGAATATATGTTTGTTTTTACGGGCAAGATGTGACTCCTGCAGGCAGCAGATAGAAGGGTCTTGTTTTTTAATCCAACTAGACAGTCTATGTCGCTTAATTGGAGAGTTCAGTCCGTTAACGTTAAGAGATAGGACTGAGAGGTATTTGGGGGTTCCTGCCATGTTATCCACCTTCTTGGGGGCTGTGAAAACTGGGTTCTTCCTAAGGTTCTTGGATTCTCAGTTTGGGTGCAGTTTCTTGGCCTTTGTTGCGTTCTTGTTGGTTTTCTATGTGTAGGACATCTTTAAGAATCTTTTGCAGGGCTGGTTTGGTGGAGATGTATTGTTTGAATTTTTCTTTGCTATGGAAGGTTTTTATTTGGCCTTCAGTTATGAAGGAGAGTTTAGCTGGGTACAGTATTCTTGGTTGATAGTTGTTTGTTTTTAGGGCATGTCATACGTCATTCCAGGCTCTTCTTGCTTTGATTGTCTCTGCTGAGAAATCTGAGGTAATTCTAATTGGTTTCCCTTTATAGGTGATTAACCTTTTCTCCTTGACAGCTTTAAGGATCTTTTCCTTGTTCTGGGTTGATCCTGTGTGGATTATAATGTGACGGTGGGATGTCCTATTCTGGACTGGTCTATTTGGGGTTCTAAAAGCTTCTTGTATCTGAATAGGCCTAACTTTTTGTATGTTTGGGAAGTTCTCTGCTAGGATCCTGTTAAACAAATTTCCTAGACCATTAACTTCTGTTTCTAGGTGCTCCTCTACACCCATTATCCTTAGATTCGGCCTTCTGATGGTGTCTTCCAGGTTTTGGATAGACCTATCATATTTCTTGGACTTGTCTTGGATGGTTGTATGTTCTTTCTCTATAATATCTAGGCTGTCTTCCATCCCTGAGATTCGATCTTCTGCATGGTCTAACCTGCTGTCAAGACTCTGTACTTTGTTTTTTATCTCTTTTCCTTCTAATTGTTCAGCTTTGATGGCTTCAAGTTCTTTGTTGAAGCTCTGTTTTAGGTCTTGTATGAATTTCTTTACTTCCTTAATTTGGTGTTCAGTGTTTGTTCTCAAATCACTTAGTTGATTGGTTATGGTTTCTTTGGACTCCCATTCCTTCTGTTGGGTTCCATTCAGCATTCCCTTTGTGGTCTCCCTGACTTCCTTCAGCTCTTTGTTAATGGATTCCATGAATGTCTTTAGTGATCTTTGTGTATTCTCTACCTGGTCTCTTAATTCGTGAATTACTCTTTGATTAGTTTCCTCCCTTCTGTGGGATTCCTGCAGTTCTCTTTGAGTGTTCTCTGCCTGCTCACGCCATTCCTCCCTTTCTCTTTGAGTATTCTCAAGTTGTTCACGCAAATCCTGTATCAGTTTTTGAGAAGCTTCTTCACGCTTATGATATTCCTGTATAAACTTCTGGGATGCCTCCTCTCTCTCCCTATCATGCTCATACAGAGTCCTTTGTACATTGTCAAACTTCTCATTTATCATGTTTGCTATTAGTGTTTGTAGAGCTATTTGGGAACTCTCCTCTGGATTATTCTTTATCTGTTCTAATCCCTGATTATCAAGGTTGGGAATTGAGATACCCGAATTTGCCATTTTTCTTGTGTTTTTCCGGCTTATTCAGCCCATTTGAGATAAAGATTGCACCAGTTTTGTGCTAGAACACTATCTTAAGGCAACCATCAACCAAAGTTTGCATTTGTACAGTCAATAGTCTACAGATACAATCTAGTTCAACAGATACATCTATTCAACATCAAACGACTATATGTTAAAGGACTTCGAACCGCAGAAAAGAATTTGGAAAACCAGAAATTATTAGGATTAGGGAGAGATGTGGGTAAAAAATAGGAATAGATTGGTGTGGGGAGGCAGAGGGAGAGTTAACTATGTCCTAATCACAATGCAGGAAATGGGTTGTGTAGGATGCAATTAGAGAGAGAGAGAAAAAGAAGAGCCCGAAAGGGGAATAAAGAGAGACTAGAAAAAGAGTAGAAACGTAAAAAGTAATGTTATTATAGAGGTTAAAAGACCGACTATTTAGAGAGGAATGTGAATATGTTAAGAGAAGGGGAGGGACATAGAGGAGATGTGAAAAGCTTTAAGGATGGGAAAGGGAGAAGAAAAGATCAGAAGTTCAGTAGAGCTAGATAAAAAACAAAAAGATAATTAAGAAAGAAAGAAAAAGAGAAAGAAGACAAGAAAAGAAAGGAAAACTCTCATTCACGTATTCCTAAAATAAAAATTATAAGATGAGAAAAAAAAAGTTACTGGAAAACAATTATTTTTTCAGAAGAGGCAAAAATTAAAGATTAATAAAAGTTTTAGAAGGGAAAAAAATTTATATATATATATATACATATATATATATATATATATATATATATATATATATATATATGGTAACAAAAAAACAAAAAACAAGCAAAAAAAAAGAAAAGAAGAAGAAGAAGGAAAAAAAAAGAAAAAAAAAGAAAAAAAAAAGTCTTTTGATTTTTTTTTTTGGGGGGGGAGGAGTGGGAAGAATCCTGTATCTCCCTTTTGTCTGCAACCAGTCTCTTGTTGGAGTCTCTGGTCAGCTTGAGGTCCTGTGGCTTGATTGGTTTCTTATGTCGGTTGGTTGGAAGAGGCAAAAAAATGCTCAGCTTTACCCAAGATTTTGAGATCCCCCTCCCAGGTTAGTTTTCTGGGAGGGTGGTCTGCTTTGAGAGTCACAAAAGAGGGGGATGTGGTGATGAGGCTAGGTTCTGGGTAGAGTTGAGGCCTTTCAACAAACAGTAGCTTTTCCCTGGGGCTATTTTGTGATAAAGCTCACAGCGCCCAGCCTGGAGCCATTCTCAGGGTTTCTGTTTTCCAATTGATTGTGGTGGCTGCTAGAGGGAGGGGCCGCCTCTGGCTCTGGTTACCCAGTGAGGCAAGGCACTCCGATGGCTGGCTCCTGAGCTGGGTGACTTTTCCCTGGATGGAGCTGAGTCTGGCAGGTCACTTCGCTGTTAAGTTCTTGTGACCTGCTAAATGACTCCTTTTATTCCAAGGCCTGAGCTGGAGCTAGCAGCAATTCTGAGCTTTGTTGGTATCCAAGATGGAGATCACCGGTGTGGGGGGGGAGGGGTGGCCTTCCCTCCTCTGCTCCCTGAGGAGTGAGGATGTCGGGCTTGTACTGACGCCGAGTCTTGGATCCTGGGTCGTCTCTGGTCTGCAAACAGCAGGATGAAGATGTTCGCTCCTTGTCGGTTCTTGTTGGTGTTGAGTAGAATCCGCTCACCCGCTGCGTCTGGCTCCTTCGTCCTGGACTCTCTGTGTCTCAGGTATGACCCCACGGCCATGGTCGCCGCCGCGACCCCGCCGCCGGAGCGGCAGCTGGTGCGTTTCCTTGGCTTCCCCTCTCTCGTCTAACTCTCTGTCCTGTGATGGCACACTTGGTGTGATTCTCTGGCTTAGGACTGTTCACTGGAACTCTAAACCTACTTTCTATGCGAGAGCTTGTTCAGATTCCAGCTTCTCCTCCGCCATCTTCCCGGAACTCGTATTTTTTTAGTTTTAAAATTTTTCTTTAACAAACTATATTTTAAAAAATTAGCCAAGGCAAATGGTTTATTAGATATTTAGAGTCATGTTCAGACACTATGGTGGAAGCCAGAAAGAGAAAAAAATCATGTTTTTTTTCTTCCTTGAGGCAGTCTTATTTATTCATCTAATTCTGAAAGAATGAAATTCTTGATTTGAAGCCTTTTGCTTGATATCCACAGCGTGTAATTCTTACTTTGTTGATAAAAAAATTTGGAAAAAGGATGAGAATTCACACTAGAAAAATGGGAAGAGGAAAAGAGAAATAGAAATCTAGATATTTTGATCTTCCTCATCTCAATCACAAGGTCTGGATAATGATTATGGATATTAGATACAATGGTCTAGAGTGGCTAACCCCATCTATAGAAAGAATATAACCTCATTAGTGATCATATGGAGAATCCTTATTTATAAAAAAAAGTAATAATTTCCAACAGGAAATGTTATATATTTGCTTAGTTCTTGTTTAGTATTTGTTAAATTCTGATGTGCTATAGTCAACTATCATAAAGGTATACAACAATGGTAAGAAACTAACAACTAACTAACAGCTTAATTCTGCCTGCATTATATATATGAGGCTGTATTTGAGTTTTGCCTAAATTTCACATGCTATATTCTTCCAGTATGTAAGTTGAAAAATGACTCCTTCTGAAAATATGTTATTTTTATAGCTAAGGGAAAACAAGTCAGCTATTAAACACAGACAATGAGACAGAAATCTTCCCCTAGAAATAATCTTTCACCACTTCTGTTTCATTTTTGTAAATTGAAGCAAGTCACATGACCCATCTTGACAATGCAGAGTAGAGGTAAATCTTACCTACAGGAAGCTGATGCAGGACATACAGTAAAATGCCCAGATATGCAACACTTGAGATAAAGAGGAAAAAAAAATAGAACTACAGTACAATCAATCATACTTGTTATCACATGTCTCTGCAGGAAGGAAACTATTATGTTCCTTTGTTTCTGAAATTACTGTGATCTTCAAATCAAGTATTTTATGCTTGAATGTTACAGGAATTAGAGAACATTTTGATCCTGAGACAGCATAAAATCTCAAAGAAAGCTGGAGTAAGCATTTCAATTCTACATTTTGTTCTCCAAGAAAAGAAACCATTTTATAGACAATACTTAATATTTTCTTACCTAGTATCTTTTTTTTCCAGAAATGGATTTTGTTAATATATGTGATTATCCACCAGAATAAATGTCATCATTTATCTGCATCTTGTACAGACAGAATAGTCAATTAGAAGTAAGTGGGAGTTTATCAGTAGCACTTTTTAAAAATGCAAAAAGTGTGGACAGGGAGTCAATATACATATTTTTCCACCATCACATTCCACATCCTCCTTCTTCCTTCCTAGAAAACACACCCTATCAATAAAAAGACTTAGATATTTGGCTCGTGACCTTGAAAGTGGAAACAGAATATTAGGGATATCGGAGATGGTCAATAATGTTTTACATAATAATGTCACATGCAACAGCCTTATGAGTCCAGCAGGCCTTAACACTGTACTTCCTTAGTGATGTGATAGGAATGTCAGCTTTACTGGACTTAGTATTGTTTTCCACTTCCTTTTCTACCACCTGGCCTAAATTATAATACATAGTAATGGAATGAAAAAGTAATGCCATCTTAACCAAGTCCCATTGCGAAATGAGATGTATAAGACGTTATGTTGAAAAACGAACTTTACAACTTTGGCGGGGGAGGGATGGGGAATCAGTGGGCAGGGATGGTAAGGGGAAGGAGGAGGCAACAATGCTTGCTAAGAAATGTACTCTTTACCTTGCTCATGTAATTGTAACCCCTCTGTACGATATTTTCACAATAAGAAAACGTATAAATATAAAAAGTAAGAAAGTTATTTAGGGCTTTGGGAATGTGGCTAAATGGAAGAGTTATTGCTTTCCATGAATCAAACCCTAGGTTCAATTCCTCAGTCCCACATAAATAGAAAAAAAACCTGAAATTTGAGCTGTGCCTCAAGTGGTGAAGTGTTAGCCTTCAGCCAAAAAAAAAAAAAAAAAAAAAAAAGCTCAGGAACAGTTCCCTGCACCTGAGTTCAAGCCCCAAGACTGGCAAAAAAAGTCATTTAGCTAGTAAATGCGAAATGAATAACCCATACTTGGAATATACAATTGCTCATTCCAACTGATACCTAGCAATAGTCTGTAATTCATTTATTTTACCTATATTAGAATACTATTTTTTAAAGGGCAGGGAAGGTGCCTCAGTAGTAGAGAGCTTGCCTTGCACACATGAGGCCCTGGGTTTGACTCCTCAGCACCCCATAAGCAAAAAGAAAACAGTCGGAAGTGTCGCTGTGGCAAAAATGGTAGAGTGCTAGCCGTGAGCTGAAGAACTGAGAGACAGCGCCCAGGCCCAGATTTGAGGCCCCACGACTGGACCCAAAAAAAAACAAAACCAAAAAAACAAAAAATGTTCTGTTAATAGGTCATGGCAATTAATGCCAAGAATGTGATTAGATATCAGGTGAAGATTAATCCTGGAAATTCAAAGATTCCAGGATTTTGAGTGGTCACTGCTAATCACAATGAGAAGGGTAGTCTATGTGAGATTTGGAAAACTTTTTGGTAAGTCACAGCATCAAAAAGGCATAGGATAATTAATAGCTTTGACAGAAGAGAAGGAATAACTCCCCATGGAGTGAATAAATGATAGGAATAACTAAGTTATACCACAAACTGTTCTAGGGAACCATTTTTGGTTATTGAAGAACTAGTTATCAACTACGCTTATTTCTTATTGCCTTTAGCATTCTAGTCACTTACGCTAGTTCTTAATCTCTGTGTGATGAATTGTATATCCTTCTATGCTATTCTTTCATACCTTACTTCCTTTGCTTTCTAAAAATATTAGTCTTTTATATTTCTCTATGAACAATTTCTGATACTAAGTCCACATAAACAGACAGAGTGGATGCTAATGTAAGAGTCCCAAAACACATGAATCATTAATGTAACAACATGGAAAAGGAGGATATATTTATTGCTACCTCAATTTTTCTGTAAAGCTGCAATGTCATTATTGATTGAAATATCCATTCTTTGTCTACATAGTGTCATTGAGTGCACATCAATGAAAATACAAGCCGGACGCTGGTGGCTCACAACTGTAATCCTAGCTACTCAGGAAGATGAGACTAGAGGATTGTGGTTCAAAGACAGCCTGGTCAGGAAAGTCCATGAGACCCTTATCTTTAATTAACCACTAGAAATCCCGAAGTGGTGCTGTACCTAAAGTGGCAGAGCGCTCAACTTGAGCTGAAGAGCTGAGGGACAGAGCCCAGGATCAGAGTTAAAGCCCCATGACCAACAAAAAACTGCAAAAAGACTTTGAGTATCCCCAAAAGGAACAACGAAGTCAATAGTAATCTTCCCAAACAGAAAAAATAATTACAAACTGATTCAGTACACCTACTTTTGCTGAGTTATTTAAGTTATGGCTTCTTTGCTGGACATATTATCTTCTTTTAAAAATTGTCAAATATTAGCTTTATTATAAACTTAATCTAATATTTCTTGTTTCAAAAGAGAAGTCCATATAATTGATGTCATTTGGCTTTCTTACTGTCTCAGTTCAAAGTCAACCCAGGCAGGAGAGTCTGTCAAACTCTTATCTGTAATTAAACACTAAAAAAGCCAGAAGTGGAGTTTTGGCTCAAACAGTAGAGTACTAGGTTAGGGAACAGATGTACAGTAAATACAACTGTACAGGGACAGTGTCCACCCTCTGTATTCAAGGCCCAGAACCAGCACAAACTAAACAAACAAACAAGAAAATGAAAAAACCCACATATATCTTTGGACCATCCTTATAGCACTGGTTTGAGAAGAAACTCCTTTTGCTGATCATGCTCACTGGATCCCGATTTTTGGAACCCTTATTACTATGGAGCACTCAGGACCAGACTAAAGAAATGGATAACTGACTCCTGCAATAGGAGAATCATCTGAGGAGAGGAATATCCATGCATAGGACACTTTAAAACCTGCATGTCTTTCTTTCTTTGCAGTAGGACTCTTTTAAAATAAAGTTATTTTCTTTTATTCTATGCTTGCCTTCAAATGGCATATTGTTTCCTTTTGTTATACTCTCAACTGGAAGTTTACAGACAAGTTTATATGAGTAAAGGACACACTACAAAAGATCAGGGACAGAATTTCCTTCAGGCCTTGGATTATTTTCTTGTATAGTAAAAAAGTACAGCACAAATTAACTTGAACTTTGTCATTTCTCTATGTTCAATTCCTCTCTTAGGATCAGTTTCCACTTGCAGTAACAGTTCCTTCCACTTACTTCCAGTAACAATCTATGATGGTGCCCCATCTAAAATGAATATTTTCTGGCTTCATTGAAATAGCACAAGCACATCTTTGGACATGAGGTAATGTGTTTCAGAGATAACTTCGTAATGAGAAAATATGTAATTTAAATGTTTTATAAAACATTATCCATGTACACATGGCCATATAAGATGATGTTAAGTGAAATGTACCCCAAGATAGGGACACAACTTGCTTTTTCTTTCTTGCTATTGTTGTTAATGTATCTAACATGTACTATGTGATTTTTTTCTTCCTCCATGGTATAACCCCTGTTTTCACTATATTTGATGTCGGCGACCTGCATCTTGCATATACATTTTTCTAATGTGGGGAGGGGAAGGGAAATAACAAAAAGCTGAAAAAAGAATACAGTATGACCCATTGAAACAATGAGTTGTACAAGGAACTATGTAGAAAATGAACTTTACAACTTGAGCAGGGGAGAAGGAAGTTGGGGCGGTGGGGAGGAAAGGGATGGAAGGTGAAAAACAAAAGAGGAGGTAACAGAGCTTAATAGATAATGTACTCATTTACTTACTTATGTAACTCTAACCCCTGTTTACACCATTTTATAATAAAAAACATGAAAAAAACATCGTGGAGTAGTTTAAGTTCAAATTTCCTGTGTGCACTGTAATTAAGACCAATTTTACCTGGGAAGAAGGTTCTCAGAAACATATATTTGTGAGTGTGTGTGTTCTGCATTATTTCCCAAGTGTACATAAGTTAACATTAGGAGAAACAATAGGAATAATAGAAAAAAAGGAGTTTTGTGCTTAAGTATAATGGTTGAATACACTACAGAAGATTCTGCAAATAACAAAACTTTGAAACAATAAAGCCATTCCAGTATGTAGATCTATGGGATATAAAGAGCATTACTACTAAGTGGAACATGAATGATGAGGCCACTCTTATTTTCTACTAAATCTAAATCATGGTAGCTAATCATACAAATTTGTAAAAAATAGAAGGGAAGAATTATTCTTGTTCCAAAGAAGTCAGATATAAGAGCATGGACTTAACTGGAAAAAAGGCTAAGTTGAGAGAGCAGGAATTATACTAGCAATGAACTGGGGGATAAGATCACATTTCTTTTTCTTTATTTCTTTGATGTTTACGGGTCTTGAATTCTGGGCCTGGGTGATGTCCCTCCACTCTTCAATTCATGGCTAGAGCTCTACCACTTGAGCCACAGTGTCAATTCCTTTTTCTGGTGGTTAATTGGAGATAAGTGCCTCAGAAAACTTTCCTACTTGTGCTGCATTTGAACTGCAATCCTCAGATCTCAGCCTCTTGAGAGAATTATAGGCTTGAGCCACCAGTACCCGACTCAAGATCACATTTCTAGGAGTGTACACTCAGGATAGGTAATGTGTATGTTCATCTATCTTTGTATGAATTCTTGAGTTAAAAATCTGGGCTACAGCTTAGACTTTACATTAACAAAAGTATTTCTAGTTTAAAACTTGATACTCATGGAAAAAATAAAAACTAAGAATGTAAAAGAGTCAGGGAAATTCAATTTGCATCCAGCCTTGGCAGAATAGCCTTTGCAACAATACCTATAATTAACCAGCCAAAAGCTGCATTGGAAGAATGGCTCAAATGATGTAATACTAGTTATGAGCAAGATTTCTGAATAAGAGCTTGAGATTTTTGCATACATACATACAAACATTCACATACACACAGAAGCACTTATATGAGCAAACACACATATGAAACAACTCTCAGAATGTGTAGAAATGTTAGAAAATAATAGAAAATATGTCCTGAGTAAGACTAAAATGAAGTAATAATTTTTAATATTAGAAAGTCCTCAAGTGAACTTAACCCCCAAAAGCTTGAGAATGTTATATAGGTAGGGACAAAAGATAGTAAGAGAGTCAAGTAATCATTACTAAAGGGATCGGATCCATGGAGGAATGAATCAGAGACCCCTGCAGGTGCATCTGAAAATGTTCATATCCTATGTCAAATATTAGGACATCTTTGAAAATTGTACATCAAAAGTTTGAGCAGTCAGTCTAGATTATAAGATCATTGGAGAAGTTCACAATTACTATTATGTTTCTAGATTAAATAAACCAACAACCTATGGCAGGGCAATGTGATACAAACCTGCAATTCTAGCACTCAGATTAAGACAGGAGATTAGAGAGTGGATTGCATAGTGATACTTTCCTTGGGCTAGGTACTATAATTTTGCTCAATAAAACAAACCAAAGGACAAGAAAGGAATTCACAGTTGGAAGTTTGGGATAATTTTGAGAAGTTTTGAGAAGTCATTTCCTATTTAAATGCAACTCATATATCATCCTCAGTCATGTTTTACATGCTCTCTTCATTACAGAATATTCCTAGATGCAAATAGCTCATGACTCTGAACCAAAAATTTGAAAAAGTAAGCATCATTCTGTTGGATTCCAAAGAAATGATGAAGGATTACAAAAGCTTAAGCCTGGAGAAATAGAAAAGATATATAATTTAGCACATTGTAGACCTGGCTAAATGAGAATTTAGATTCAAAATAAATATTTTGTTTGTAATTTTATATTCTACAGAATATTACAAAATTCTTTTTAAGTAGAAGTTTTAATTTACAAATTCACAAATGATTCTGGCATTCTATTTGTCTAGAATATTCTTTCAAGAGAGTTATAATTAGGATTTAGTTAATAGATAATTCCAACAGTTCATGCATAACGTGATAATATGAATAATCTAGAAAGAGTTGCCAACAAATGGGTGATAGTAATTTATAAATTTAGAAAAAGAGCAATATTTTGAGATTTTGGTGTAACATGTTATGAAGAGAGTTATTGTGAGACATCTTTTTTCTTCTACCTATACATAACACAGGAAGAAATTTCTTTTTTTTTATTGTGAAAATACTGTACAGAGGGGTTACAATTACATGGGCAAGATCATGAGTACATTTCTTATCAAGCATTGCATACTCCTCCTTTGTTTACCCTTCACATCCCTTCTCAGCCTCCCCCAACCTCCCCAAGCAGTCCTCCTTCTCCCCCCACCCACACCAAAGTTGTAAACTTCATAGAAATTTTCTCGATTACGTACCTCTGTATACAATGAGAAATATGCTAGGTTTCGGCTTTTTTTTTTCATTTTGTTTTTGTTATTTTGTTTGACCTAGGGCTTGACCTCTGGGGCTGGGCACTGTCCCTGAGCCTGTTTTTGGTCAAGATTACTGATCTACCACTTCAACTTCAGTGCCACTTTTGTCTGTCTTTTCCTGAGCAGTTTATTAGAGAAAAGAATCTAAGAAACCTTCCTGCCTGGGTGTGCTTTGAACCATAATATTCAGATCTTAGCCTCCTGAATATCTAGTATAGATAAAAGATAAGTATAAAGAATATTTGCAAATTTTCTGATCTCAAGAATACCACTATGGGAAAATGATGCAGCAAAGTTTAGTGCAGTGTTCTTAGAACAATAGAAAGGGCATTACATTAGTAGAAGTGTAGAATTTTTTCACAATAGTGTTAAGATAGTCATGCTGTGAATTTAGGGAATTTTAAGGTGCAACTTACAAGTTGGAAAATGTTGGGCTAGAATGACTTCAATGCATAAAATGTTGGGATTGATTGTCATAGGAATAATAGCTTACTCTAGTGTAATTAATTATATAGATTCTTCACGGTTTTTTTTTCTACAAGAATGTGGCTAGTTTTTCTATTGACTTTTAATTATGTAACACCGCATTAGAAACTGCATCTATTGCAGAATTAAATAAAATGCATACAGGCACTGTTTTAAATGTCTCTGGTATGGCATGTTCAGAATTTGAAAATGAGTAGTTAGCAGTGATACGAATTTTAAAGAACACATATATTCTCTCCTGTTAACAAAAATTCAGTTTTAAAAGTTAGGAGTTTCCAGAGAATTGAACTATTTTCTATTTAGTATGAGACGATACTAAAATAATTTTTTTTCAAAATAATGGCAAGTTTATTCTGAAAATTTTGTATAGTTTGATAACATTCCAGTTGATGACCCTCTGATAAAGAAAGGGGCAATTAATTCAAATTAGAAGCCAAATATTGTTCATTTTAAAGGTAATACACATAGAATAATATTTACTATACCAATACAGTGAAATTATATTTTATGTAGCTTATTATTATATTTAATTTTATTGTCAATTTAATATATAGAAGGGGTTTCAGTAATTGTAGTGAATACATAACATGTCGAACTTTTTACCCCCTCCCTCATTTTTCTCACACTTTTCATTCACAATACCCCTCACAAGTCGTAGTGTAAATTTCCAACATGTTGTCTTGTGAGTATTGCTATTGCATTGGTTTGTCCTTTATCCTTTGTGTCGCCATTTTGTTGTTCCTCTTTCCTTGCTAAATTAAGATAAGTATGTATATAATACACAGGATACTGAAATCATATGCAGGGGAATAAAGCACAGAGGAAAATACAAAAGAAAAAAGAAATCACATAGTACATTAAAAATAACAACCACAAAGGAAAACCTCTGTTTCAATGTCTAGGAGTTCATTTTACTCAGCATCCACTTATAGGGTCATAAATACATAGCTGTTGAGCCATTCTGTTCATCTGCTAGGACCATCCTAGACATTCCCTACTTATTACACATGAGGGAAACCATGGAATCTGTTTTTTTGTGTCTTGCTTATTTTACTTAGTAGAATTTTTTCAAGTCTTTCCATTTCCTTATGAATTGGAAGCATAAAATTCCACCTTGTGTGTGTGTGTGTGTGTGTGTGTGTGTGTGTGTGTGTGTGTGTGTGATATCGATTTCATCGATTTTATTGATTCGTTCATCTTCTGAGTGGCATATTGGTTTAAAACATGATTTCATTTAAGTATCATTTAGAGTCATTCAAAAATGACAGATACCACCTCCCCAGATATACTAAAATCATAATTTCTAAGTAAGATAGTATTTTATGTTGGTACAAGTGTTGAGATACTTGGATGAGTCTTATGTATATTTTGCACTGAATTAGGCAGGAAGATATCCTATAGGATAAAAATGGTAGTGACAAAATATTCCCTTGAGAAAGATTTAGGATGCTGCCAGAAGTATGAAGAAATTCACATAATTTTGAAGAATTTAGAAATGCAAGCTCAAGTATGTCTCTTTAAATAAAAATTATGCAAGCGGACGGGCAAAAGAAGGGGAAGAGAAGAAATAACTGAGAGCAGAGCAGTGTCCCAAGTTATAGTATAAAACGATATAATCTACAACTTCCAAGTTAAAAGACAGAACAATATGATACATCCCGCTTAATTTAGGAACATGCAATATATTTACTTGGCTTTTCCCTACTTTAATGCTCCAAAAACAAATGAAGATTTATAAGAAAAATTATATGATTTCCATTACTTCAACCTGAACACTAACTGTGATGAGCTCTCTTTTTCTCACGTTGCACTTGGAAAATAGTCCCTAATTTGATGATGTTGTGGCTAATTACAGTCGGAGTTAGGGGCTTCTACTTGTACCATTATGCCAGAGTAGTTTAAAGCAGTTTTCTCCAAGATAGTAAACTACATTCTCTGAAGCAGTACTTTGAACATATCTTCACACATGAGCACATAATTTGAAATTATACTTCAGCATTCCCTTGGCACATTCTACTTTGTGACTTTGTCTTCTTTGCACATTCTTTTTGAGATCATGGTTGCTCTATTTCCATTTCATCTTTACAAACTGCTAAAACATTGTTCAACTACCAGTTCTTGTTTGCACACGCCCAGTTTATTTATCAAGGTACTTTGTCCATGTTAAACAATAGGGTAGTACTCACTCTCTGAGGAGAAAATTTCCACAGTATAACCCTATGCCCACATTCGAGGATGTAGAATTTAAAGCATTATGAGACAAACAGTGATATTGGAATTGAAAGGCTCCTTAGGGGCATTTTCTTGGAGCTCATTAGTTTTACCAGGAGAAATATAAATATCCACAAATTATGGAGCTAATTAGTATCTGAATTAACACTAGATCCTAGATGTTGTGTTGGTACAAGTCAAAATTGTATTATTGTTACATCAGAATCCTTCCTCACTTGCCAATGTGTATGAAAAAATAAAAGAATGGCATTAACACAAAATGTCTAATCTTTTTAGGCATTTAATCCTAGTGGTGAGTGTAATGTCTGAACACTTCCATTCGATAAAACTTGAAAGTTATAAGAGCACTTCCTACATATAAGAATTTGTGGCAGGTTGATTGACAGAGTTATTACAGCATGGAGATATTCCTAACAAAAATTAGATTTAAATAGAGTATATGGCAGTTATGATTTGTCAATGGCTATTGAGGCATTTTTTATTCTAAAGAAGAATCAATTCGAGGAGTCTTCAGTCACATCAGTAAAGCTGTATGTTCAACCTAACACTTGGTGCTATTGTACTACATTTATAATGATTAGGCTGATAAGATATCCAAACCTATCTAAAGACATTTGGATACATGGGTCACTCCTTGGAACTGTAGCACAAATTAGGCTGGTTTGTGCTGTAGTTCAATCTATAAACTCCTGGCTAAAAAAGTCTTCAAAAAATATTCACAGAATACCTCTAAGTAGTTAATGAGAGTTACATCTGTATAATTCTTCTAAGGTCAGAATAAAAGCCTTTGTTCCCTACATTTAAAATCAACAGGATCTGTTGAATTCATAGATCCAGAATTTCATGACTTTACATTCATATCTCAAAATTTTATCAATATGACTTTCACCAAAACACTGTTCTTTTTGAACTTGTCTATGTCGTTTACTTTTCAAATCCAAATAGCATATTTCCTTCAATACCTTCCTGCAAATTCTTTCCTTCCTTTACATCTGTAAATCTGTGTTTATTACTTTTTTGTTTCCTTATTTATCTTTCTTCTAATCTTGTCCACACTGTTGCTCACATTGCTCGCACATTTGTCAGAATTTTCCTTTTCCTCTTCCCTTTAATAATACCCCTGATTTTTATCATTTTTTCATATTTATGGTCGTTGATATTTTGATGATATCTAAACAGACCTATCTTTGCATCTGTGTAACATAAACTTTAGAATTTTCTCAGAGTTTTTTCCTCTAAATCCATCATTTCCACTTGTAGTCCTTATCACCAAGAATATAACTAACACAAATGCTAGCCAGAGATGTGGATGCACTTTAGATTTCTTCTTACCCTTCTACTCCCTGCCATTAGATAAGATGAATGATCAAGATTTTCTGTTTCTGTCACTAATACAATTTCTATGTACTCCCTTTTATGCGCCTGACACCAGCCTGTTTCAAATACTCATCACTGATCCTCTAGTCCTAAAACAACCGTTTACAAAGTATGATTTTTCCACATAGTCTTTTCATATTGGTCCTCTCCATCACCAAGTTACTCTCCTTCTAAGCACACAGAGTTAAGAGCTCATATACAAATTCGAGTATCATTATTTACTCACTATATTGACTGTTGGCCTTACATTTCTCATCTGTGAATGGAGGTAATTTACCAGAATTATTGAAGAATATATTTGTTGACTTCTGGAGCAAGAAAAAAGATAAGTGAAGAGTCCTTACGTTTTCCACCTTAGCTTATAAATAAAGAGTCAAATTCAATTTGTTGGTATAAATTCACAAAGTGTCATGCAGAAATAAAAATAAATTTTAACTACTGGTTCTATGGCCTGTGTCCTTTTATGGTAACTAGAGATATGTAAGTAGTATTATGTAAATTGGGTCATGTGTTTACAGCTGTACTGAAGAACATACTCTTAATATATCATTGGAAACATTGGTTTGAATACTATCTATATGAGAATGTTATTTGAACTAATCACACTTAGTTGAAAACTATAGCCTAGTCCATCAAAATGTGGAAATAAACGATTTTATTTATTAGGAAAAAATACCACCAAGAAAAGTGAGTACACATTAGAGAAACTGCAGGAATAACGTTAGTATTTTTTACTGTCTGTACCTGTTTATGTGATTTTATTTATTGATATTGAAACTCTCCTCTTGTCATTCTTATTGTATGTAATCCAACACTGTTTATAACTGGACAGCGCCCAGGCCCAGAGTTCAGGCCCTATGACCGGACCCCCCCCCAAAAAAAAAATGTTATACTGCAAAGAAACAAAGATATGGAGGTTTAAAGTGTCTTATGGATGGATGTTTCACTCCTGAGATGATTCTCTTGTTGCAGGAGTCAGTTATCAATTCTTTTAGTCTGGTCCTGAGTTTTCAATAGCAAGAAGAATTTCAAAAAAGCAGGATCCAGTGAGTATGAGCAGCAAAAGGAGCCTCTCCGCAGACCAGTACTCCTTCAAAGAGGGTCCCAAAGAAATACTTGGGGTTTGTTTTGTTTGCTTGTTTGTTTAGTTTGTGCTGGTTCTAGGGTTTGAACTCAGAGGGTGCACCCTATCCCTCTACCGTTATTTTTCCTGCCCACCTGCCTCCAAAGGTAGTATTCTACTGCTTGAGCCAGAACTCCACTTCTAGCTTTTTCGTTGTTTAATTACAGTTAAGAGTTTGACAGACTCTGCCTCATGAGTTGACTTTGAACTAAGATAGTAAGAAAGCTAAGTGACATCAACTGTATGGACTTCTCTTTCGAACTAAGAAATATTAGATGAAGATTATTATTAAGTTAATATTTGACAATTTTTAAAAGAAGAGAATATGTTCAGCAAAGAAGACATAACTTAAGTAACTCAGCAAAAGTAGGTGCACTGAATCATTTTGGAATTACTATCTCTGCTTGGGAAGATTACTATTTACTTCATCATTCCTTTTGGGGAAAGTTAAAGTCATATTTGCACTTTTGTTAGTTGTGGGGCTTGAACTCTGATCCTGGGCACTGTCCCTCAGATCTTCAACTCAAGTTGAGCACTCTACCACTTTAGCTACAGCATCACTTCTGGGTTTCTGGTGGTTTAATGAAGTAAGGATTTCATGGACGTTCCTGACTAGGCTGGTTTTAACCACAATCCTCTGGTCTCAACCTCCTGAATAGCTAGGATTACAAGCATGAGCCACCAGCACCCGGCTCATATTTGTGTTTAGTGCAGTTAATGACACTAGACAAAATACAAAATTCAAACAATAGAAATCTGAACCAAATTATGTGACATTGCCGCTTTTCAGATTAATTGAGGTAGCAATAAATATGTCCTACTTTTCCATGCTGTTACATTAATGACTCATGAGCTATGGAACCCTTACATTAGCATCCTCTTCCATCTGTGTAGGTGTATTCAGTATCAGGAAATGTTCATATAGAAATACGAAAGAAGTTTTTAGACAGCAAAGGATATAAGGTATGAAAGAACAGCATAGAAGGAGATACATTTATCACACAGAGATTAAGAACTAGCCTAAGAGATTTAGAATGCTAAAGGCAATGAGGAATAAGCGTAGTTGATAACTAGTTCTTCAATAACCAAAAATGATTCCCTAGAATGGTTTCTGCTATACCATAGTTACTATCATTTATTCCTTCAATCTGGAGTTGTTCCTTCTCTTCTGTCACAACTATTAATTAGCCTCTGCCTTTTTGGTGCCATGATTGGCCAAAAAGGTTTCCAAATCTCACTTAGATTACCCTTCCCATTGTGATTAGCAGTGATCACTCAAAAGCCTGGAATCTTTGAATTTCCAGAGTTAATCTTCACCTGACATCTAAGCACATTCTTGGCATTAATTGCCATGACCTTATGAAGAAAACTTTTTTTCCACACAGTATCCTAATATAGGTAAAGTACATGAATTAGGGACTATTGTCAGGTATCAGTATGGAAGGAGTAATTATATGTTCCAAGTATAGGTTCTTTATTTTGCATTTACTAGGTAAATTTTTGTTGTTGTTGTTGTTTTGCCAGTCCTGGGGCTTAAACTTAGGGATAGGGAATTATTCCTAAGATTTTTTTTTCTCAAGGCTAACCCTCTACCACTTGATGCACAGCACCATTTCCAGTGTTTCTTTTTCTGTTTATGTGGTACTGAGGAATTGAACCCAGGGTTTCAGGCATGCTAAGCAATCACCATAACATGAAGCCCAATCCCACAGCCCTAAATGACTTTCTTAAGATAGCATTACATTTTCATTTTGTAACTATATATCATAACTTGGCCAGAAATTTTTGCTAGAAAAGGACATGGAACACAATACTGTGTCAAGTAAGGCTAGATGGACAATGAATAACCATCATGGTCTAGCAAGGCATAGAGGGGCTTACCTCATGGAGCTCATACAACAGACTGAGCGAGACAGCTCCTGACCCACAGCCCACCTCCAGAATGAGAGGACCACCTTGGTTCCAGCCACTTGGGGACACTGGGCCACCTCCTCCAGCACCCATTCAATCAGTTCCTGAGAGAGAGAAAGAGAAAGAAGTTCAGAAATACACTTAAGGCAGGTGCCAGTGGTTCAGGCCTATAACCCTAAGAACACAGGAGGCTGAGATATGAGGATCATGGTTCATAGCCAACCCGGGCAGGAACGACTGTGAGACTCTTATCTCCAAAGAACCACAAGAAAATCGGAAGTGGCCTTGTGACTCAAGTGGTAGAGTGCTAGCCTTGAGCTGAGGAGCTCTGGGACAGCGCCCAGGCCCTGAGTTCAAGCCCCACGACTGAAAAGAAGTGGACTTCCTACCACAAGAAATTACTGAATAGCACCCATTGTCCTAGGGAGCCTGACTCGGCAAGTCAGGCTGAGCTTCCTCTCATATGGGAGTCATGTAGGTCACCCAGCTTCTCCGTGCCTGTTTCCACATCTGCAAAACTGAACAAAGTGAAGCATCCACTTCCTCATAGGGATAGGGTCATAATGAAAGAGACACATGTTTTGTTCATAATCCCAATGCCTGTCTCACCATTAACACACACCTTTTGAGCTCTTTCCTGGTATCTTTCTGGCATACGCTCACAGAACTGCTGAGAACCGTATCTGAGGGCTGCTCCCTCTGTGCCTGGCCGTGCTCCAGAGATCTCTCTGTATTAATCCCTTGTTTCCTCACAACTGTCCCATGAGGAAATTGAAGTCCAATGGTGGGGGCCCAACCCAGAGCTTAACCTGTGGTTAAGAATAGGCTACCCATGGACTGAATTTGCAACAATCCATCTAAACCAATGACTGAGTGTAGCACCACATGTCTACCATCCCAACTACAGAGGACAGGGCCTGATGGCGCACACATGTCACAAATAGGAGGACCGCGATCCAGCCCAGCCTTAGCATATATTAAGTCTCCATCTCAGAAATACCCAAGACAGAAAAGCTTGTCTTGCATGGTAGAAGACCTGACTGGCAAGCCTAAGGCCTTGAGGTCAATCCCTAACATACCTAAGAATCAGAGGCCCACTGCCCAAAGCTCATGCCTATAATCCTAGCTACTCAAGAGGCTGTGATCTGAATATCACAGCTCAAGATTCAAAATAGGGTTGGCCTTGCCCATCAGACATCATGATGACAAGACCCGGAGTCTGACCTATGTTGGTGTGCTCCATACTAGCAAGGCTCATATCATTACTAAGTGTTGGCCATGCTCTCTGTACCCCTGGGAAGCCACCCATTGCTGGCCACTCCCAGGTCTTCCCAAGCACCCCACTGCCAACTACCAGACTCGAGAGTACACAGCTCCAGGTAAAAGAGATCCCTTGTTCTTGTACTTTAAATGTGCTGAGTCCCCTTCAAGCGTCTCACCCTTCCAGGCCCCCAGACTTCAGCTGTGAAGTCCATGCACCCCCCCTCAAAGATAGCAGATAGAAGTTACCAAAACATCCAGCCTCCTTGTTACAACCCACTTCTACACATGCACGTGCACACACGCACACACACACATACACACACACACACACACACACACACACACACACACACACACACACACACACACACACACACGTCCAGACCAGTGACAACACTCATCCATGCAGCACCTGTAATTTGCCAACTTATTACTCACCTGAGTACAGTCAGGCTGTACAAGGAGAAAGATGATCTCTCTGTCTCTCTCTCTCTATGTCTCTCTCTGTCTCTCTGTGTTTCTCCCTGTCTCTGTCTCTCTGTCTCTCTGTATCTTTCATTGTCTCTCTCAGTCTCTCTCTGTCTCTCTGTCTGTCTGTCTGTCTGTCTCTCTCTCTCTTTCTCACACACACAAACACACACAAACACACACACACACACACACACACACACACATAGATTCAGAGCAGTGCCTCTCCTGAGTTTGTTGGAGACCAGATGGACCGGGAGCACCAGCAGAAGCTGGCAGAGCTGGAAAATGTGATCAGCCTGAGAACTGTTGGCAGCTGGGGGGGGGGAGGGAGGCCGGGTGTATGTATGTGTGTGTGCGGGGGGTATTCACCTTCTGTTCTGACCCCCAGCACCCTTACCTCCCTACTGGGCTTTTCTGGGACCCTCTTCAGTTGAAAAGGGTGACCAATCACAGAAGACGAGGGCTCACACAGCAAGGGGGTTCTATCATCTGCATCCAACACCCCCACCCCCACGAAAAGACACCAGAAGGCAGGTGTGGAGGTGTTGTTCCTCTCTGACTAAAACCACCAAGTTCTCACCAGGGAGAGGAAGAGTGTAGAGGTGCAGCTCTGTGGCTCCCACTGCTCCAAGTCAGGGGCTCGGTGGCGCCCACTCCTCACCCAATCCTGCATCTCCCCTTTTCCTGGGACACTGGCCACTAGGGATGGGGGTGGGATCCTTGGGTCAACACCCATCTCCACCTTGGGATGCATTTGGCCAGAATGTGGGGCACCAGGGAGTTGTGGGTCTGGGTCAGGAAGGGGGAAAAGGGGAATATGGGGTTGCGGGGAAGGCCTGCATGGCAGATACTCACATGTGTTGCAGGAAGAAGTTGTTGGCAGCTGCTCTGGCGAGCAGCAATGTCAGAGGCATGGTGGACACTCAGGCCCGGAGCAGCGTACAGGGTGGCCAGGACCAGATCAGAGCCGCAAGCCAGCCAGTGGTACACTATTGCACAATTGTCTGAGGACTACAAGAGGCAACACAGGTCCAAGCAGTCAGCACAAGGTTTGAAATGCTGCACCGCTGGGAAGGGTAGTAGAGGGGTGGGGCACGGGCGGGCATGTGGTGGGGCTGAGCAAGGTCTCTTCTCCTAGGCCTCAAGTCTCTTGCTCACCACTCAGTCACCTCTACCTTCCTCAACTGCTGGTAGTGCTGTCAACCAACAGAGGGAATCCCAGTGCTACAGGCAGAATGTAATGTGAGTGTGGCCACCATTCTTGTATCCCATTGGACAGAAAGAACCATGAAAGAATGGGGGTCTGGATCCTGTGATCCAGGAAGAATGGGTGGAGTCAAGATGACAGCAGTGCCTTGTCCAATCCAGTTGGAGACAAGAGGGAGACCTGCTTTAGTGGGATGGCTGCACAGATTGTTCTGTATGTCTGTTGCCACTCTTGGACCTTCAACTCAGGATCTAGGCACAGTCTGGGAGCTGCTTTTGCTCAATGCTACCCCTCTACCACTGGAGCCACACAGCTCTATTTCTGGTTTTATTGGCACAATTGGACAGGGGTCTCAACAACTTTCATGCCTAGGGTGACTTTGACCATGATCCTCCCGTCTCAGCCTTGTAAGTATGAAGGAGGACTGCTGAGAGCCACTGGTGCCTGCCTAATCATTGGACTTGCTGATATTCTTGGACAGATTGGTGAGTTCCCTATCCTCGGGTTTAATTGGTAGGAGCTGGAGCCCACAGTTTGAATCCTGGTCCTGTCACGTCCAAATGGCAAGAGATCCTAAGAAACTCATTCCTATCCATATGATTACCAATGGAATGTGATGTATGTCATGGTTGAATGGGCAGTTTTTGAATGATTCTAGGATAAAATTTTACACAATTACATTATTGTACACTGATCGATTTTAATGAATACTTTATGAAGCATTTAAAAATTACATTCATTAAATGAAGGCATAATGAAATAACTAAAAATTGGACATCACATAGTATAAAGGTGGCATTTTTTCTGCCAGGAATGGGATGTGAACTCATGGTCTGGGTAACACTGTTGGACTGTGTGGGAAGGGGAAGCTTGCCTCCTTGAAGTCAAGAAATTCAAGTCTGTTCCTTAGGCCTGAAATCAATCCCCACCACTAGAAAGCATCCTATTTGTGTACATTTTAAATATGTGATTTATGTTTACACACATATGTTGACTTCATGGTGCGTTCAGTGTAATTATTCATTTTATTTTTTTATTCATGTATTGACTATTCATTTTATTGACTATTATGACATATAGAACATTGATTTCATAGGATATAGGTCTGTATGTATTCCACTTCATACCTGACACCCAGGAGTTTCACATAAAAGGAAAACGTGTCACCATCAGTTTCTTACTCCATGATTCATTTTTTAGAAGTGCTGGCATCTGAACTCACAGCCTCTGAGGCCCAATTCATGAATGGTTGAGTGTCAGCATGCCATTCTGGGGAAAATTGAGCTGACAGGCAGTTCCCAAGACCTGAGATCGAGCCTCAGTTGTTGACAAAATAAGAATAGATTGACACACAGATGGTATATATATAGTGCCAGAGATGTCTATCCAATATTCAGTTATATAGACTACATTCCTACCAATTCTTGGGTATTTATTATGCCTCCATGTAATTAATGTTATTGTTTTCATCCTTAACAAACTATTAAGTAAATCAATCAGGGTGCTGAAATTATTGCATTCCTGTAAGCAATATTATTCTTTTAATACTTAATAAACATTAAATAAAATCAGTTTCCTGAAATCATGCTGTCTAATTTTGTAGGAGCATCATTCACAATCAACTCATTCAACCATAACATTGATATCATTCCACTGTTATTCCTATGGATGGGAACGAATCTCTTCGAAGCTCCTGCCATTGGTTGGTGTCAGGAGGGGGATTCAAAATCAGGGCCTACATTGCCACATGGGTCTATGACTTCACAAATAGTCTGCCAGCCTTTACCAATGCAAGGTGAAGTACCTTTGCAACAGTGTCATTCAGACTCAGGAGGGTCATCGTGCAAAAGAAGAAAAGGAAAAAAAGCCATCTCGCTGCATTTTTTCTATGCATTTTTTTCCCACACAAGGCCTGGGGATCTAGGATCCCAGAATCAGCGGTGGGTCCAGTGGCTGCACCCTACCATTGGGTGATCGAAGCTGAGGCAGAGTTGCCACGACCTGAGTTCAAACCCCTTGTTGAGCCAAAAAAAAATATTAAAAGAAATTAGCTCCCTGGCTTTCAATTCACCCCGTTTTTTCTGCCAGGCTTTGGATTTGAACTCAGGGTCTGGGTAAATGTGCAGCTCTGTGGAAGAAAGGAGAAGCTCACCGTACTTGAAGATAAGAAAGTCAGGCTTGTACTCTAAAGCCTAAATTCAAGCCTCAGCCCTGGAAAAGATACTATTTATATACATTATAAAGACAGGGTATGTACCTATGGATGTTCAGCCCATACACATTTGGTGTGGTTGTTCCTTGTATTTTTTGTTTTCTTCATTTATTTACTGTTGATTTTACTATGATGACACCCATTCCGTTTATTACATTGATGACATGCTATCACATGGCATCTAGATTTGTAGACATGTTCTCCAGCATGCCTGACACCCTGGACTCTCAGAGAAAAAAATTCACACTAGGCTTCTTACAACATTATCTGAACTCAGGGCTTAGCAGGACCAATTGGTGAAAAGTTCAAGGTGAACACACCAGCCTGTGAGCAACTAAGGAGTTAGCCCATTCCCAGGATATGACATTGATCTCCAGGGTGGGCCATGGTAGTCATAAATTCATTATTTAAACATAAGATCTATATTTACATACATGTGTGGACAGCATCTTGCATTTGGTGTACTTCTTCTACTTATTTTCTGTCTTATCCATGGAAGTATTCTGTATTTTACTGAGCATGGTGACAGATATAACAGTGCTTACATGGATGACAACATATTGCCATGGCTATAGGGTTTCCTATGCATTCTCCATCATAGCTGAGACCCAGGACTTTCACAGGACAGGTGAATCGATGGGCTTCTCACATCAGGATTCATCTTTTGGCAGTGTTTTGATTTGAACTCAGAGCCTTTCAGTCCCAATTGGGGAAAGGGTCTAGGTAAGGACACCAGCCTATGAGTAAGGAAGGAGATAGGCCGTTCCCAGGACCTGACATTGAGATTGAGACCCAATGTGGGGCAGATATTCATAAATTCATAATTTAAACATAGGGTCAATGTTTACATACATGTGTGGACAGCATCTTGCATTCAGTGCACTTCTTCTCCTTATTTTGTCTCTAATTCATGGGCGTATTGTGTATTTTACTGAGTATGGTGACAGCTATAACTGTGCTTACATGGAAGACAACCTGTTCCCAAGGTAATAGATTTGCCTATGCATTCCCATCCTAGTTGAGACCTGTGACTTTCACAGGAGAGGAGAGGAAAACATGTGCAATGACTGGCTTCTGATGACAGAATGACACTCTTTTTATTTTTTTTTTGAGGAGGGGTCTGGTCATGGGGCCTGAACTCTGGGCCTAGGCGCTGTCACTCAGCTCTTCAGCTCAAGGCTAGCGCTCTACCATGTGAGCCACAGTGCCACTTCTGGCTTTTTTTCTTTTTGCTTATGTGGTGCTGAGGAATCGAATCCAGGCCTCATGCATGCAAGGCACGCGCTCTACCACTGAGCCACCTTCCCAGCCCAGCTGTCAGGTGGTTCCCAGGTGCTGAGATTGAGCCCCAGGTTTGGCCAAAACAGTGATACATGGATAGGCAGAGGGTGGTATACAAATAAATATATATTGTTAAGGAAATCCAGAGCCATCTATCTATGATTAAATGACATTTACTACGTTCCTACCAAATCTTAGGTATTTATTATATTGATTATTGAAATAATATTCTTTTCATGCTTAATAGACTCATCATCCTAGGATTATTGCTTCCAATTTTAGACTAGACAAATGCGTGAACTACTCTTTCAATCGGTATTCTTATGCATAGGAACGAGTCTCTTGTGATCTCTTGCCATTGGTTGGTGTCAGGACCAGGATTCGAACCCAGGGCCTATGTTGACTTGTTGGCTTATGGCTTCCCTGATTGCCTGCCAGCCATCAGCACTGGCAGGTCAGGTTCACTTTGCAACTGTGTCATTCAGACCCACGATGGTCACCGTGCAAAGAAAAAAATGTAAAATCCCAAGCCCTCTACACCTCCCCACTTTTTGTGCTGTCCCACTTTTTTTCCTTCCCGCAAGCCCTCTGGCCCTAGGCCCAGGATTGGCTATGGGTCCCGAGACTGCACCCAAGCCTTGGGAGATCAAAGCTGAGGCAGAGTTGCCATGACCTGAGTTCAAGCCCCGTGGTTGCTTTAATTAATTAACTAAATTTTTAAAAAGAAGATTCCCAAATTTGGAATTTCTGCCAGTTTTCTTTCTTAGCCTGGGATTTAAACTCAGGGTCTTGGTAAATCCGTAGCAATGTGAGGGAAGTTACACAGTTGCCACTACTTGAGTTCAAACCCCATGCCAAACCAAAAATAAATAATTAAGTCACTGCTCGGTAGGGAAATGTAGTTGTGGAGGTAGGAAGTAAGGGGTGGTAGGGGGAAAACAAAGGAGGAAGCAACAATGCTCCATAGGAAATGTACTCATTACTTTGCTAATGCAACTGTGAACCCTCTGTACAACATTTTTAGAATAAAAAACTTACAAAAATAATGTAGTGCTCAAGAAGCACTTTGCGGGTAAGGGAAGGAGGTCTGAATAGCTGTACAAAATTCTACACTGATATTTTATAATGTTCAGTATGGAACTGAATAAACATAACTGCTTCCATTACAAATATTAAATCACTGTCTCAGAACTGGGACCAGTATTTCTGCCATTGATTGGATTTGTGTTCACCATCCTGGTAAATATTTTACACCATTTGTGAAGGGGAAACTCACTGTCTTTGAGGAAAAGAAATTCAAGCTAGAGTTCCCAGGGCCTGAGTTAAGGCCCTGCAATAGAAGAAAATATTTGTATACATGTGTAATATATGATATATTGGTACATATATATGTTTATTTCATATTATGATTATTATGATTGATTTTGTATTAATTTTATTTTTATTTTATTCATTTTATTTTTTATTGTATTTAGTACTATAATACACATACTATTTATTATGTTTTGTACATCTAATATAAATTATACAAAATAATTTAGGACACTGACTCTTTTATATTAATACTTAATAAGTATTGAAACATGATACATAATTAAATGGAGGCATTTGTCATAGCCATCACATATTTGGAGTCTATCCCCAGTATGAGCTTTATCATATTTATCTTTGGAAAACTTCTTATAGAGATTTCGTTAGATGATTTATACTTTTTTTGAGGATAGGCAAGTGGAGGAATAAAATTGTAAGGTTGGGGCTGGGAATGTGGCTTAGTGGTAGAGAGCTTGCTCAGCATGCATGAAACCAGAGTTTGAATGCTCATTGCCACATACTCAGAAAAAGCCAGAAGCTGTGGAATGGCTCAAGTGGTACAGTACTAGGCTTGAGAAAAAAGAGCTCAGAGACAGTACCCAGCCCTAAGTTCAAGCCCCAGGTCTGGGAAAAGCAATACACCAGATTCCGGTGGCTCTCACCTGGAACCCTATCTTCTCAGGGGGCTGAGATCTGAAGACCACAGTTTGACGCCAGCCTAGGGAAGGAAAGCCTGTTAGACTCTTAACTCCAATGAACCACCAAAAGATTCTGGTTCTCTGGTGGTTTATTGAAGATAAGAGTCTCACAGACTTTCCTGCTCAGCCATCTTAAATGACGATCTCCTGAGGAGGCTTCAAGTGGCTTCCTCAGGGATTCACCGAGGAGCCACTCCACACAAAACCTAAGTATAAATCTCGAGAGGTAATAGGGAAAAAAGGAAACATGAAAATTCTACTAGTGTGTTCTAGATATTAAGGTTGAAGACTCAAAACACTCATAATTATTAGATCATTTTATAGGGAAAAGGAGCAATGCAGAAAGTATGAGGATTGCTCCAGCTTTCAATCCTCTCATCCTGAGACAGTAAATTCACAGCAGCTCAATGCTAAGTGACAGAACTGGCATGTCCTGTGGTTATTTGCTCCCAAATCCTGTGACACTCATTTCTCAATTTTGGACTCAAATCTGTGACCAGATGGTAAGATGAGGAGAGAAAATAAACATTGGGTACTTTACTTATAAATTCGAACCATTGGAATGACCCTGTTAAGAAGTCAGATTGTCAAGAGTAAAAAATGAAGAAGAAAAGAAAGAAGGTACCAGTGGCTGCTGACTGTAATCCAAGCTCCTCTGGAAGCTAAGATGTAGAGAATCTTAGTTTGAATCCAGCCAATGTAGGAAAGTCCATGGCACACGTATTTCTAAGAGATCACAGAAAAACCCAGAAGTGAGGCTGTCAAGCTTAATGCACTACCCTTGAGCAAAAGGAGCTCAGGGACAATGCCTAAGCTCATAGTTCAACATCAGGACCTGCCCCCTCAAAAAGAGCCTGTACTTCCATGTCTTTTTCTATGTATGGATATATTCCTGTAGGTGAAGCTCCCGAGTAACTATGATGAATGGCACCAACCTAGGAAATTTGTATTCAATATAATGAGTTCATAACACAGAGACTTCCTTCAAGACAGTGCATGTTCTGGGGCTCACCTCACTGTTCCCAGTGTAGCCTGAGGGTTTCTCTGCATCTCAGACATGCTGGAAAAAGTCCCTCTCATTGTGTGGACAAGCAGACAAAAGGCCTCACTCCTGTAAAGGTAGGTAACAAACAATCCACCCGGGCCAGTTAGTGAGGATGAGTGTAGGTGGGCTCTGAAGGTCAGGGAAAAAGTCCTCTTTGTACAACAAGCTATCTCTGTCCCCAGTGCTCTGTTTTAACAGGAAGCCTTCATTTGTGCCACCTTCCATGGTAGGCCAAGTTCTGTGCACTTATCCTGCCTTTGTGAGACTATATTCTGGTGTTCAGATACAGTGCTCAGTATAATTCAGGAGTCCGTCAGGCAGAGAACTAGGGCACTGAACATAATGAAATGTTTCATTGCTGGCAAGGATGGGCCTATGATGCCTCTCCTAGTTTTCTGGAAGCTTTGGAAATCCAAGCTCATGTCTGATATCACAAAGCTTCCTGTCATCTAGGGCTGGTGAAGATCAACAAGTTTTGAAACGTTTGACCTCTCCTAGTTAAGCCCTGGGTGGCTAGGTTTTGGGGTTGAACACAGGGCCTGGGTGCTGACCATGAGCTCAGTGCAGAAGCCCAGTGCTTTACCATTTTGTGTAACAACATCACTTCTGGTCTGTGAATGTGTGTGTGTGTGCACGTGTGTGCTGGTGTGTGTGTATTCATGCTCACACATACATGAGTCCTGGAGGTTGGACTCAGGACCTGAGCACTGTACCTAGTTTCTCTTGTAGAAGGATATCCCTGTCCCAGTTGAGCCACAGAGCCACGTCAGACATTTTCTAGTGATGTGGTCCTAAGAAATCAAGGCCAGGGTTTCATATATGCAAAGCACTCTACCCCTAAGGCACATTCCCAGCCCTCTACTTCAGTTTTGTTAGTTTATTTCTGTCTTTTTTATTGTTGTTGTTGATGTCGGTTGTAAGAGTTGAAGTCTGGGCATGGGTGTTGTCCCTGAGCTCTTCAGCTCAAGTCTTGTGCTCTACCACTTGAGCAACAGCGCTACTTCAGGTTTTCTGGTGGTCCATTGGAGCTAAGTGTCTCAAGGACTTTCCTGCCCAGGCTAGCTTTGAACCATGATCCTCAGATCTAATCCTCCTGAGTAGCTAGGATGACAGGCATGAGCAACAAGCATGCAGCTTCCACTTAAGGTGATTAGTGGTGAATGGGAGATAATAGTCTCATGGGACCTTTCGTGTCTGGGATAGTTTAGAACCCAGATCCTCAGATCTCAGCTTCCTGAGAAGGCAGGATGATAGACTTCAGCTACCAACCCCTTGGCCACGACCTTTGCTGCAAGAGGGTCCATGGCTCCACGTTGTGGAGTGCTAGCCA